>NC_143399.1:53648174-53951204 GCF_052110815.1 Crocodylus siamensis
GCCAGAGTCCCCTGCCTTCTTGCTGTAAATCCCTGGGTAGGCAGGTCCCCAACTCAGGCCCCGTGGACAGGGTAGCTGGGGCTGCGCTTGGGTGTGCTGGTGGCTGGTGGGTGCGAGCTGGCAGGGGCCATCACAGCAGTGGAATAATGAGGCTGGGAAGAGCCAATGCCTTCCCTGGTGAAGCCTGCACAGAGCCTTCCCCAGAGTGGCAGGGCCAGGGCCAGCAGGAGCGCAGGGTCTGGGCTGGCAGGTCATGCAGAATCAATTATTTGATAGATTTCATAGATATTAGGGCTGAAAGGGACCTTGGGAGATCATCAAGTCCAGCCCCCCATCCCAAGGGCAGAAAGTCAGCTATGGTCAAAGTATCCCAGCAAGATAAGCATCCAAACACTTCTTAAAGGAGTCCAGAGTAGGTGCTTGCACCACTTCTGAAGGGAGCCTATTCCAGGCCTTCGGGGCTTGGACAATAAAGAAGTATTTTCTTATGTCCAGCCTAAAATGGCATTGGAGGAGTTTGTGACCATTGGTCCTTGTCATCCCTTGGGGCACTCTGGTGAACAGCTGTTCCCCCAGAGCCTCATGAACACCCCTGATGTACTTATAAGCTGCCCTTAGGTCACCCCTGAGCCTGCGCTTTTCCAGGCTGAAGAGTCTCATGGCTCTCAGCCTCTCTTCATAAGGCTTATTCTCCTATCCTCTGATCATGTGTGTGGCTCTCCTCTGAACTCTCTCAAGCTTCTCAACATCCTTCCTGAATTGTGGAGCCCAGAATTGGATGCAGTACTCCAGGTGAGGCCTTGCCAAGGCCAAGTACAGTGGCAGGATGACATCCTGAGATTTACTTGAGAAGCATCTATGGATACAAGCCAGAGTTTTGTTTCCTTTACCAGCTACAACATCACATTGGTGGCTCATGTTCATCTTGTGGTCAATCATGACCCCCAAGTCTCTTTTGGCCTCGGTGCTAGCAAGCGTAGCACTTCTGAGCTTATAAGCATGCTGCAGGGTTTTTTCCCAAGGTGGAGTACCTTAAATTTGTCGGTATTGAATGTCATCAGGTTTGTATCTGCCCACTTTTTCAGCCTATCCAAGTCAGCCTGGATCACCAGCCTATCCTCTGTGTGGATGCTCTACCCCAGGGTTTGGTGTCATTGGCAAACTTGGCCAGTCCACTTCTGACACCAGTATCCACATCATTAATAAAGACATTAAAGAGAACACGTCCAAGGATGGAGCCTTGAGGGACACCACTAGTCACGGCGCACCATGATTCTCTTCCATCAGTCGCCACTCTCTGAGTCCAGCCTTAGAGCCAATTCCTCAGCCATTGGACTGAGGTATAGCCGAGGCCAGAGTTGGCCAATTTTTCCAAGAGGAGATCATGGGACACCAGATCAAAGGTTTTTTTAAAGTCCAGATATTATATGATGTCAATCTGTTCTCCTTTTTTCAGGTGATATATCACCTGGTCATAGAAGGAGATGAGATTGGTCAGGCAAGACCTATCTACAACAAACTCATGCTGGCTATCCCTTAGGCTGTTGCCACCATTTATATTATATTTTTAACATTAAATCCTATGGGGAAATGGGTTTCGCTTAACACTGTTTCGCTTAGTGCTCAGTTTTTCCAGTTAAGAGCGCTAAGCAGGGATTGCCTGTAATTCCCCTGCCCCGCTTCAATTTGCCACCCTAGGCAGCTGCCTGTGTTGCATGGCTGGTTTTGCTAGCCCTGTTGCAAATGCATGATTCCACATATCACATACACTGGTTGTCAGGCTACAACTCCCTGCCCTACAATTCCCCTCCCTTCCATAAATTAAGCAAGTTCATTCTTAAAGAGATGAAGTTCCTTTGCCCCCATTATGTTGTTGGAAGAATATTCCAAACTTTAATCCTGTCACAGAAATCTAATTTCCAAGCTAAATGATCTGCAGCCAGTTTGTAGCCATTTGATCTTCTGCCAATGTTGATTTTTAGCCTAAAAAGTGCTTCACTCTACCGAATATTCATTTCATGCACATTCTTTTAAAAGGTAATCATACCCACTCTGGCTGAATCCAGATGTGCAGGCACATGTGGTTTGTGACACTGCAAAGAGTTCTGTGGTGCCACACACCACGTGTGCCTGCCGATCGCCATAAACCGCACAAATTGCACGTTAATCAGCACTAATTTGCAGTGCTGGGGCAACATTTGTTACTGTGATTTCCCAGTAGCAAAAAACCCAAAACAAAACAAAACAAAAAACCCTGGGAAAAAAAAGCATAAACCACACCAAAGTGGTGTGTGCGAGGACAAATGCAGAGATGGGGGAGAAGGCAGTCCAGGGCTACCTGGTTCCCCATCTCCGCAGGCTGCAGAGCTCCATCCCAGCCCACCGCTCCATCCAGGGATGGCTGGGGTGCTCCCCGGATGGCTGGGGTGCAGGGTGCCTTGAGATGGGGGAGCAGGCAGTCTGGGGCTGGCTGGCCCCCTGTCTCCACGTAATTCTGGAGCTGCTCACTCAAGACAGGGGAATGCGTCACGATCCCAAGGCTGCCTGCTCCCCCATCTCAAGGCACCCTGTGCCCCAGCCAGCCAGGGAGCAGCTGGCTGGGGTGCAGGGTGCCTCAGCACAGGGGCTCCTCAGTGTGAGTTGACCGGGGATCAGGCAGCCCCAGACTGCCTGCACCCCTGTCGCCATGTGCCTCTCTCCCTGGCTGGCTAGGGCATAGGTTGCCCCAGTGCAGGGGCTGTCTGCCAGCTAACCCCACACTGAGGCACCCTGTGCCTCAGGCAGCCACCTTCCTCCCCACCCAGCTGGAGTGTGCTGGGAACCACTGTGCTGAGGTACGTGGAGATGGGGGACCAAGCAGCCCTGGGCTGTGTGCTCCACGGCTCTCAGAGCAGGAACTCTGTAGCGGAGCCCCCATACTGAGGTACATGGAGACAGGGGAGCAGACAGCCCAGGGCCTAAGGCACGCTCCTGGCACAGGATGCCTCAATGCACTTTTCATCCCATCATTTCCAGAATTCCTGTTTTTATTACAGTGCACTTCTGCCTACCATGCATCTCCTTTGAATCCATCTGCACAGCTTTGGGATTGTCCCATGCTTATATCCAGGTGAACAGCAGACCTGAAATTTCCAACCTTGACGATGTTGTGTTCCTTTCTACGTACAGTGTCACTTGGTTTCAGATAGGAAAAAAAACCTGGCTTCCCTCATGTGTGCTGTGCACATTGTGAACCTGCCCTTTAGCCATTTACCCATTACAGATGTCAGTGCAAGAAATGTGGAATAACAGCTAAGCTGTGGATAGGAAAATTCAAGTGCTTCATTATACATATGTTGGCATTTATTTCTAATTTTGTTTGTTGTCATTTAGTGTCACAAAATTGCAAACACTGAGGGTACTTGAGTTTGCTGTTGTTGTTTGAAAGGATGTGAATACTAAACTGAATTAAAACATTTCTGTGTCATGATGGGCTTGCAATTAACTGAGTAAATGGTTTAGTGAGAGACTTAAAATTCACAATGACACTTACAGCATCAATCAGAACCCTTTTCTGCACACTGCTGTAGAAATGCATTTTAAACCTGCGATTTTTCTAAAGAGAACCTTTTCTTTAGGCCTGAAATGCCTTTAAGTCCATATTTCCTTTCCAACTGAAATATCTTATCTTTGCCAAGCATCAGCTTCTGCTCAATCAATCATGTTTCAAAGGGGGACTTTTAGTTATCTCAGTTCTGTAGCTAACCAATTTACTTTCCAGCTTCAAAAGCACCAAGTTCTCCATACTTTACATAACTTTGAAGGATGGTGGTTCCTTGAAATACTACCATCCTTTAAAGCCATGTAATGTTAAGCCTTGCAACTCCAATGTGAGACAGACAAGCAGCATTACTGTTATTTTATGGGGATTGGGAAACTGAGTCAATAAGGCTATGAATGCCATGAATAAAAAAGTCAGGAGCAGAGACCAAATTAGAACCCAGGAGATCTTGGCTTACAGTTTAATGTCCATTTCAGTCTAATGGTCCTGCAAGGTAAACAAAAACCTGTGGTACCTTAAGCACTGCCTCTCCCAGCGAATGAATGCTCTAATCCTGCAGTGAGAACTGTCGCCATTCCTTAATACAAGATAGGAAAAGAAGTGTATTATGCAGGACATCCATCTAACCCAGGAGGTGCACAGCCCCACCAGGGGAGATGCCTTGTTGGACCTGGTCCTGGCCACATGGACAACCTGGTGAGGGGTCTGCAGGTGCTCGACCAGCTGGGCGACAGCGATCATCGCCTGCTGGAATTCAGCATCCAGCGCAAGGTGGCAAAGGCCAGCAGCAAGGCAGCAGCCCTGGACTTCAGGAGGGCGGACTTCACTGAGGTAAGGAGAATAGTAAGGGAGGCACTGAGGTCCTGGAGGGGAGAGGAGTCGGGGGTCCAAGAAGAGTGGTTGTTCCTTAAGGAGACGATCCTCCAAGCCCAAAGGGAGGTAATCCCAATACAGACTAAAGGGGGCAAGAGGGCGCAAAAGCCCCCATGGCTCACTAAAAGCACATGGAAACGTCTCTTGGCTAAAAAGGGAGGTGTATACCCAATGGAAGGGAGGAGCCATCACCAGGGAGGGCTATACCTCGGTCGCTCGGGGCTGCAGGGGGGCGGTCAGGAAGGCCAAAGCAGAGATGGAACTGGGACTAGCAACCCGGATCAAGGACAACAAGAAGTCCTTTTTTAAATACATAGGGGGTAAAAAGAAGATACCAGGTAATGTGGGGCAAGTCATGCTAGGAAATGTGGTTGTCACACCAGATGACAAAGCTAACCTATTTAACAATTTCTTTGCCTCCACTCTCCTGAGCAGAGACTGGGTCACCCCCCACCCCACCGGGACCTCCGTAGGCCCCAGGGGAGGTGCACTTAGGCCATGGGTCAGTGAGGATCTAGTCAGGGAACTTCTAGAGGGACTGGACATATTTAAATCAGCTGGTCTTGATGATCTCCACCCCAGAGTGCTGAGGGAATTAGCAGAGGTCATTGCGGGACCCCTGGCATGGCTTTACAAGCACTCGTGGTGCTCTGGTGTGGTGCCAGAGGACTGGAAGAGGGCAACGTGGTCCCCATTTTCAAAAAAGGGAGGAAGGAGGACCCAGGAAACTACAGATGAGTTAGTCTTACCTCGATCCTGGGTAAGCTTTTTGAGAGAATTATCATAGTGCATGTCCACGAGGGGCCAGCAGGGGAGACTATGCTTAGGGGCAACCAACACAGGTGCATTAGAGGCAGGTCCTGTCAGACCAACCTGGTGGCCTTCTATGACCAGGTCACAAAATTCTTAGACGCAGGGGTAGCAGTGGACGTAGTCTTTCTGGACTTTAGGAAGGTCTTCAACACTGTCTCTCACCCCGTTCTCAATAAAAAACTAGGGGACTGTGGCGTCAACACCTACACAGTCAGATGGGTCACTATTTGGCTGGAGGGCCGCACCCAGAGAGTGGTGGTGGACGGGTCTTTATCGACCTGGAGGGATGTGGGCAGTGGGGTCCCCCAGGGCTCGGTCCTCAGGCCTGCACTGTTCAATATCTTCATCAGTGACTTGATGAAGGGGTAAAAAGCACCCTGTTCAAATTCGCAGACCACACTAAGATGTGGGGGGACGTGGGCACACGAAAAGGGAGCAATAGGCTGCAATCAGACCTAGACAGGTTACAGAGGTGGGTGGTTGAGAACAGGATGGGTTTTAACACTGGCAAGTGCAAGGTATTGAACCTTGGGAGGACGAACCAGCACCATAACTACAGGCTGGGGAACTCCCTTCTCATCAGCACAGAGGCAGAAAAGGATCTTGGAGTCATTATTGATGCCAAAATGAACATAGAGATTGTTGAAAGAGAATATAATAGTCCCTTCATTAATCAAGGTAAAAGAGTTCCCAGCTTTTTCTTAGTAAGACTTTTTCTCTGGTAGATGGAAAGACCACCTCTGGCAGCAAGGGGAAATAACAGTTGATGGGCAAAAAGGATCTTGCTTCCAAAAAAAATAGGGTATTGCCTATTGTCTTTTGCCAATGAGCTCTGTTGCCAGAGTGTCATGGTGAAGCGTGCTACTAGGAAGATGGCTGAATGAGTCCTAGCACCTTTCTTTGAGGAGTCTCCTGTTGTATAGCATAGTACAGTGGTGCCTTTGGCCTTGTGAGTCAGATGAGTGGCACAGCACCAGTCTGTGGGCTGGGTTGGGCCTCTGGTATCAGGACCAGGCCCCATGCTGCCCCTGCCCAGCCTTGTGTGCCTGAATCAGGTCCCGTGCCAATCCCACACCCTAGAATTGGACCCTGGTTTGAGCCCTGTGCACTGGGATTGGACCCTGCACCACCCCTACCTTGCCTTGCATGCTGGGATTGGACCCCAAGTCACTCAATCTAACATGTAGGTGTGAGATAGTGCTTATGCTAAGCAAGGCCTAGCATTAAGAACAATGCACCAAAACTCCCAGAATGCTTCAAGAAGGTTGAGGAGTCAGCAATTGACATTCTGGTAATCACTTTCTGACCCTTAGATGAAAATGCTGACCTTCTGACCCTTGGACAATGATAAAAATAGCAGGCAAGCAGCTTATATTGTTAAAACAGGAAACCGCATGGCTAAACTGCAATGATGAAAAACAACTGCATATTATGTCAGCCTTGACATTTTAACCCTGCTAAAACCAGCAAAACATATAGATGAATAATGTATTTAGGTTATAGAAAATTAACGTAAGAAATAGAAAGGTCATTAAGAATTAACATAAGAAGCGTAAAAATTATAATACAAAGCATATCACCTGATATTATAATATAGATAAGTTAACTAAATAACCAATAGAAGTAAGAATTAGAAATGCATATGTATAAGTGTTATCATATATAAGTAATAGTAAAGTTATGTTAGATGCCTCACTGCCAATATGGGGACAGTTTTGTATCTTTTGACTAAAAAAAGATAAGGGACTCCTTTTAAATGAGCTGTTGACCAGTTCTGAGACTACTGAATCAGGCAGCCGCACCTAGCCTCCGGGTTAGAAAGCAAGGGCTTGATTTGGGAACCTCGTGAACCAACAGACCTCCTTTAGTTTATGGCTTTGTGAAACAATAAAAGTTTTAAATTGAACATCCAGGTCTGAGCCTGTGCTTAATTCAGTCCTTATACAATTCGGCATCAAACTCACACAGTAGGGCCATGCTGTTTAGACTGTGGAGCTCTTCATGTATTGGTGCCATTACTCCCCCACTACCAAATTTTACAGCTCTGTGGGAAGCCCTGAGAGCCAGGTGACATAGCTCTGACCAGATCTGGCCAATGGGCTGGTGGTTGAGCACCCCAGATGTAATAGAAATATTCTATATATCAGGGGTCTATAGTCTTTTGCTGTCACAGGACCAGAGCTTATGACTTGGCCATGTCTGCAGGCCAGAAGTCTCCAGCACTCAACCCCCTCCTTCTCCCATCCAAGCAGCCAGTTGCCACATTCCTGGCCCCTCTGAAACAGGGGATAGTTCAGATGCTGCAGAGCAGCTGACTTTGTGGTAGACAAAGCTTTTGCAGAGCTCTGGGAACCCAAAGCACAGCATAGCTCTGTGAGACCAATCTCCTGTTAGAAATATTATTAAAAATGCATTATGAATAGTGTTGTTAGAACAGCACAGCTGGCGGCTCTCCCTGGCGGGAGGAGGAGGTAGAGGAGAAGCTACCAAGGGCTCTTTGTATTAAGGTATCACTCTCTTTGTTTTGCAAATTTACTATCTCTTTGTTACAATAAAGCACATACTCCTCAGTTTTCTCATGTAGATAAGAGTAATTGCAATTTTTAATGATCCGGTCCTTGGGACAGAGAAAGTTTGAACTTTTGGTAACCTAAAGAGCTTTCTAAGCATGCGTAATCAGCTAATGCATATAAGCCTATCCGCCCCGCATACTTAAGTAGTTAATTATAATGCACATGGGACGTATGAAGTGACGTATTTACATATATGTTTGTATGAACCGGAAATGAGTTGTAAGAGTTCCTGCTTCTGCACACGTGCTCAGGAGAGAGGGGATAAAGCCTGCTGAGAAGTTTTCCCCGCGGGCAGAGTGTGGTCTTTTGTCTTCGCTCTGACCCTGTTTGCAAATATACCTTTTGTGTTGCTAATAGCATGTGTCTGAGAGTTCTTTGCCTCCCGAGAAAACCAACCGCAGCAATTTCTGCAACAAATTGGCGACTCCGCCGGGACCTTCTCGTGGACTACCCCGGAATCCAGCAGCAGAGCGCCTCCGGTACCAGGGGAAGTGTGCACCGAGCCAACTTTTTGGGCTCGCCCCTGAAATCTGAGGCGTGAGTCGGGATATTCGGGAAGTTAAAGGATCCCGTGCAAATTCTCAGTTTCTGGAGAGGTCAGACACACTTTGGTATTTGGATTGAGATCTCTGGGGTATCTGAGTGAGTATACGAATTCCCTTTGCCCAATTTGGTTCTGGATCCAAAACGGGGGGCTTGCATGATCGCTGGGGAATTTTTTGGCCTCAGCTTTCAGTAAACCTCTGTTGTAAGGACCTTTTGGTATTTGGCGTGCCTTGGGCGCACTCTTGTGGGCAAAATGGGTATGGGTCGCTCCCGTGTAGAAAATTCGGATACCCCTCTAAAATTCATATTACGTCATTTTAATAAATTTGCAAAGCCGGCCGATTACGGAGTAAAAATGAAAAAAGGTGATTTAATTAAGTTTTGTCAACTCGAGTGGCCAACATTTGGGGTCCACTGGACCCCGAAAGGATCCTTTGTAGTAAAAGAAGTGATAGCTATCCATGAAATTGTTATGCAGAATGGGTATTGGAATCAGTTTCCTTATATTGATTGTTGGTTGTGGGTGGTTCAAAATCAGCCACCTTGGATTAAGAATTACTTAGTAAAGTCTCATGTGATGGTTGTTAAAGAAAAGACTCGAGAAGGGCCGCCTGTACTCCCTGAGTCTGATGAAGGGGGGGATTCTGAATTGGCTGAGTATCGGACCCGCGCTCCAGTTGCCCTGTCAGGTAGCGAAGATGAGTCAGACGCCTCCTCGGGATCCAGTCCCTCTGCACCACCGCCCCCTCCCTTAGGGAGACCACCACCAGCGTATCAAAGCATACCTAATGATTTAGAGCGTGAGCCTCAGCCAAGTGCCCCATCTGAATCGGGGAATAAGGGTTATTATTTGCGCAAGCCTGTAGAGTCACAGCCGGTGCTGAACTGCCCGATGCGAGAGGTTATTGGAGAAGGGGGCAATGCAACTTTTGTCTACACCCCATTTAGCACTTCAGATTTATTTAACTGGAAGAATCAGAGCCCCTCTTTTCGTGAAGACCCTGAAAAGATGAGGGACCTGTTTCGATCTATTGGGCAGACTCATCGACCCACTTGGGCTGATGTCCAGATGATGCTCCAGACCCTCCTAACCCCGGAGGAGAGGAGATTAGTGTTGGGAACAGCAGAACGTATTGCAGCAGCCAGAGTTGAGTCAGAGGGTGCTGCTGGTCGTACTCTGCATGATATCTGCCCTGTTGAGGAGCCAAGATGGGATAATCATACTGCAGAAGGAAGAGAGCTGAGTGCACGGTATCTGGGAATTATACTGGAAGCAATGGGAAAGGCAGTGCCTCGGGTTACTAATCTGTCTAAGTTGTATGAAGTGAGACAGGGAAGAGAGGAGGATCCCTCAGCTTTCCTTGGGAAGCTGTATGAGGGGTTTCGCAGGTTTTCGGATCTGGATCCAGAAGCCCCAGATAATCAACGCATGGTAAATCTTATGTTTATTGGTCAATCTGCTGCTGATATCCGTAAGAAGTTACAGAAAACTGAGGGAGGTGCTGGGAAACCGATTTCAGAGCTGGTGGAAATTGCATATAAGGTGTATGGGAATCGTGAGCAAGTGCAGGAGCGCAAGGAGGATAAAAAGTCTCAGCGACAGATGGCAGCACTAGCAGCTGCTATAACTGGAGGTAACCCTGGAAAGGCTGGGATACAAAAGGGGAAAGGAGAAAGAGTGGGAGCAGACGTTTGTGCTTATTGCAAAGAGAAAGGACACTGGAAGAGGGAATGCCCAAAGTTGAAGGAGAAGAGAGAGAGGGAACCGAGAGGTCACCTCATGCGGGCAGAAGAAAAGGGTGAGGACACAGAATGAAGGGGATGGGGATCTAAGACCACTACCCTTCGGGTTGGAGCCTGAGAAGATCCCATGGTAACCATTAGGGTTGGTGGCAAAAACTTTGAAGCCTTGGTGGATACTGGGGCTACATTTTCAATGATTCCAGAAAAAAAAACCCTGTGCAGGAACTAGTGAACAGCATGTACTTGTGGAAGGGATTGAGGGAACACAATCCCGACTCCCTGTTTGTAAACCACTCCTCACCAAAGTGGGGGACCATTTGCTCGAGCATTCCTTTGTGTATTCTCCAAGTTGCCCGGTTGCACTCCTTGGGCGGGACTTACTTACGAAATTGCAAGCTGAGATCTTTTTCAGAGACGATCAGATGGTGGTCCAGCTACCTGTCAAGCAGAGCTCGAACTATCAGATGGCTCTCCTGGAGGACCGATGCCCTGCAGTAAGTCCAGAAGATCACATGATTGGAGTAGACCCCTCGGTATGGGCTGATGGAACCCCTGCGCGAGCTAAGTCGGTCTCCCCGGTAAGGATCGTACTCAAGGATGCGGAGGGGCCTGTTCGGGTAAAGCAGTATCCACTCAGCCGAGCAGCTAGAGCTGGACTCAAGCCGTTAATAGAGAAATACAAGAGGTGCGGATTGCTAGTGGAAGGGTCCTCACCCTATAACACCCCCATCCTTGGAGTGCCGAAGGCAGATGGGGTCTCATACAGACTGGTCCAAGACCTATGAGCAGTAAATAAGAAGGTCCTTTCAGACCATCCTGTAGTCCCGAACCCTCACACAATTTTGACACAAGTACTGGGGGAAGCTGAAATATTTTCAGTGCTAGATTTAAAAGATGCTTTCTTCTCTATTCCCCTTCACCGAGAGAGTCAAAAATTGTTTGCTTTTGAATGGGAGGATCCAGACACTTTCCATAAAGCCCAACTCATGTGGACAGTTCTTCCACAAGGATTCATAGCAGCCCCCCATATTTTTGGACTTGCCCTTCAGAAGGACTTGGAGGAGTGGAAGGGATCACACCCCGCAGTGACTCTCCTCCAGTATGTGGATGACCTGCTAGTTGCAAGCCCAAACTTGCAGCTCTGCGAGGAAGCCACCAGGTCACTCCTAAACACTCTGGGGAAAAAAGGATATAAAGTCTCTAGAGAGAAAGCCCAAATATGTCAGCCTGAAGTCACATTTTTGGGATATAAGCTCTCAAAAGGAGTCAGAGCCCTGAGTGCAGATCGCATACAGGCAATCCAAGGTCTAACCCCACCTAAGTCACCCAAGGAGCTGCGGGCATTCCTAGGGCTAACTGGGTTCTGTCGATTATGGATACCAGATTACGGTGGGAAGGCTAGACCACTGTATGACTCACTGACTAAGGAGAGTCTCACTAAATGGAAATGGAATAAAGAAATGCAGCATGCCTTTGATCTGCTGAAGGCAGCATTAATCCAGCCCCCTGCCCTGGCCATCCCAAATAGTAAAAAGCCATATCGACTGTATGTTCATGAGAATCGAGGGGTTGCATCAGGGGTGCTGACACAGCCATCAGGCCCAACCTGGAGACCCGTGGGATATTACTCAAAGGTTCTAGATCCAGTTGCACTTGGGTGGCCAGCCTGTCTTCGGGCTGTGGCAGCCACAGCAGTGGTTGTTGAAGAAGCCCAGAAGATAGTCATGGGTGCGGATATGGAAATACTCACTCCTCATGGAGCTCCCCAGATCCTAGGGACTGAGGGAGGGAAATTTCTTAACCCCTCCAGACAATCACGGTATGAGATATTTTTGCTCTCTAATCCAGGACTTACTTTCAAACATACTACAGCCTTAAACCCTGCAACCTTGCTGCCGGAGCCAGGGAAACCGACGCATGACTGCCTTGAGGTCCTGAATCAAACCACACAGGTGCGGCCTGATCTTGCTGAGGACCCAATTGAGGACCCAGATGTTGAATACTTCGTAGACGGCTCCAGCTCTGTCATCGATGGAAAAAGACGAACAGGATGTGCAGTGGTAACCGTGGATAAGGTAGTATGGAGGGAGTCATTGCCGAGCTCATGGTCGGCACAGGCCGCAGAACTCACTGCGCTCACCCGAGCATTACAGCTGGGGACAGACCAGCGGGTTAATATATACACTGACTCTCGCTATGCTTTTTCTACAGTCCATGCGCACGGACTATTGTGGAAAGAAAGGGGTTTCATTACAGCCTCTGGGAATAAGATTGCTAACGGCCCCCAGATTATCAAGCTACTAGAGGCACTCCACCAGCCTAAAGAGGTAGCAGTCATTCATGTGCAGGCCCATGGGAAGGCTGCTGAGGAAAAGCATAAGCTTGGAAATGCAAAGGCTGATGCGGCAGCAAAGGAAGCCACATTTATTGCGGGAGAAGCGGAGGAGGTATCCAGGCAGGCCATGTCCCATGCCATATGGCCATACGTCCAGGATTTAGTCCCACAGTATTCCCCTGAAGAAGATAAGTTTGCACAGAAAGCTTGTGCAGAAAAGAACTCCCGGGGTGGTGGATAGTACCAGGAGGGAAAGTCATGATACCCAGGCCATTGCTTCGGGAGGTGCTGCAACAGCTCCATGCAAGAACCCATATGGGAGGCTTGGCCATGGGTGATCTAGTGATCCGCCAAGCAGTAGCCCCAGGGCTATATGTAGAAGCTCAGCGCATTGCTACCAAGTGCATCACATGCCAGAAAGTAAACCCTTGAAGGAAACCCCCTGTGCCAATGGGAGGTAGACCCTGGGCGGTGTATCCTGGACAGGCATGGCAGATTGATTTTGCCGAGCTCCCACGGTCCGGACATCACGGGTTTTTACTTGTCATGGTAGACCAGCTCTCTGGTTGGGTTGAGGCCTGGCCCACCAGGACTGCCACTGCAGCTACAGTAGTGAAGTATTTGTTGCAGGAGATCATTCCCTGGTATTCCTTGCCTGAGTCCATTGAGTCGGATCAAGGACAACACTTCGTGGGAAAAGTGGTTCAAGAAGTCGCGCAAACTCTCAAGGTTACTTGGAAACTACACACACCATGGAGACCACAGAGTTCAGGACAAGTGGAACGCATGAATAGGACTTTAAAGACTCTGCTCACCAAAATCTGTATTGAGACACGCCTTAAGTGGCCTCAAGCATTGCTGCTAGCTCTTACTTGCATTCGAAACACTCCCCGACGGGGCCTCAAATTGACCCCATATGAAATTATGTTTGGCAAACCGCCTCGAGTCTTACCCCCTGGAATGCGAGAAAATGTAACTTTTGAATTAGGTAATAGTGAGCTTCATATGTATGTTATTGCTTTGCAGTCTGTCTTGTCTTCTCTTCACAGGTATGCAGCCTCCTTTCAGCACCTGCCTTTAGACGTACTGGTACATGACTTCTCCCTGGGAGACTGGGTCTTGGTGCAGCGGTGGAAAAAGGAACCTTTGACTGAGAGGTGGAGTGGCCCTTTTCAGGTACTTCTAACAACCCACATCGCTGTAAAGATTGCTGGCCATGACCGTTGGATACACCATACCTGTGTGAAACAACATCCACGAGCGTCAGAGGACATCAACTCCCAAGACGAGCTCACTCCGGAAGCTGAGTCATCTTCGGAACAAAAAGCCAGCAAGTGGAGCTGTGAACCTATTGGTGATCTCCAAGTGCGCCTGAGATGGCTTAATCAGAGCTCAGAAAATTAGACAAGAAAGTAAAAGGGAAACATTTAGGCTGTGTTTGATCTCATAAAAGGGAAAATATGGTGGGAATCTTAATATGCCTTGTTGTTGTCTGTATAGTGAAGGAAGCAGAATTGAGCAGCCTTAGCTGCTGGCCCACACCCTCGCTTTCCCAAATTGCTCCCCCAGGGACAAATTTGTATGTTGATATGATGCAAAGAGTTGCAGGTACTTTTAATCTTACCAACTGCTGGGCCTGTGGGGGGCTCCGAGAGGCCAGAGGCCGGTGGCCTTGGAGGGCTTTTCCTTTGGCCCCAAAGTGGCTAGTGAGTAGCAAGGCAGATGTTAAGAGTACTAGTCGAAAATGGGATGAGAACCACAGCTGGGAACTTTCCCAAGTGGCATTGGGAGAGTATTGCATCAATAATAATGGTACTGGAAAAAGCTTGGGACACAGCCGTTGCATATGGACTTTAAAAGTAAGATGGATGAACCCTACAAAATTAGAACAGCTTCATTATCCTAATAGCCCAGGGTATAATCGGCTAGTGTGGCAGCATCCTAATGGAACAGTTGCGTGGTTTAATAAGTATTGGAGTGCCACAAATCAAAGTAATGATCGGACAGATTGTACAGACAAGAATCAGGATGGGCTATGGGAATGTTCCATGAAAGGAGGCCTCACAGCCGCTGGTCCTTTGGGTCCAGAAGGAGGCTTGGGGTTTCCCGAGACGCCCTATGGTTGGGCCCCTCTAAATGCCACTAATAGAGAAAATAGGGCCTTAAGAGGATACTATTGGATTTGCAGACGACGGGCCTATACGATACTACCACAAGGGTGGACAGGGACTTCCTATCTTGGAGTGATTGTACCAGCTTTCTTCTTGCTACCATCAGAGGTTGGAAATGGGTTGGGAGTCTCTTTGTATGATGATTGGAAAAGGACCAAGAGAAGTATTGATGTAAGTTTGACACAGGGTGGCTCCCAAAAGTGGAAGGAGGATGAGTGGCCTCCTCAAAGGATCATTGAGTATTATGGACCAGCTACATGGGCTAATGATGGGAGTTGGGGATATCGGACACCTATATATATGCTAAATAGAATCATCCGATTGCAGGCAGTCTTGGAAATAATTACTAACCAGACTGCCACTGCTCTCGAGTTACTGGCCCGGCAGAGTTCTCAGATGACAGCAGCCATATATCAAAATCGGATGGCCTTAGACTATTTACTCGCAGAGGATGGCGGAGTCTGTGGAAAGCTCAACCTTTCTAATTGTTGCCTCCAAATAGACGACAACGGAAAGGCGGTCTTGGAGATTGCCAAAGAGATCAGGAAAATAGCCCATGTGCCAATACAAATGTGGGAAACCACATGGAGTAAAGACTGGTGGTTTAAACTATTTGGAGGACCCTGGTGGAAAAAAGTAGGATTTGTGCTTTTGTGTGCTCTGACTGGTTTGATTTTTATCCCTTGCCTTATTCCTTGTCTCACTAGATTGATAACCACCACAGTAGAAGGAATGCAGGTCGCAGCAGTCCCTCTGAAAGCACAGACTGCAGCAAAAGTCATGGTCCTCAGAAAAATTCCTCGTAATTATCTTGATTTGCCTAAATGAAGTAAAGAGCAGAAAGCATCTTGAGGGGGGATATTGTTAGAAATATTATTAAAAATGCATTATGAATAGTGTTGTTAGAACAGCACAGCTGGCGGCTCTCCCTGGCGGGAGGAGGAGGTAGAGGAGAAGCTACCAAGGGCTCTTTGTATTAAGGTATCACTCTCTTTGTTTTGCAAATTTACTATCTCTTTGTTACAATAAAGCACATACTCCTCAGTTTTCTCATGTAGATAAGAGTAATTGCAATTTTTAATGATCCAGTCCTTGGGACAGAGAAAGTTTGAACTTTTGGTAACCTAAAGAGCTTTCTAAGCATGCGTAATCAGCTAATGCATATAAGCCTATCCGCCCCGCATACTTAAGTAGTTAATTATAATGCACATGGGACGTATGAAGTGACGTATTTACATATATGTTTGTATGAACCGGAAATGAGTTGTAAGAGTTCCTGCTTCTGCACACGTGCTCAGGAGAGAGGGGATAAAGCCTGCTGAGAAGTTTTCCCCGCGGGCAGAGTGTGGTCTTTTGTCTTCGCTCTGACCCTATTTGCAAATATACCTTTTGTGTTGCTAATAGCATGTGTCTGAGAGTTCTTTGCCTCCCGAGAAAACCAACCGCAGCAATTTCTGCAACACTCCCATGTCAGATTGGACCTCTGCAAGCCGGATCAGACCTCTTTGTAGGTTGGATCTGGCCCATGGGCCATAGGTTGCTGACCCCTACCTAGCATAGGGGTAGTATATCATGGTATAGCATAGTATATCATGTTTAATGCTATTTTCAGTGTTGTGAGATTTATGAGAAGGGACATAAAAGATTTCTGTCTAGTAATATAGTTTGTGTGAAAACTGTACCTAATAAATAAGACACTGCCCAAGCTGTTATACCGAACTGAGGAATGAAAATGCAGGTATATGAAATCACATTTTAAAAAGGAAGCTACAACAGTATAAATAAAACCAAAAAAGAAACCATGCTGATTAAAAAATGTGAGAGGTGCCATGGAATTTCAGATTAGATTCGGTATGATAATTCATTAGAGTTTGGGTCTGAGGCCAAATTAGGGATAGAATTTTAATGAGACAATATCAGAACAACACAAACAGTTCCCATGACTTTTGCTCAGAGAATAGGCTCTTTGTAGTTTTGTGCTAAAGCTGGAAACAATAAGGACCAATTTGGATCTACAGATTAAAATTCAGTTCTTGTCTCTAAATTGCCAAGCAATCATGTAAGAGGTCATGATTTTACCTCATTTCTAGTTAAAAGCAATAGTGAAAGCACTCTGAAATGTAATAACCAGTAAAAGGCAATGAATAAAAGTTGTTCTTATGAAACAAATAAGACAGTATTGCACATTAATGGTTCAACCCGATACCACTTCCAGTATTGCTGTTCTGAGTCATCGATAGGCATGCCTAGACAATGACAGGTTTATTTCATAACAGCTTTCTAGGTTTCTAAACATATTTGTATTCTGCACTAGTGTAAAGCAAAAAACTTTTCAAATGTTTTCCTAAATGTTCAAGAGTGTCCAAGTGTCTATTTTAGATCAAAACCCGAGTTTTTAATTTGGGAAAGAAAGAGTTTGGGAAGAGTTCCCCTCTAGTTGGTTTCTCCTCTGTAGTAAAAAGTAGTTCCCAACACAATATCAGAACTTTGTGGACTATCCATGCATTGCTCTGTTACCTCTTAACAGATATCATGGTCATTAACCCTTGTCCAAATTCGCAACAGGTCTTGTGATTTGGGTAGTTTTAGCTATTTATTTTTTAAAAGCCTCATCTACTTCCTCCCCCTGCTTTGGTGCTATATAGTAGATGCCTACCCTGACATCATCCTTACTGTTTTAATCTTTTACTGCAATTGACTGAAAAGCCCAAGATTGCAAGCCATCTGACCTAGAAAATAAATGAGATATTTCACCCTCTGTCTAAGCAGGTGACTAAGTGCCCATCACCATAGTCCCCCTAAACCAGCATAGAGTCACTGACAGCTTCATCAAAAGAGTAAGCCACAAAAGGAGTAGGTGATAAATGTGTTATTTTATAAAATATGTTATTAACACCCATCCACATGATCAAACCAAGTTAAAAAGGAATGCAGACTTTACCCAGCAGGAATCAAAACGATGAAAGCCTCACTGACAGTGGTAGAGGGGGGGAAAGAAGCTGTTGACCTTTCCGCAACAGCTCCAACAGCTGCAGCCTGATGCTCATGTGATCAGATGGCCAGAAGCCTCCCGCTCAGTGAATCATGTGGAGGCATCTACCACCACTTGAAAAAGCAAGTAGTAGTTTCCCTTAAAGTGACTACAGCTCCAGGAATCTAAAGAAGTTATAAGCCAAAATTAATACCTTCAAGTACTGTATTAGTGTAATTTTTCTGACAGAAAAAGCCTGGTATGTTGCAAAATATACTAGTGAGTTTGTTGGTTGTTTGCTTTTCCACCCCTTTCTGTCAGCTGTCAGTCTGTAAGGCTTATAAAAAAATCCAGGTGCCATTAGAAAGAAATCTAGGATTTAGATTGACATAAAGATACATGATGCAGCAGCTGCGCAAAATACTACTCACATGCAGAGAATGATTTTTCTCAATTGGTATGTAAAATATCAGACTTTTCATTATCCCTATCTTTGTAACAGGGAGAATAAATTGTGCATGGGCTATTCAATTTTCCTGACAATTTTGTAAGACACTGATAAAGGAATATAAATTTCTCTCATTCATTTGTAGTGGTGGTCAGCACAATATATTTTTCCCCTGTGAACTGATGACTGAACAATAGTTGTAAGATATTGAGTAAAGACAAGGATTTAACAAGCTGTTAATTGTCAGGCCCAGCATTTGAAAATAAAGGTTGTGTGGTTCTCAGTACAGGATTGAGACCTGAGCCTATTACACTTTCTAGTACAAGCTTTTTAACAGTAGATTTAGTTTCAGCCTAAATTACTTCATGGTTGAACTTTAAAAGTTTCTTGTTGTGAGCACTGTTACTTGATCAGTGGAATTTCTCATTTCCACAATAGAAAGCAGTTATTAAATTGACAGAACCTTTTAAAATGTAAATGCTTTTAAAGCGTAATCAACAGTAATTCAAACTTAAATTTACATTTACTTCCTATTTTTTACTTTGCATCTCTGCAGCTCCTTTCACCTGAAACCTGGTTGAAATACTGCATAAGCTGTATTATCCTCAGTTTGACCAATGATTAAAAAGCGAACAAATATGAATATCTAATACAATCAGTATCAGATGTGGATATCTCCTGCAGCCTAAAATGTTAGTGCTGCACCCTAACTTGAACATTGAACTGGGACTCGGGGAACCTACATTGCTTTCTTAGTTCAGGCACAGGCAGAAGATACTTCATTTCTCTCTTCCTGAGTATCCCTGTTGTTAAAATAGCAGTAACAGTACTGACTTTCTCTGTAAAGAGCTTTGAGATCTACTGCTGAAAAGTGAGAGCCAGGAGTAATTGTGTGTTCATTTTATGCGAGAAAACCAGAGGGAAGTTTCTAAACCAGTGGCTGTCAAGTGGAGTCCTATGCACTCATTTTAAGGGTGTTGTAATACCCAGCCCCTCTGGGAGTAAGTGAGTGCTCTCTTTGCCCTCTTCCCACAATCTGGCACTCTGTGCTGCCCCAGTATCTTGCAGACAAATGGCTCTGGTAGCTGCTCCTCTATGTTGCAAAAGGACTAACACTGCTAACCTCCCCTGACTTCTAGTAGCCCCTGGGGCAGCCTCGCTGATGCTCTGAGCAGTACACTGCCATAAGCTGGCAGACAGACATGAGGTCACAGAGCCAGCTCATCCTCCCATGCTCCCAAGGCTGGCAGAAGGGGTCACAGAGGCAGATGGCTCCGGTTGCTTGTATGAGAGTCTGGAGGAGCAGTCTTGGTGGAAGGGCATCCTTGCCGCCTTGAGTGCAGACTGAGAACATGGAGTGGACAGATGATGGAAAGAGCAGGATGCAGCAGAGTAAGGTCTTGCCCTTACCTGGCATCAGTTAGATCAGTGGTTCTCAGTCGTTTTAGCCTGCAGCACCCCCACGCAAATAACTTTTCTGAATTTAGATTCCAGCTCTGTGATTCTCAGCCGAGTTGTTGCTGAACTTAGAAGAATTATGGAAGGTGCCAGAGGCTAAAAAGGTTGAGAGCCACTGCTCTAAACCGGTGGTGCCCAACCTTTCAGCTGAGTGCTGCAGGGTTGATTCATGGACTGGATCTGGTCTGCAGATCCCATATGGAGCACAGTGATGGGGCTCAGTTTGGTGTGTGCAGCCAGCCCTGCCCAGCACACTGAATCCCTACACCATATCACACCTGTGGCCCCAGCCCATGCACAAGGCCATGCCATCTGGTCCACAGGGCTTGGAAAACTGGTGGCAGGAAAACAATGCAAGTGATAATTGCTGCCACTCTCCCACTGCCAAATTTCCAGACCCAGAGGAGCTCTGTTTCCAAATTTCCAGACCCATGAGGATGACATGGCTTTTCAGACTAGTGGTTGAGCATCACTGTTCCAAACCATATGCACTATTTAAAAGATATATTAAACATCTTTGAACTTAATTGAAGGGTCAGTTAGGTAAAAAAATGAAAAGAAGCTTGAACAACCAAGTGACTAATCCTTTCCCAAAGGAAGAGGGTATTTCAGAAGGAAATTAAAGTTTTCTTTTTAAGTTCAATGAGAGCTAAATGAGGCCTTCAGTTATCCTAACTACATAACCAAACACCCATAGCAAAAACAAAACAAAACAGGTTTTCTGTTCTTTATCCAAAAAGTAGATAGTTATCAGCCATGTTCCATTCAAGCTAGTTTGGCTGAGGTAAGAAACTAGTAACTCTAATAGACTGTAAAATGAATGGGCTGAATTTATTCTGATGTGAGTTCACAGATTTGATGGAGCTGTATCTAGCTAGCTCAGCAACATTAAACTTTCATAGTACCTAGGGTCTGAAAGGACCTGAGCAGATCATCAAGTCCGACCCCCTGCCATGGCAGGAAAGAGTAGTGGGGTCAAATGACCCCGGTGAGGTGTTCATCTAGCCAGCACCACTTTGCTTGGAAGTTGGTTCCGGATCCTAGCCGCCCTGACAGTTAAGTAGTGCCTCCTGATGTCTAATCTGAATCTACCCTCTGCCAGCTTATTTCTAGTCATTCCTGGTAGTGGTCGGGGGAACAATGACTCCCCCAATGCCTGCTGATCCCCTCTGACTAGTTTGCAACAGGCCACTAGATTCCCCCCTTAGCCTTCTCTTGTGGAGGCTGAACAGGTTCAGGTCCCGTAGCCTCTCCTCGTAGGGCCTGCCCTGCTGCCCCCTGATCATGGGAGTGGCCCTTCTCTGGACCCTCTCCATGTTGTCCACATCCCTCCTGAAGTGCAGCGCCCAGAACTGGATGCTGTACTCCAGCTACAGCCTGACCAGTGTCACACAGAGGAGGAGTATCACCTCCTTGGACTTGCTTGAGACGCATCTGTGGATGCATGACATGGTGCGGTTGGCCTTTCTGACCGCGTCCCCACACTGCTGGTCCATGTTCATTTTGGCATCAATAATGACTCCGAGATTAATTAAAATTAATTATTTATTTTTGCAAAGCTGATCCTTTTCACTAGAGGGACACTGATAGGATCTTGTCTTGTTTTGTTTGATCAAAAGACCTATTTATTTGGGATGACTGGCTGAGGAGGTCTTCTGGGAGCAAAACCTGCCTGCAGAAGCCAGTAGGATAGGCAACCTACTTATACCTGGGTAAAGGCTAGACAATTTCACTGAAAGCTCTAAATCACAGCCTACAGTATTTACTCATGACCTTGAATGTAAGATGACCAATAATTAGATTCTATAAACAGAAATATTATATATTTGTTATAATTTTCCAGGTATAGACTATACATATTGAATAGTTGTCTTAAACCCTCCCCAACTGCTACAGAAGGGAAAGCAAGTAGTGGTTGGGGGGAGGTCAGGTGGCCCCTTTGTCTTCTGCCTCACCTATTTCTTTCCCCTGCAGCCATCCTGCCCCACAACACCTGCAGCCCCTCCTCCCCAGCTCCCCACAGCCTCTGCATCTTTCCTTCCAAACTCCCCCCAGTCTCTGCCACTTTCCCGCTCCCTTACAGTCAAGTAGGGCTGTGCAAAGCTTCAGGTGGTGATTCGATTTGGAGGAGATTTGGCTCAATTCAGTGACCAAATCTCAGAATCCGAATCAAATCAGGGGACCAATTTAAAGGTCCGAATCGATTCAAAGCTCTCTGAATCTCTTCCAAAGATTCAGAGAGCTTTGATGAATCGGGCAGTCCCCAGTGGCTGCAGCAGGGAGCTACAGCCAGACTTGGAGCTGGTAAGTACTAGGGGTAGCAGAGGAGGGCTGGGGGGACCCCACCAGCCCCCTTCCCACCTCCCCAGCTCCTGCCCACTCCCCCATGGCTCCCTCCATGGCTGCCCCCACCTGTCCCAGCTCCCAGCCCTTTAAAGAAAGGCCCCAGTACTCACCAGGCGCTGCCAGGTAGGGGGGCAATCCCCACTGCCCCACGCTGCATAGTGGGCTCTGCCACAAGACCCTTGACCCTGCCTTTCTCCCCCAGCCCCACCATGGCTGCCCCACCTGAGCCAGCTCCAGCCCTTCAAGAAAAACAAAATGGAGAAAAGCCCTGGGACTCACCACTGCTACAGCAGCCTTGGGGCTTTGGGGGGTTCGTGCAGAGCCCCCCATGTGGTAAGAGCAGCAGGTATCACCCCCTGCCGGCAGGAACGGTGAGTCCGGGGTTTTTTCATTTTTTTTTTTTCTTAAAGGGCAGGAGCTGGCCCGGGTAGGGCACCTGTGGGGGGCACAGGGGGCTTGTGCAGAGCTCCCCATGCAGTGTGGGGCAGTGGGGATCACCCAACGTGCCCAGCAACACCTGGTGAGCTGAGGCTTTTTTTTCCCAAAGAGCCGGGAGCTGGGGCGGGCAGGGCAGCTATTGCAAGGCTGGGAGAGCAGGAGGGGGACAGGCCTGGCTGATTCAGAGATCTCTGAATCAGTTTCGGCTGAATCGATTTGGGACAATGATTCAAATCATCGAATCGAATCACTGTCCCCCGAATCAGCTGAATCTGAATTCAAAGCACGTATTAGCTGCTTTGCACAGGCCTACTATCAAGATGCTGCTTGGGGTGCTCTGTCCCAAAGCACAGTGTGTGGAAGCTCAGCCCTTGCCTGGTCATGCAGCAGTGTTGGCGCTGCTGATTAGTCAGGTAAGGGAAGGAGTTTCCATGTGCTCCATGCCCAGGAGAGACCCCAGCCTGAGCGTGAATGTGAGAGGGGAGGCAAAAGCCTCCCCAACGTGTCCCAAACCCTCACCCAATGGGCCCCAGTACTTACCATAACAGCTGGGAGGAGCAGCAGCTGGAAGGAAATGCCGATGCAGGCTTGGCAGTTCCGCAGCTGCCTGAGCCTGTGTACTGGCGAGCACAGGGAGCGTGGCTCCCAAAAAGTGCAGGCTGCTCAAAAGGCAGCCAGGGACCCAGCTGAGGGGGTGCCAAGGAGCAGGGAGCTGAACACTGACCGGGAGATGCCGACTGCAGAGCTGGTAGGCTCCAACCCCGGACACCAGAGGAAGGAGCTGCCTATTCCCATGCCTATTAGGATAAAAGAGATCTCCTCAAGGGACCAAGGGCCCTGAGAGATGGAATCTCAGGAGCCCACTGGCAGACATCAGTCATTTTTCAGTTAAGTTTTCTTCAGTTACAAGTCTAGCCCCAGACAGGGCAGGTTTAGTTTTCCAGGAGAGGGGAAGCTGACCCAAAGATGAGGGACAGACTCACTAAGACTGATGGCCAGGAAGACCCGACCCTTTCGAGGTGGGCAGTGTGGATGAGGTGGAGCCATCCAGGGGAAGGCCCGCGGGGAGCAGCATCTACCTAGGCTGAGGACATGGTAAGGGTGGGGTAAAGGGGAGGTTTGGAGCCCCATGAAAACAGCCCAGGGCCGAGACCCCCTTCAGCTACCTATAGGGAACTGCCTCCCCAACAACAAACATCAAAGATGTGGCAGGTGAGAAGGGGCAGCACCCGAACCATCTAGGTGGCACTGAAACCGGTTCTCACTCTGACATCACTGGGGGAGCAAGGCACCAACCAAAAGGGGGCCAAAACCTTATAACACCCACCAGCAACACTGAGCCTGAGCCAAACTGTGCTTGACACTCAGGGGGAGGGAAGGGGATGGGCAGGGGGGCAGAAGCTGAAAAAGGGTGGTGGAGCCAGGGGCAGGAGGCTGCTGTGGGTCTGACTCTGACCCTGGCCTGGACCTAGGCTTGGGGCCAGAGTCAAAGCAGCAGCAGCCACCTGCTCCTTACTCTGCTTCCTATGTGAATGTAATATGGGGGGCTTTTATTCCCGACGCTGTTTGGAGTGGGGGTTATCTTATATTCAAGTAAATACAGTATATACAAAAAAAAGAATGCAGCCATGCAACATTGTAGCTGAAAATTATTGTACAAGTCATTTCCCACATCACCTATAACTTGGTCCTATTGCACCGTGTAATATTTTCTGTTAATATACATGGTGTTACCCTTTATGAATTAGCACAATGTGTTCAGCTACATTATTGTGTCTATGAAGCCCATAGCTTTTCCTTGATTTTAATGCAGTTAAATGTTCAGCTATAATGTTGGCATAACAATGGGGTGTTTTTATTTCCTTGGTTTAGAAATGTAAATGAATATTAAGAGATTGAACAATGAAGTGGATGATGTACATTTATTTCCACATCTGGTAACTGAAATTATTCTGACAATTCTATTTATTCTGTTTTGCATGTCTCTTGATAACTGCTTTTGGTGGATGAATAATAGGAAATGGTTCTAGTAGTTAAACAAGGGGACTATTAAGCAGGAGTGCTGGTGTCTATTCTCAGCTTCACTGTTCTCTTCAGGCATTCATTGAGGCCTACTCCACCTATTAGGTGGCTGATTGTAATCCTTATCCCCCTGTTCAAGTCCTTGAAAAACCATTAACACAAAAAGTGTTGCCCCTTCTTCTTCACTTGTTGTGATTTAGTCTTAAGTCTAAGATGAGGGTGTGTTACAGCAAAGTCATGTTAATGATTTTTAGGGATCCAGGAAGAGTGAAACAGGATTGTACTTAGATACCTAGATGCTTAAGTGCTTCTTAGACGCCTAATATGTGGAATAGGATCTGCCCTGAATCATATGTACCTTTGCTTTCCCATGTGTAATATGGAGGTGCTAAGGCTTAGCACCTTAGTTCTGTTAAGATTTACACGCTTGCTTAACTATATATACTGTGAACATTCTCACACAGCAATGACATTGAAGGTTTGTGATAAGAACAATTGAGGATTACACACATGCCAAGTTTGATACATTTTTTTAAAAATTAGAATCTTGGCCATTTTTATGAGCTTGAATTATTATCGTCCATTTTCATCATTGCACTTAAAAAATGCTAATTTATATTTCAGCTATTAATTATTCTTTTTAGGTTCTTGGGAACTGTATTTTTTCTAAGTCCCTTCATGACTGATTTATTTAGATTTTAACAATGCCTATCTCATACTCTAGAAATCTCAATATTCAACATCAGCAGTTAAGACTTTTTCATAGGAAGTGAACTGCTATTATAGTAATGCCACAAGCTTGCCAGTACCAATAATTTATATCTTTTTTCTCTCTTTTGTGAGGGATACTGTGTTTTTGATGACTCTCTACATTTCAAAAACAAGTAGAATGAGAGAATTCCTGAAACAACTTACAGATAAACAGCAGAATGTGCTACTGTTTATGGGCATTCTGCAGTGTTCTCAGAATGACTGAAATTTCCAAAGGGACCTGAATTCCAAAGGGACCTCAGTGCCTGACTGTATACCTTTGAATATCTCAGCCATTGTTAGCAAGGCCAGAATTGAATGGACCAGGGCAGAGTGCAATACAAAATCAGTGCAATACTTTCATGGAGGTATTGTACAATTCAGAGACCTTCAGAAAGAATGATGATCAGAGGCCAGGAAAACAGACCTTATGACAACAGGCTGAGAGCTATGGGACTCTTCAGCCCGGAAAAGTGCAGGCTCAGGGGCGATCTGATGGCCACCTATAAGTTTATCAGGGGTGTTCACCAGGATCTGGGGGAATGATTGTTCGCTGGAGTGCCCCAGGGGAGGATGGGGTCGGATGGTTATGAACTCCTGCAAGACCATTTCAGGCTGCACATAAGGAAGAATTTCTTTACTGTCTGGGACAGCCTGCCATCGGAGGTGGTTGAAGCACCTACTTTGTAGGCCTGTGCAAGTTGGCAGCGATCTGATCCGATCTGGCTGCTTTGGATGGCCGCGATCCGATCTGGAGCTCCAGACAGGGTTTCCGCCTTGATCTAGCCGAAGCAGCTCCGAAGCTTTGGAGCCACCTCGGCAATCCAGCCATAGGGTATCATGGGGAATCAATGAAATATCTATAACTTTGTTGTTTTTTGTCCACTTTGAATGAAACTTGCAGAAATGATAGCCTCTGCTTAGAGCATGAAACCTGCCAAGTTTCACAAAGATCGGTGCAGGGGTTTGGGGGGAACAGTACCCCAAATTCTTGAAAGCCAAACTCATGTCATGGCTGTATGTTACACCACAGGCAGGTGAAAACTGCAGGGGCGGTAGCTCTTACTGAGGCCACAAAGCCTGCCAAGTTTCAAGGAGGTAGGTGCAGGGGTTTGGGGGGATGTTCTGTGGAGATTATTTTGACCTATTTGGCCCAAGTGCTGCAGCTTAATCCTAGATGACAAGAGGGTTATTAAAGACCACTTTAAAGATCCAAAGAATAAACAAACATTGTAAGTAGAATTTCTACACAGAAAATCTCAGTAGAAAATTCCCTGGCATATCTATAGATGGTTTCCAGAGCTCCCCATTTTGAGACTGGTTTTATAAACCTATTAGAGTTCAAACCCAAATATGAAAGCACAAGAATATTCAGTCCTAAATAATGCAGATTAATCCATAGCTCATTTAAAATATTTTAGTCTCCTTTCTGTCTCCTTAATATGTGTAATAAATGAGAGCAGGTGACACTTCCAGGGACAGATCTGAGGTCATTATTTACTAGTTCAAATTCACTATCTAGTATCCTGTATACTAGTATATGATTTTCAGTGATTTGTTCATAGCAGCATTGACATTTTTAATAATTATTGTGAATGCAATGAACAGGGCCAGATTGTACAAAACAAACACCCACTAATTTGTAATCATTTAAATATGCAAAGCTAGACTTTGATGTTAATGCTTCATTAAGAAGAACCAGGGAAGTTCACACGTCTGTTTCTGTATTGTCTGTCTGGCACCAGCACAGCCTAAACAGCAGTTTGCTGATTTACAATAGAAAAGCGACCTGAGCAAGTCTGCTATGGTGTAAAATTTTTGCACGTGAAATCTTTACATTTTGCAGTACACAGAAAATCCATGGGAGGAAACTAAACCTACAGAGCTTGTGGATTTTTGTTCCCTCTGTTCATTATCAAGCAGCACCAGCTATCTAGTCCAAACAAGCCTAACTCTGATTTTTCCTGTAGTCCTTAGGGATGGAGCTATGGTTTAATCATCTAGGCTGTAAGAATCCTTTCACAGTGACTGTATTTTCCAACCCAAGAGATTATGTTTACAAAGACCTCTGAATACCTTTGAGTATTTGTAAAATGGTCCCATTTATTTGGTTATAAATCTTAAAGGGAAAACATTTGTGTTGTTGTGGTAGAGGTTTACATTAACATTTCCAAGGCATGATTTAGATGTTGTAATTGATTAGCAACTCCAAATTATGCCTGCCTGAAATTTGTGTGGCATTTTATTTTTTCTGAAATAATTTTAATTGCCACTTTGGAAATGCAGCAAAGACTACTGTTTATCTGTAAATTGTTCTAGGAATGCTCTCATTCTTCTTGTTTTTGAAATGTGGAGATTCATCAAAAGACACAGTATCCTTCACAAAAGAAAGAAAGAAAAGATTTAAATTCTGTATTAGTAATACCTTTTTAAGCCTGGTATGCACATGGTTGTTGTGCCAATATAACTTTGTTGGGTAGGAGAATGTTGGGTTTTTTTCACCAGTACAAACCCAAGCCTGGTTGTAGTTACATCAGTTATAAAGGTGACATCTGCTGGTCTAGCACATTCCCCTTTTCT
The DNA here is from genome assembly GCF_052110815.1 of Crocodylus siamensis. Taxonomy (NCBI): domain Eukaryota; kingdom Metazoa; phylum Chordata; order Crocodylia; family Crocodylidae; genus Crocodylus; species Crocodylus siamensis. Next base: position 53,675,783 of record NC_143399.1, read on the forward strand.
TACTGAAATACCAGTACATTATAACACGATGAGTACTGGTATATTGGTATAAAACAGGGGTGAGCAATTATTCAGGCCCATGGGCCACATAGGGAGTTTTGGAGAGCTGTCATGGGTTGGGTCAGCACTCTTCCTCCCTCTCCACCATGCAGCAGCTAACCAAAATTTCCTAAGTGGCCCTATCCCATCCACCTGCCTGGACAGATCCCTACTGGCCCCCTTGAAGACCCCAGGATTGTGGGGTAGTCAAAGTACAAGGCCAGGATCTAAGGCAGAGTTATGATCTGTTCCCTGCACACCCCTGCCTGCAGAACCAGTGCCCATCACAAGGGTGTGTGTAGCAGATCATGGCTCTGCTCCCCACTTGGCTGGGATGTGGCCAGGGCTGGAATCCAGGGAAGTGGCATCCAGGAGCAGAATGGGTGCATGGGGCTGGGCTGGGCTCAGATCCCTGGGCCCTAGCTCCGCACAGTCACTACCCCATGATCCCAGGGTCTCCACTGAAACCAGCCGGGAGTCTCCTTACACTGGGCGCACAGCCAAGTGGATGGGATGGGGCCATGGACAGGCAGGGAGCTACATCCAGGGCTGGGTGTGAGATCTTGGGGCAGTGACAGCATGGGGCCAGGGCACAGCCATGATCCGTTCCCCACATGCCCCTGCCCATGAAACCTGCACCTGTTACAAAGGTATGCAGCGAATGGATCTTGGCTTTGCCTCGGCCTTGGCTCCAGCCCTGCACTGTCACTGCCCCAAGAACCTGGCCCATGATCTCAGCCTTGCCCATCTATCCTGCTCCTGAACACTGCTCCCTGCCCGCTCATGTCTCTATCCTATCCACCTGTCCACATACCTAGCACATGCAGGTCCCACCCCTGCTGGTGTGTGGGGGACAGATAGGCTGGGGTGCTTGGACAGCATCCCAGCAGTGGCAGCAGGTCCAACAGAAGGAACCGTTGTTGCCACGGCTGCCAGGAAGTGAGTCTAGCCGCTTTGCCACCCCAGCCTTTGCTGTTCACCTGGCAGGACCAGCCACACACACCATGGCCTGGGCTACCCCCTGGCACATGGGCTGGGTGGGACCCAGGGACCAGCTATGTGCCAGACAAAATCCCTTGGTGAGGTGGACTCAACCAGCAGGCCAAATTTTGCCCACTTCTGGTATAGATACACCCACATGTAGGTTGGATAAATATCTGGCTGGGATATTATGATCCCAGCACTTGTTCCTGCCCAGGGCACGGGGTCCAACTTGATGATCTATTCAGACCCCATCCGACCCTAGTAACTATGAAACTATGAAACATTAGGGTGATCATACAATTTCCACTATGCCAGTATAATTAAATCAAATATTTTATAGACGGGCCAGCAGTAACATACTTTGGGAACATACACTCAGCACTTTAATTTCCCCTTGTACACCTCCAGAAGTGTTTCCAAATAAGCCTTTAGTCCCTGAAGCACTCAAATAGCAGCCTGTAGTTGCCCCCAAGTCTGTGTCCAACTTCTTCAGCTCATTCGTGGCTGACCAAACCAGTGAGATCTCCAGCTCCACTGTGCACTCCTCTGTGTAGGGCTGACCAAGTTCCAGGTCCACACTGCTGTCCCTTCTCCTTACACCATCCTCAAGTTTCCTTGTTCTGTTTCCTTTGTCTCCCCCCTCCCTCAGCCCCTAGGGGTTTCTGGGAGTCCAAATTAAGTCAGAACAGCTCTGCAGACTTCCCTCTGATTCCACCTGCTGTTACACACATTACATTCACATTACATTATACCCCCTTTTAACTGGATGTACCCCCACATCCAACTAAAGCTACAGAATGTAGTCCCTATGCCATCTAAGAGGTCTCTGCACTCTCACTATGCTCTACCTGGGGATTCAGGCACGTGGACTGTCACTGGCTCTGGTAAATTTTGGTATCCCCTGTTGTTCCCAGCCTTGACCCTACCCCAAGCACTTGTTTGTCCTTAGGAGTTAGGGTCACAAGCCAACGGGCCAAAGGGAGGGAACAGGTAAAAGATAAAGAAACATCAACACTCAGTATCTTAATTTCCCACCACACACCTCCAGAGGTGTCCCCAAAGAAGCTTTTAGTCCCTAGTTCAAACAGCTGCCTCCCAAGTCTGAGTCCAGCTCCTTCAGTACACAGTCCTTCTTGGCCGAGCCAGTGAGATCTCTGGCTCCACTGTGCATGTACCTATGTAGGGCTGACCAGGTTCCACATGCAGGCTTTTCTCCCTTCCCCTTACTCCACCTTCAAGCTTCCTCTTCATTTTTCCCTTGCCTCCTATGCCCTGGGGGTTCTGGGAGTTGTAGCCCAAATTAACAAGTCAGCACAGCTCTGCAGACTGCCCCCTGGTTCCACCTGCTGTTACACACCTCACACTCACATTACAGTTGGTTATTTTGCTAACACTGTGGGCTGTAGATTGGATTTCTAAGATTGCTTTGCAGAAAAAATGTTGTGCTACTTTTACTCTATTGGTACAGGCATACCTCGGAGATATTGCAGGTTCGGTTCCAGTCCACTGCAATAAAGCGAATATCGCAATAAACCGAGTCACACGAATTTTTTGGTTTCCCAGTGCATATAAAAGTTATGTTTACACTATACTGTAGTCTATTAAGTGTGCAATAGCATTATGTCTAAAAAAAAATGTACATACTTTAATTCAAAAATACTTTATTGCTAAAAAGGCTAACCATCATGGAAAAATGGTGCCGATAGACTTGCTCGACGCAGGGTTGCCACAAACCTTCAATTTGTAAAAAACGCAATATCTGCAAAGCGCAATAAAGCGAAGCGCAATAAAACGAGGTATGCCTGTATATTTAAAGTTGTGCACTTTACACTGGGTGAATGTAATTACAGCTGTATAGCTGTGCATATCTATACAGGAAATGGGGAAAAAAACCTACTGCTGTGCCTGAATGCACACCTGGGATTGTACTAGCACAGCTGTACAGGTAACAATACACCTGTCACTGAAATAGTTATACTGGTACAAAAACAGTTTCTAACAATAACCTGTCATGGCATGAAATTTCACAGTCTTTAAGACCCCAGTTCAGCAAAGCACTTAAGTATATGTTTAAATCCCTCTGACTTCACTGGAACTTAAATACACAAACTCGAAGTTTAGGGAAAAAAGCTTTGCTAAGTCTAGGCTTAAACAGATAAAACTCTCAGTAGGTGTGTCTACATGTGCAATTAATGCTATTTAGCATTCGTTATTTAGCATTAATTAGATTGACTGTGCAGTAAACCAGCCCTGGGAAAGCTTCTGTCTATACGTGCATCCTGTTGGGAACAGATTTGCTCCTTATAGGATTAAGCAGATCCAACCCTGCTCCTGCCCTATTCTGACTTCCTGCAGAAGCCAGGGGGAGCTGCAGGCTCTGGATGCAACTGTCTGGGTGCCAGGGTCTCCAGGAGGGCAGGTTCAGGCTGTCAGGGGTCTCTGGGGGAGCAGGCTCAGGCTGACAGAGGTCTCTAGGGAGGACAGGATCAGCCTGGCAGGGGTCTCCAGGTGGGGCAGGCTCAGCCTGGCTAGGGATGCTGTCCCAGAAGTCTGTGGCAAGCACACCATGGCTGCTCCCCCTCCCCACCCCCCAGCAGCGGCAGATAGGGCACTGTGTCCCCAAGGCATTTGCAGACTACCTTTTCCCCCACCCCCCACAATAGGGCACCTGGATGGCTGCCCATAGACCCCAAGCCCACAGTACACCTCTGAAACCACATGCATTGTGGACAGTTTCCAATCAAAAATCGTTATTTCCCTCCAACCCAACATGGTCCCTCTCTCCCACCCTCCCTCCTCAACAACAGCCCCCACCCTGAACTCTAATATCCACCACCAATAAAACACCCTCTTCCCTGTACAACTATTTACAAAAGTGTGGTTGATGCAGTCAGGGGGCAATGGTGGGCTGACAGCGCCTATGGCGCAGAGCCTGGGGAGAAGTGCCTGGCACCCCAGCCTCTGCCAGCACTACTGTGGGTGTGGCCAGGGGGCACTGTCCAACCTGCTCCCCATCTTCCTCCATGGGGCCGGCCCCAGTGGGGCCCATCTCCTGTTCAGGAACCACATGGTAGGCAGGGGAGCAGTGGGCAGCATCCCAGGCAGGTGGCCTGGCTGGCTGCCAGGGGACCTGGCTTAGGAGCAGGGGCAGGGAGGCCTGGCTACTGCAGGCATCACTGGACCTCTTCCCAGGGCCACTGGGGGGCTTGGTGTGGGGCCTCAGATGGCTGCGAGGCAACAGGCAGAGCCAAAGATGGAGCTGGGGCTGGGGCCAGCGCTGGCAGCTGGGTGGTGGGCAGCTGCCAGGTGGCAAGCAGGGCTGGAGCCAGGAGTTGGACAGCACAAATGTGACTGCCAGGGCCAAGATGATATTCAGCACATGGCGGTCCTCCTCTGTGGCCTTCACTGCCTGGGCTACCATGGCAGCCTGCTTCTCCTGCACCTCCAGCATCCTCCTGAGGAGGGCAATATGCCTTTCTCTCATTGAAGGTGTGGAGCCTGTCCTGGAAGGTGCAGTCCTCCCAGTCCCTCTGCCATTCATGTACAACAGCCTGCAGGACTGCTGGAGCCAGCATATGTCTGCAGCACAGGGGCATGGTGTCCCAGGGCCAGCTAGAAGAAACCTGGGGGTCAGGCTTCTGGTCTGCAGTGCAGTTGGAACCAGCATGTTCCCACCACACTAGCACACAGGGGCCAGGGACAGGAATCAGCTGGCTTAGGCCCCAGGGGTAAAGTTAGGGGTCTAACGGTCAGCCAGGGACTGCTAAAGAGCTGTCTTTGCCCTGTGGCTGGAAGGAGTCCCAGCCACGTTTCTCTGACCCTGGCAGGAGTCTCATCTCCTGCTGGTCTGGCTGACTGGTAGCAAATTTGCTCCCGGTCAGCATCTACACACGAACTACTATGCATTAGCTAATGTGAAGTAAATCTACTACCTGTTATTGCAGGTAGATTTACTGCACATTAGCCTATTTTACTGCTCAGTGGACAGTTACATAGTGCTGTTTTATTGCACAGTAGATTAATCTACTGCATAGTAAAGTGTCTCATGTAGAAGAGCCCACTGACCTCAACAAAAGTTGTATTGGTTTAGGGCCTTACCATGCCACACCAGTGAAATCAATAGCAGATTTGTTATGGTCTGAAATAGAAGCAGGGCATTATTCTATTCCCAAGGTGGGGCTACCTTCAGAGGAGCCCAGTCAACTATAAAACCCAGGACCACTGCTTCTTCCTGCATGAATACCTCCTCTCTTCTCCTTTCATGTTTTTCCATGCCTGTATTCCAAATTAGGAGGGCTGAAGTTAGTTAATGAATATTTGTCCCTTCTAAAAGAGATGTTGATCATGGTTTCATAAAAGCGATAGGGCACTAGAGAGGGACAAAGCACTTGGTTGTGTGTGGGTGATGGTGGTGAATTATATCTATTAGCATTTAATAGGTACTTATCACCAATACTTTGCTTCCACTTTTCATCATTTTCCAACTTCTTCTTAAAACAGAACTGTGCCGTAGCTCAGAAATTCCTACAAAGAATCTAAGAAAACAGGGAATCAATTTGTTTATGCTTTTAGAAACAACTATGAGGTGGTAATTGTATTAGACTAATAGAAAAAGATTAAAAAGACAGGCATTTGTGGTTGAGAACATTGATTTGTATGTAAATAATTATCTTGTGATCATTAGTTATCTGCATCATGAGAAAATTAGACATTAGTTCCTGAAGACAAACAAAATGTTTAATTAATCCTGTTTTTATATAGACAGTAACATCTGAAAACTTCTCACATCTCTACATCACATTTGACCATTTTGTTATACATACAGGCAACCCCCGCTTAACGCTCTTAATTGGTTCTGGAAAAACTGAGCACTAAGCAAAACAGCATTAAGTGAAACCCATTTCCCCATTGGATTTAATGTAAATAAAGATCACTGGTTTTGCATCACCTGCCGGCTCAGACCCTGCGCTCCTGAAGCCCTACCCGGGGCTCTGCCAGCCTGGGGAGGGTGGCTGGAGCTGCTGACTGGGGGCATGGGGTTCCCAGCTCTGACCCCAGGTGGCGTGGAAAGGTCAATGAGAATTGCTCCTGGGGCGGGTGAGTCCTAGCTACACCCCAGCAGCTCCGGCTTCGTCCCTGCCCTGGCTGCTGGGAGCTGCGAGCTCTGCCAGGGAGGCAGGCAGGAGAGCCTGGCCCCACTCCCTGTGGCAGGCACTGCACCCAGCCACTCTGCATGGGCCTGCAGGGCTGGAGCCACTGCCTGGGGGTGTGAGGCTCCTGGCTCTGACCCCAGGTGAGGCAGGAGGTGCCAGTGCTGATGCCAGGGTTGGGTCCCCCCACCTTGCATCCAGCCACATGCCACTTCCCCCTCCTCCCAAATGCCAGGGCAGCCCAGAAGCAGGCTGCTGCAGCAGGGGGGAGGGGCATGAATGCAGCAGGGAAGAAAGCAGTGGGATGCACACCCCAGAAGGACTGTGGGCTGGGGGGCTACACCAGGCTCTTCCCAGGGGGTGCGTGCCCCCAGATCTGTGCATGGGACTAGAGCAGGCTAGCGTCCACCCTGAGCGCTGGCAAGAACCAGATGCTGCTGCTGGCCCCAGCCTGCAGCGGCAGCCTGCTCTCATCCTGCACACAGATTCAGGGGCACGCGCCCCTTGGGAAGAGCCTGGCGTAGCTGCCCAGCCCTCAGCCATCCCAGGGTGCATGTAGCAGCAAGAGCTGCTCCCCCCCTACCCCATAGGCACTGACAGTTCCCTCCATTTTGCTCCCTGCTGCAGCCCCGGGAGTGGCCAATGGGTTACCCCACACGCCTCCCACCGCTCCTTCCGTAGTCCCAGCCTTACTCCCTCCCTCCATCACTGCTGCGGGAATGTATTATTATTATTTTCCCTGATTTAAACTGATTTTTTTCCTTTTCTTCCCTTTATCCCAATTTCAGCCCGGTTTTTATGTTTGGAAGATAAACCCTGAAAAATTCCTGGAATTTTTTTAAAATAAAAACCAAAAACACTAAACATATTTGTGCTCATTTATTGTACTTTGCAGCATCTTTCATTGTACATGTGCCTTCAAGCAGCAGGCACTACTGCAGGTGTTGCATAATCTGAGTGTCACCATGTCACTGCGCCAACCCTGGGAAGATATGTGTGTTGGTGAGTTGGACCTGTAGCAGCCTGCATAGGGGAGCAATGGCCCTGTACTTTCCTCCTCAAGGCTAGCACATTTCCATCCTCACTCAATCTCACCTGCCATGACTTAGTTGTAAAAAGAGTGGGAGGAATTATTCAGTTGGGGAACAGTCTTAGTCCAGGTGAGATATTGCAGCTATCACAGCTAGATCCTGCTGGCTGCTGAGATACGGCTCAGTAGCTTGATCCTTACAAGTCTGTATCCTCTGTCCCCTACACTCCTGCCTCAAGCTTCATATGTCTTACTGTAGTCTCAGAACTTCACAGGGCCATATCTCGAGGTACCCAGTCCTATCCGTACCAAAGACCTCAGGCTTCACCCCTGGGATATCTAACAGCCCATCTTGAATAAGTATTAAAAAATGGCGAGCAGCTTGACTGGTTCTCAGCCACTGAGAATTGCATCTCACCACCTTCCTCAGTTCTGAGGGCTTCTTGTAGCTCCCTGCTGGGTCCTCCCTCCAATCAGGGGCATTGTCCTCTGAGCAGCTAAGGCACGGGATCCCTGCTGAGGGAGTCATGGGACACTGGTGAATCACCAATAGGTTGCTTTTAATCAGAGCCAGGGCTTCCCTGAGCTCCACCTCCAGCTGGGGGAGCTCACTTCCCCAGACTGCACTTCCCTTCCTGGGGTCTGTACCATCTGACCCAGTCAACTCAGCCTGCTTGGCCGGAGTGCGGTCCTGGTTCTGTGGGCTTCACTCCGCTCCTGGTTGGAGCAGCAGCTGGAGGGATTTCTGATGCCAAACAGGTAAGGAGAGGGGTGCAAGCAGTCCCTCCTCACCCTGTTAGAAATATTATTAAAAATGCATTATCAATAGCAGATTTAGAAAAAAAAAACACAGCTGCTACCCCTCCTTGTCTCCTTAATGGGAGAGGGAAGGGGGGGGTTGGAAATTGAAGGGAAAAACCACCAAAGGCCCTTTGTACTAAGGTATCACTCCCTCTCTGTTCTGCAAATTTACTATCTCTTTGTTACACTAAATCACACTTTCTTTCATGACCCCCACATTCTTAAGTTAAGATAAGAGCAAATGCCATTTTTGCCTTCAGGTTGAACCTTGAGTAACCTTGGGTCCCATCTACGCACGCGTGATAACCTAATGCATATTAAGCCTACCTGCCCCGCATACTTAAGTAGTTAATTATAATGCACATGGGACGTATGAAGCGACATGTTTACATATATGTTTGTATGAACCGGAAATGAGTTGTAAAAATTCCTCCTTCTGCACACGTGGTCAGGAGAGAGGGGATAAAAGCCTGCTAATGATTGTGCCCGGGGGCAGAGTGATTGATCTTTTGTCTCTCTCTCTGACCCTATTTGCAAATATATACCTTTTGTGTTGCTAATAAAGTGTGTCTGTAGCTGAAAGTTTTTTCCACCTCCCGAGAAACGAACCACGATTTTTAATTCAACAACCCCATCTGCTCTGTCACACTGAGGCTCTGTGCCACAATCACAGCTGGTTGAATCAGTGGTATAGCTCCACTTCTTAATTAGTTCTTTGGAGCATACATCGGTGGGTAAGACATTGCCACCTTTGTCATGGTTTGTCAGCTTCTAGTGGTAAGGATTCAGCTGCTGGAATGTCCATTTTTCCTCTGTCAGGTATTTTCTTCACCCTTTCGTTCCACATCTGTAGTTGTGTCTGAAATTCATCTGAAATTCAATGTATGGATATCTGGTAATCATATCTTACCACTCTGTAAGCTCATAATGTCATTTTAAAAGGGTTAGCAATATACACAGCACAATACAGTCACTCTATTGGAAAAAAGAATGAAAAAGAAACCTTACTGGCTTTAAAGGTTTGCCCTAGAGCAGAAAACATTTACTCTCCTAGAATATCTTCCTTGGTTGTTTTTTTTCGTCTACCATTTTGACACAGACTTCTTATGCAGAGAAAAAATAATTATATTGTCAGGAAAAGAAAAGAAGTAACTACTTACAGGTTGTTTTCAAGGAATTTGGAGACCCAAAATTTGATGTTACTTAAACATTCAAAAAAAAAGTTCTTTGGGTTCTTAAAATATGTTTGGGCCACTTAAAAATAATAATGCCATAGAAAAGAAAGAAAACACAAACTTGTGAAAATGTCTGGGGTGGCAACATGGTTTATATTCCTTTTTCCTGGTTCTGCTACAGCAATCCATAAAACATGTCATTCAAAAGCTAAGCTTTTCAAAGGAACCTGCAGTTTGCTGCCCATAATCATTTACATGCACAACTCTAAATGCACAAGCATATATGTATAAATGCACTTGTACATTTGTACATGTAGATGATATATAAACTTGCATACCATATTTTTGTACAAATTTGGGGAGGTTCTTCAGTAAAACTCCAAGGCAGTGAGTTCATGAAGAAGAGGTCTCCATGAGCACATCTTTACAAAGCACCTCTCCTTTTCCCCTCTCTCCACACTGCTGTCTGGTGAGTGGCCTGTAAAAAGACCATGAGACCTGCCTAATTAGAGTGCTGTGCCATCTGCATGGAGACTCTAAGTCTTAGACTTGATTCTGCCCTTCAGCAGTAGTTTCCATTGGCTGTGACTGTACCTGAAGCATTTTGGAGAGGATATTTGTATTATCCTCTCTTCTAACTGAATTCTGTGGGGATGGAGAAGAAAGAATCTGCCACCCCACTTTGGCTCAGTCTTGGCCTGGCTACTCTTCACCACAGCACATCCACTCCATTATTTTAAACTCTGGACTCATGGAACATTAGCTGTAGGCCCTGGGGTACCAAGGATGGCACTGCAGAAGATGCTGAGCCTCTGTTATTTATGAGGTGATCTGCACAAGGAGGGTCTTCCTAATTCACAGACCTCAAGGTTGGGTTGAAGAGGGGGAAGAAGAGATGACCAGGGCCTTCACCTTTTGTGCAGAGAACTGCCTTTGTAAGAGACTAAACTGCACAAAATCATAAATAGGGTAAAGGCAATTTTGCCTAATGTAGCCCTATTGCAATGCTGCTTCCATATCTTATGCCCTAACAAAGCTGCCATAGCATATTGTAAATTAAGCAATTAGAAACCAAAGCATCAATGTTTAATTGCAATTTCATTTTTTAAGAAAGTCAACAGAAGAGGATAAATTTTGTTAGTGGGAAATGAATTTCCAGGGTTTTCAGAAGGTGTTATAAAAAGTGCACAATTGCTTAACATTAGCCTTTGAAATTATTTTGTATGAAGCAAAGCACTAGGAAAGGGACATTTTAAAGGCAGATTTACAACTGCTTAATGAATGGTAACTGAAGTTTTTCATTTTTAATTAAAGATCCATTCTTAATTGAAACATCTATTTTAACATTTTCACTCTGATGCATGTATTTCAGAATTTCAATTCTGTAAAGGTAGAAAATAATGTGCAGAGAGTCTGTGCAGTGTTCAGATGTCTCTGGGTTAGGGCACTTTTGTAAATAAAATGTATTATTTACATGTAACGAATACCTATCGTTAGTGATTAATCTGGCAAATTGCTGAAGGGAGGAAGTTACTCAAAAATGTCTCAAAATTGTGGGTTGAGATTAAAAATGTGTCATTGTATATTTAGCAAGTATTAATGCAAACTACAACATATATAGAGATGGGGAGGATGAAAGAAATGAAATCCCACTTGGGCTAGACATGATTTTACTTTCAGAATAAGGGGACAGACATTTTGGAGGGAAAAGATGCTTCTGCTGGCCTCCCTTTTTACAAATATTCACTGCCTGTCCCTGTCAAAATGCTTCCTTTTCAACACAAACTCCCTTATGCATAAACACAAGGATGCATTTACTCCTCAAATGGCAGCCCAGTGCCTCTGTTGCTAAACCCACCTCAGTAGGGGAAAATTTCTCTCTCTTCCTTCTAGTTGATTCATTCATCCTACAGGCCAGACTGGTAAAGAGACAAGCGTGTTTGTAATGCCTGAACTGGGCAGTAGCCAGAGGCTGCTCCAGTTGCACAGCTGTGCCCTTGTTGCCTGTATCCAGGTCAGGCAGAGTCTGCCAGTCTATCTGTTTTCTCTCCTGATGCACTAAATAACTGAGTAAGGTGAGATCTGTGTCCTTCCCTCCCCAGCCTGCCCTTCCTTGGTGTTTGAATGACTGGGAAATCCCTCAACCTTCCTATTGAGCTATGCATAACTGGATAAACATGTGTTTCCTTTATACCTGTTCTCTCCTAGGGCTGGAAGTGAGCAGGATCGGGTGATTTTGCTGTTCCCAACACTTCCCAAGTAGCCCCAACAATTTCTGCGGAATTTATATAAAAATCATTAAGTCCTTAGCCTTTCTGACTGCATAGAAAACCATCCAAGTATGAGTCAGAGCCCTTCAGTCTGGTTGGAGCTGTTTATATTAGGCAAGTGCACTATTGCAAGGACAGTAATTACATTAAATTACTGGTTGCAAGACTTATCCTTGCAACTGATGAGCAGTATAGCTGGGCAGTGATTGTTCTTGAAACCTCTGAGTTGGAGTGCCTACGCTCAGTATACTCTAGACAGCATTACCAGTATTTTACAGCAGGGGTGTCAAATGTAGGGTCCGTGAACCAGATATAGCCTGCAGTGCCATGTTTTCTGGCCTGGGGGGCTCCCATTGGGACTGGGAATTGGGGGGCAGGCTGAGCAGTGGTGGGGCCCACCACCAAAATTCCAGGTACAGAGCCCTGTTGGGGATGTGTCAGCAGTAAGGGAGTGAGTGACAGCTGCATTAGCACCTACTGCCACTGTTGCTATGTCTAGATTCAGGCTACAAAGAGCCCTGGGGTTCAGATCCAGCCCACAAGGAGGGGTTTGACATACCTGCTCTACAGCACTGCAGGAGGTAGCTGGTTGCAGTGCCTGTGTGTTCCTGTCATCATTTTTTTGGGTAAAATATAATGCACTATTGTAGGCGAATATGAGATAACGATTTGCTCTAAGGTGCTGCATCAAATCAATTGTTCTAACAGTTACACAAGTTGTATGGATATGTTTTTTAAAGGAGTTAGAGATGCTAGATATTACACCCAATAGTTTGTAGCAATGATGTTTTTCTAATGTAGGTGGGCCCCGTATGTCCATAGCAGTTTCAATGTTTAAATCTGAGAGGTGTGAATTGTCCCTTTCATATTGACAGATTGTTAGATCTGAAACCTAATTATGTCTTTTCCCCATGTAAGATATTTAGAGATGTCTTGAATTTAGTCACTGAACACAATCAAATAAGAGGGGATAAAAACTCTGCTCTCCCCTTTCTAGAGAATCGTTTGTTGCCCTTCACTTGAGGTATGTTTTATTTTTTTTTATAACAACCTGCTATTTGCTGGCTGACTTTTGCACAATGCTAGTTTTGTACTGGACAGTAGGGACAGTCATTCTAGAACATAGTTTCCAATACAGCAGTGATTCTCAGACCTTGGCTTCCAAGCCACAATGGAATTATCACCTGTCTCTTCACAGAAAATTTTATCAAGGTTTGGGTTTTTCGTTTGTTTTCACATACACTCGTCATGTCTTTTCTGAAGTCATCAGTAATGCAATATATGTGCCATCTATCTTTGGTGGACTGTACAAATGTTAACTGATGTGTCAGCTTGCTTTCTTTTGAACTGGAGTGCACTTGATGTGTTTCACTTAGAGGTGTGTACAGGGTTCCCTTGCTTTATGCTGTATATTCGTTCCTGGAAAGTGGCGCATAACTTGAATTCACATAAAGGGAACCCACTCTACAAAGTAAGAAATAGGGATACGTTCCAAGACCTCGACTGTACTGACCCCCAGGCCCATTTCTACCACTTTTACAAGACAATTTTCGTGCTCGCCAACACCAGACAGTACACATAAGCACTATCATAGTGGAGATGACAACTACAGAAACACATCACAGTCAACAAGGGAGGAGCACAGATCCACACAAGAGACTGTATTTTGGTGTGCGTCATTCCCACAATGCACTGCACAAAGTAGCTGACCGCAGGCTTCCACCACACTGATCACGAGAGTGAATTTACCTCACATGTAACAGTTTTTTGGTATCAAAAGGGTCACTGCATAAGACTGAATTTGCACATACAGAACCCGCATAAAGCAAGGGAAAGCTTTATGTTGTGGTGGCTTTTTGGCTAACACTGACTGCTCAAGAGGTCCCTTGCCCACTAGGAGACTGTCACTGCAACAGGGCACTGCATAGTCCCACAGCTCTCTATGCCTTGCTTCTAGCTCATTGGTCTCACTTTGGGAAGATGGAGAATCTCTGTCCCTGGTCAACATAGGGGAGAACATGTAAATAAGAATGAAGTAATTGAGGTATCTTGGCCTTGGCCCATTATCATGATTTTGAAGCCTGGAATTGGGGACCTTGAACTAGTCCTAGAATCAGATGCACTTAGGGGATGCGTTCCTTCTGCTCTGCATGAGACCTACCGCATCCAGAAATGGCATTGCTAATTAAGTGGATGAAAAGCACTAAATATTATTGATGGTGCAGTCACCTACCCTGAAAATCTTCAAAATGAGACTGGACAGTCACCTTGCTGGGGTCACTTAACCCCAGTTGTCTTTTCCTGCCTCGTGCAGGGGGACCGGACCCGATGATCTACAAGGTCCCTGGCAGCCCCTGCCAATCTATGAATCCACGATGGTAATCCAGTGCAGATCATTTTAGAGGCAACATCCATCCAACATACTCCCCTACCTCTAATTTCCAATTTCAAAGCCTGGTAAGCATCATTTAATTAGTCATAATGTGTATTTCAGTGGCATCTATACCCCTGCCTTATCTGACCTTGAGATCCCAGTGTTGTAGGCTCAGTACACAGTCATACTTTAGCAAGAGGCAGGCTCTCCCTTGACAGCTTTCCTGCCAAAACCAACGGGGCTGACAAAGAGGGGAAGTAAGGCAACTGCTGGAGGTCACACAGCAGTCCTGACCTAATGCTCCTCACTCCTGACCCAGTGTGTGGGCCAGAGGGGATGTGTGGGGGGCACGGGAGCCCCAAGCAGCTCCTTACAGCCTGGAGCTCTGCCAGCCTGCAAGGGAAACGCCTCAGCCCCCCGATTTTTCTCCTTAAAAGGAGAATCCGGTTTTAAAGTTTGCTGGCCCATCTTTAAGTGCGTTCGCGACCCCTTCACAAATCCTTGCGACCCACTGTTGGGCCTTATGCCGCGTGGTCTCTCAGCTCCGCTCCCGGGCGGGAGATGCCTGGCGGGCCTGGGGCTCCTTCCCCTACTGTGCGCTGCCCCGCGCGCTCCTGGCGGGCGCCGTCCCCGCGGCAGCCCCGCTCCACGTCCGGACGCCGCCTCCTTGCTGCGGGAAACACTGGAAGGAGCCACCTCAGGTTGGGGGCCGAGGGCAGCAGGAAGGAGCTGCAGAAGGGCGGGAGAGGGAGGGGGCAGCTCAGGCGCTCCCCGCCTGCCGGAGCGGCCCCGCCCCTCCCTTCCCCTCCCCTTCCCCGGCGTGGCCACTCCCCCTGCTCCCCGGAGAGGCCGCCCAGCGCCGGGGCTGCCGCTGCCGCCGTGAGAGGAGCGGAGCAGAGCGGACCGGACGCGGGCTGCAGCCGCTGCCTCCCCTCCCGCCCCGCGCAGCCCGAGCTCCGGCCCTCCCGCAGCCCTGGGACGGGGGGGACCCGGGCGGGAGGAGGAGGAGGAGCAGCAGCAGCGCGGCGGAGGTGAGTGCAGCCCCGCATCCCCGCTGCTCTACGCGGGGAGGCCTGCGGGGAGCCGGGATGCAGGCGGAGGGGCAGGGATGCTGCGGGGAGGCCTGGGCTCGGCCCGGCCCCTTGCACTTCTCCAGCTGCCCCCCTCCCCCCAGCCAAGTTGGGCTCGGGGGAGAGGAGGGGCGGGCTCCCCGGGGGCTGCTGAGCTTTGTGACTGCTGGTTTCGGGGCATCTGCCCCCCCTCCCCAGGGTTGCCCCTGACCTCGCTGGCAGGGCGATGGGACGGGGAGCAGACCTTGCCTTCCTCCTCTGCAGTTTCCAAAGTGCAGCCCTTCTGCCCAGGCTCCAGGGACAGCTTTAAATTGCGGGCTTGAAAACAACCACCAATAAAATAAAATAATTGCTCTTTTGGGTCTATTTTTTTTAAACTGGTCATTTAAAAAAAATTAAAATAAATCGGAGTTCTGTTTGAATTGTAGCCTGCCCTTATAAAGGTCCTGGCAGCAGCCGTGAATCTAGACTGGAGTAAGATATTAATATCCTGTGCGTTTTCCGAAATCCCAAGAGTTGCGCAAGAGGAATCTGGGGCTGGAGAGCTCTGACTCTCGCAGGGAACCAATGGCTGGGGAGCTCCCAAGCCGAATTTAAGGGAGGGGGAACCCTCTCCCCTTTTTTTAAGGCTTAAAAGAGAAAATGCATTGCAGCATCCAGCAGCTGTTAACTAGCCAGCGCTGACACCATCACTGAGTTAACTGTAGATGTCAGACTGTGCTCACCCTGGTGTGATGTCAGACTCCTAATACATGGAGCAGTGGAGAATTTTGTGCTGGCTAAAGATGCTGGATGCATCTCTTGTTTGTTTGTAGAATAGGTGTGGCATGGACAAGAGGTAGCAGACCCTTTCCCCTCCTTAGTGCTGGTTCTGCTAGATAGGCGGTTCCCTTGGGACAGCAGAATAATCAGTAACTGTCTGCATGGGTACACTGCAGGCTGGTAGGAGTGGATAGTTGCCAGTTCGCTTGGAGCACAGTTGGTGCTGGCCAAGCTCCCTTCTTTATAAATAAGCCCCAATCCTACCCAAAGGGATGACCTGCAGGAGTAAAAGGGTAGTTTGCTCACAATACCTATCTGAACCTGAACTTTTTGGCCAAGGCTGTCTGCATGGATGTCAGTCATGAGTGATGTGTACACCTGGCCATTGGATTCAAGACTGAGGTAAACAACTGGGTTCATCCAGAACTGTGGTCTTGATGACTGATTTCTGCTGACTTGCATACAAGGCATTCGACTAAAAGTGAAAGGTGTTGTATTCGATTACTCAAGCCATCTGGTTTCCCTCCAGATACCTATTCCCAGTTGCTTAGAATACTGAAAAGCTGATTAAACTATTCTTGTGCTCTGCTTAGATTAAAAATTTGTGCATATTTTGTTTTGTATGCCTAGGTATTTTATAAAGGCTGTAAGACATGTCCTAACTATGGCTCTAAGATCTGCCCCATGCACAGGTAGTTGAAGTTTGGCCTTTAGTGCTGTGCGCAAGGTAGAGTGATGTTGGAGATGATTTCTTACCTTTGTTTTGTCATCTTGTCAAATTAGGCAACATGACTGACTTTGTGAGATACCAAAAGAGCGTTATTGCAGACTCTTCTACCCTTGTTATTGTAGCTTCTTATAGAGTCTTCAGTCATATATTGCTTTGGGTTTTGGTTTTGCTGTTTTCTTTAATTAAGACTTCGGAATGATGTACAATAATTGGTCTGTCCTTGCTTGAACAGCATCTAAAATAGTCTTAGGAGGTATTTAATATGTTGATTTACTTCCAAAAGGCACATACATGGACGAACAGTGTCAGAAATAAGGCATGCTTATTTTGGGGTGGGAAAGGAGGAGGAGTTTTGCATCAGTGTTGTGAAAGCTGTAATTTACAAGTATGACGTCAGAGATGTGAAAGATAAGCTTTTATGTGACATGAAATCTAAATTACAGCTTTGTTTTTATATCCAATAATTTATTTTGAAAAGCTTTGTTGTTCACTTAATAGCGTATGTTATAGTTGCAACAAGATACAACAGGATGTGTTTTTGTTGTGCAATAATGCTGAGTGGTTTTACCCTGTGTCTCAGCCTACGCTGGGTGTGAGGTTATTACACATTGTCTACCCACCATGTTGTGTCTAGTACAGTACCCAACTATGAAGCATTGTCCAAGTGTTAAAATGTTGCTTTCATGTGACATATCATTTGGTTCATACTGTTTTTTCAAATATGTGGTGTTGCCAAAAGCAAGCATCTTCTATTAATCTATGCTGCAGAGAGTTGCTTAGGTGTTTAAGGGTAATATTTGTTGTACAGTCAGATTAACAAAGGTTAATGAATATTTACCATTGAGATGTGTGCAGCATTTTAGTGCTGTGTATTTTCCAAATACGTATTTGAAGTGGCATTGTAACATATTAAAACTATTTTCAACAAACTTCTATACTTTTTTTCTTGTTTTGTTTTATTAGTGATCTTGTGTTCTAGTAGCGTTCTTAAATGTGTTATCTCTTGCATGTGCTTAGCACTTTTAGTGTGTGGTCCAGAGGGTTTTCAGTCTAAACCCAGTCATATAAAAGTTGTTCAGTAGCTGCAGAGCTCTGAGCATGGTTGATTTCACTGGAGCTCCAAGTAGGTACATGCATATCTCAATGCAGGACTGGTGCCTAAGAAGGGAAGAAATAAAACCCATAGCATTTTTAATACACATTAACTGTACCTGGCAGCCCTTCAGCTTATCCATTATTTGTTGGCCAGTCTCTTGTAGTTGTTTCAGAAGTGGTAGGTAGAAGGAAAGATTTGAAGAAGTCATCTTACGGGTCAGCTTGGGGAAGAAGATTGGGAGTAGAGTGGAAGAAGACGCGAACATCTTTGTGGGAGTACTGGACAGTGAAAGCAAGCTGCTTTGGAACAGAAGAAAGCTGACTTCATAAAAGACCATAGCGACTGAATGAGGAAAGACAAGTGTGAATGGCCCCCATCTCCTGGACCTGCGTAATGGAAAATGGAAACTTTATGCATAGAGCTGTGTAGCAAGGACAGTCTTTTGTTTATGTGCTTGTACACTGCTGGACTCAGTGGGGTCCTGGTCTATATCTGGAACTCTTAAGCATTACATATCCTAGTAGCAGTCATGTTAGGATCCCTACTCCATGTGAATTTAGAAGTAAAAAAATCTTTTTTTCTGCAGAGAACCTATAATCTAAAAATACAAGCACTGTTATTACTATATGAGGTGGTGTAATTTCTTTGTTGGGGGAAGGGAATGGCTTTTCTGTTACCAGTAAGAAGCAGTTTCATGTAGATCTTCATCATGACATAGGGCCCAATCTACTCCTTTTAAAATTAATTGGCATTTTGCCTTTGACTTCAATGGAAGTAGGATATAGCCTGTGTTGTCACTGTTCCCTGCATCTGAACTTCCTTTAGCATAAGATAATGGAACAGTGTTATATTTGGAAGTAAGCTAAAAAGGGAAGAAAAAGGGTGGATGTACTCAAGCAAAGTGTACTGCTGTTTCTTGCCTTGTTGTGTCTTCTTTCTGAAGTATCTCGTCTGAGAAGTGCAGTCCTATGTAAGTGAGTGCCACTACTATGGGATATTACCGACATCTGCGGTAGTATTATAGTGTATTGATTCATTATCTATGTTGGGATTATGTTGTATACCAAGTGCACTGATTTCGACATGGGCAGGTGCTTTCTAGCATAGGTAAAATTGTTCATTGTTGTAGGATTCTTGAGAGGGGGACGGTGAAATGCAGTGCTAATTCTTGGTACTTGTAAGAGGTTTTTCTTTGTTGGTATACATCTGTGTCAACCAAGATATATTACCGGGTTAGTATTTTTCTGATTTGGTTCTGAAAAGCATACTCTTCAAATGCAACACAAGGCTTGTACAACAATATGATTGTAATGTAAGTACTTGTCATTGTGGCAGGTCTGGGGGGCATTGGCGGGAATACATTTCCTCTTAATGTTGTGCAGAGTAGTAAAATGGTTTCTAATGCAAAAGTATCTCAGACAGAGTATGTCAAGCCTTAGCATTTATGTAAAGAAGCTAACATTTGCTTTGTAAATACAGATAACAGTATACAATAAACCAAATATACCAATCAATCATCAAGGATGCGCTTTTAGGCATTGCTCATGGTCTCTTTTATATAGTGAAAAGGTGTGTGTGTGTGTGTGTGTGTACACCTCTGTATATCTGTAGATATATATATACACACATATATAATTAGAAATAAAGTAATGAAATTTCTGCAGCTACAAATTTCTTTTGTATATAGGTTTCAGTGGGTCTTTATACAAAACTGTTCAGAGTACAAAAGAATTGTTGTATGCCAAAGAGTGACTTCAGCAATTTTGTTTGAAGTTCCTGCCAAAGTAAATCTTGGTAAGGTATCTGGTGCAATGTCTTGCAGGGGTATGTTTAACAGAGTGGCAATAAAGAACTGCATTAAGCGGTTTTACATTAAGAACCATATAATCCATGGGGGAAGCGTGGCGTGGTCTCTAAAATTCTTGTTTTGCTTACGTTTCCACTTAATGTCCAAACTGTTTTAAGAAGATGTGAATTTTACCAAGTTTCATTTTATGTTCCACATCCCTCTGGGGGGAAAATCTTCTTGACTCTGGTTGGAAGAATGCCCACCATAGAGGCTGCTGTGTTGGTGATTCAGGAGTGTTATGCAGGTTTTAGTGGTTGTCTGGGTGACAGAGTTTAAACTAGATCCCTGTACTAGTGGAAACAGCAGTTATGTATGGTGAGTTAAAACAAACTTTCCTCTTCCACCCTTCTTCCTTTACCCAAAAAAAACAAAACAAAACCCTTCTTAAAGGCTATTTTGTGCAGTATTTTTGCTCTTTTCCAAAAGGGTGTGGCAGTTCTGTAAAATGATGTTCAGGGTGGGACAGTAGAAGGAGACTGGACATAGAAATATTTTCTGCCTTTCCTTAAAATTAGGAAAGTTTCAGTAATAACACTATACAGTAGCATATGTAGGCATACTTTAAGTCTAACAGAACCCAGTAAAATAAAGTATGAAACCCCAGGTTGCTCCTTTGGATTAGCTACCACTGCATTTGTGCTACTGCCATTGCTACCATGGGAGCTGGAACTGCCTGTGTGTCGCATGCTGCTGGGTATGGAGTTGCCCTGATACACCCTCGCATGTAGCTGTATTGAGGCATTTTAAGTTTGTATGTTTCCTATCTTTGCTTCTACCGGTGATAATGATAATCCATGACCAGTGAGTAGAGAATTCATAATTATGAATTGTGTATTTAGTGGAGGAGTATTCCTAGGTCTACAAGTAGGGTGGGCACTCTCCCAAAAGGATATGTTAAGAGCCTGATCCATAACCAAGATTCTAGCCCATAAGCTGTTTATAAATACCATGGCTTCGCCTAACTTGATTCCTTGAAATCTGACTACACATCTAAAACATAAAAAGAACTACATTAACATGTGCTTCTGGGGGTAGTTTAGCTGAATTTTCCAAGTATAGGAGCAAGAAAGTTGTTTTTAAGGTCTAAGGACTTTTGTAGTGGTCTGCGCTTGGTGGTTTCTCCCTCATGCTCTCCAGTGGCCCTTATAATAAAAGCAAAGCAACTTTCACATCGTTAGGCACATTTTGGCATATGGATGTCTGAATTTTAGACTTAAAACTAATCAGATTTTTGTGTTCATGCAATTTTAGGACACAACGAAGGAGATGTTTCAGCATAAATGCTTAAAGAAAAGAACAGTGTGTTATTTCTGCGTTTCTTACGGTAGCAATGGCATTTGCTGTGACTGAAGTGCTTTTAGATGGCACATGAATGTTGATGTGTCACCACTGGGGACTTGGACTTGTCATGGCTCACTCTTGTATAATGAGAATTTCTTTAAACTGCTTTGAATAGACATCAGAGGTGACTTTTTGGACACCTCCTTTTAGAAGTAGTTAAGAAAAGTGTGAGCCAGTGAACTAATCTGAGTAAAATAAGGTGAACACAAACTTTTTAATGCTCACTGAGCAGCCAGTTCTGTCTGTGACATCCCCTGGAGGACCAAATTAGGCTGCTTCTTCCTTCTTATAGTCCCCATATTGAATATGCCTTTCACCTCTTCCACTAGCCCATCCTGTCTGTCCGTTCTAATGGATAGCGTTGCTGTGCAGTCAAGATGTGGCAGCAAAATTTGCCATGGCTCAGTCTTCTCTTGCCTGCTGATGTAGATATATTGACCTAAATCTATCCTTGCTGCCATGGAGTCCTGTGAAATAAGAAAGGACAAGGAGTCCTTCCTCTTGCATTTTGAGGTGTTGTGTTGAGCAACATCATGAGGGTTGCTCAGGAAGGTTCTTGGTGCTCTTCTTCAGGTGGTATTCTTTCTCTTCCTGGTATAATGTGGATATATGCGACTCAGTAAGTTGTGCTTTGGTGAAGATTTGACAGAGTTCCTAGGAGCAATAGGGGGATAGCATTGTCTTACGTGAGTCTTTGTTTTTAACGGTAGTCCAAAATGAAGAACCTAAAACTGCTGAGTATCCCAAAGTAAATAATCTTGAGAAAAAGAAGTTCAGATGCCGCCTTTTCTGCTTTGGGATGAAGCTCTGGAGTTCTGTCCATTTCCCCTATTACAAAAATTGATTAGGTGTTCTTCAGTGGTCTCAAGACTCTTTTTTTCAGTTCTAGGGGAATGTTTTTGTATTATCTGTATTTTTTTCCCTTTGGACTTTATCTTAGAATCTAATTGTGCTTGTTATCTGTATCTTGTAATGTATATAGTTAGCTTATTGCCTGACCTTTGACTGTGGGTTCCTATAAATTAAAGGTGTCTACCAAATGCTAGTAAACCCAACCTCTGAACTTCCCAGTAAATAAATGGTGAAGAGCATTGGGTTTTTTGTTTGTTTGTTTTTTTTGCTGTACTCAAACCCCAAACCAAATGGGTCAAATTGCTTGTGCTCTGTCTTGGTTGTGTCAGGATGTATGTCTTCAAGATAAGGAGACCCTAATGGTTTTTCGGGGCTTCCCCTCTGTTTGCCTCTACAGTAAATTGCTTTGTTTCTCCCTGAAGTATCAACCAAAGAAACTGATTGTTTAAGGGAAGGGGGAGCTTTTGCCTTCCTTTGCCATCCTAATCAAAGTGGTTTACTTAGAAGCATGATAGTAAGACTTTTTTCTTCCCACATGTCCATCTCTCCTGATTGCAGATTACTGTCTCAAATCCTCATGTTTCACCTAGCAGAAATGTCCTAGGAAAGCTTTGGAAAATAAAACAGCTTGTCTGCATGTTCTGGAACGGATTGCTCCAGCGAAGGAACACGAGACAGCCCTGGGTGAACACGTCAGCAGCAGGGAGTGAATCTGTTATATCCAATGAAAACAGACAGGCTCCATCAAAGTGACAGAGGACCAAAGACTGATCCAAGACTAATGGGCAGATTATGATGATTGTCAGTTTAGAGAGTAGTGTTTTTTCCCATGACAGAAGCTGGCTCTGGTATGTATCTTTCTGTAACTGTAATATTTTGCGTGCTCAAAATGTTAGCATAAGGGGAATGGTCCTTGAGTCAAAGAACAGCAAAATCTCTAATATAGTTAGAAGAATAAATCTCAATCTCGTGGAGATAAATGAACTCTGGTACGTATAGTCTTGTGTGCAGGGTGGGACTTTCAAAGAGGCCTAAGGGAATGTGACCTAACAAGCCGTTATGTTTAGCCGACTGAAGGATGGGATTTCCTAAGGACTTGCTAACCTTCAACTGGTGATTGGGTGTTACGGAGCTTAAGTTGTTTTAGCACGCAAGCTGTGCACATAAGTATGTGTTGGGGGGTGGTGGGGGAGGTGGACAGGAAAGTTGTAACTAGAAAGGGGATGGAAAGGTCACCAGTTTGTGAACAGAACTGCATGTAAGGTCAGGGGAATTGAGCCTTCCTGCCCATGTGGGAAATTGTCCCAGAGATTTGTTGCTGAGGCAGTCAAAAATGACTGGGAAAGTGGGTTACAGAGCACATCTTAATCTGTGAATAGCTTAATGAAGAAGTAGACTACCTCATTAGCCAGTGGTCCAGGGCAGCTGTTGACTTTCCAGTGTCTACTTCTTGCCATATTATGTAGAATAAATGTGATTACCACTACTATAATTTTGCTTAACTCTAGTGTAGTAGGTTGGGAATACTGTGGGCTCCCTCCCAACAAAAATTGGTGAGGTTTATAATTTTCCAGAGGGCAGTTTAGAGTGTTCCATTTCTGTTTATCCTGAGTGAAATCATGAGTTAAAGGTAGCACACACAGCAGTATTGGTGACTGCTTTCCAATGATTCATTCATGCAATGTGTGTTGTTAAGAGTGGTTGTCTATACAGAGTTGGTTCCACTAGGCAGGCGCAGATTACTGGTTTCTATGTAGGTCAGTAAACATTGTGTACTCTATGTAACTCTTGTAGTTAAATAGACTTCTCTGTTAATCAAATAATTTAAGTGGTAGTTACACTTAGCATAGTCCAGGAACATATACAGACTATTGTTCCACATAAATGAAATGTTTTAGCTTTGGAAGAGGACTTCAGGATTTGGCTTGGACTTTATTGAGGGCAGCCCTGAGCAGAGGATGAGACCTCTGTACCATGCCAGGAAGAGGACCTGACGGGATGATGACTCACCCTTCCTATATGCTCCTTATTCCTGGGAGGTAGTAATTTACTACTGGCCTGTATCAGCAGAAAATAGGTAGCCACCCTGCGCTGGCTCAGCTACTCTGGTTAGAGTAGTTAAAACGGGTGGGATCCAAGTGTAGCTCATTCTTTGCCCCTCTTAACTCAGTTCCTACCCACTTGGACCAAAATCCAGGCCTCCCACAAAAAGTTGTAAGAGAGGATCCTTACAGCTTCATGCAGGCATATAGTCTAAATCACAATAGAGTCCTCAGATCAAACCGTTGTTAAGGGTTATTTTTTTCTGAGCATGGTTTGCAGGATTTGTCCTTTGGCCTACAGTAATTTCAGATTACCTTGACCCAACTATAAACTGATAGGTAGATAAATAGAGAAGCTAGTCCAAGTGACTGACTAAAATTTAGTATTGGTTTGGATGCTAATGAGAAAATCCCTGAACTCCCCATGACTACTGGAGAATGACAGATATTTAAGCTCTACAGTCAACTCTTCTACCAAAAAAAAAAAATATATATGAGGGTAAGTTATAGATCATGAATGAGAAATATCAAAGACCTGATCCTACGCACACACACGATAAATTTTGTTCATGTGAGCAGTCCCACTGATTTGAAAGGTGGAGGGAGGTGGGCAGTGTATCATAAAGAGGAATAAACTCACCAAAATAAGGTTTCATGCCCTCTTCGCTGACCTGTTGTTATCCTAGCCAAGCATACAAAGAGCTCACATGGAGTTCCCTGCTCTGGTGAACAAGTTAAGGGGCTGTGACTTGGATGACTGCACAGTCCGGTGGGTGGAGAATTGGCTGGAGGGTCGCACCCAGAGAGTAGTGGTGGATGGGTTGGTTTCGACCTGGAAGGGTGTGGGCAGTGGGGTCCCGCAGGGCTCGGTCCTTGGACCGATACTCTTTAATGTCTTCATCAGCGACTTGGATGAGGGAGTGAAATGTACTCTGTCCAAGTTTGCAGATGACACTAAGCTATGGGGCGAAGTGGACACGCCGGAGGGCAGGGAGCAGCTGCAAGCAGACCTGGACAGGTTAGACAAGTGGGCAGAAAACAACAGAATGCAGTTCAACAAGGAGAAATGCAAAGTGCTGCATCTAGGGAGGAAAAATGTCCAGCATGGCTACAGCCTAGGAAAAGACCTGCTGGGTGGCACGGAAGTGGAAAGGGATCTTGGAGTCCTAGTGGACTCCAAGATGAACATGAGTCGGCAGTGTGACGAAACCATCAGAAAAGCCAATGGCACTTTATCGTGCATCAGCAGATGCATGACAAATAGGTCCAAGGAGGTGATACTTCCCCTCTATCGGGCGCTGGTCAGACCGCAGCTGGAGTACTGCGTGCAATTCTGGGCGCAGCACTTCACGAAGGATGCGGATAATCTGGAGAGGGTCCAGAGAAGGGCCACTCGTATGGTTAAGGGCCTGCAGGCCAAGCCCTACGAGGAGAGACTAGAGAAACTGGACCTTTTCAGCCTCCGCAAGAGAAGGTTGAGAGGCGACCTGGTGGCTGCCTATAAGTTCATCAGGGGGGCACAGAAGGGAATTGGTGAGTATTTATTCACCAAGGCCCCCCTGGGGGTTACAAGAAATAATGGCCACAAGCTAGAAGAGAGCAGATTTAGATTGGATATTAGAAGGAACTTCTTCACAGTTCGAGTGGCCAAGGTCTGGAACGGGCTCCCAAGGGAGGTGGTGCTCTCCCCTACCCTGGGGGTCTTCAAGCGAAGGCTAGATGTGTATCTAGCTGGGGTAATGTAGGCCCAGCACTCTTTCCTGCTTATGCAGGGGGTCGGACTCGATGATCTATTGAGGTCCCTTCCGACCCTAGCATCTATGAATCTATGAATCCTCGTGGGGGAAACAGAACAAACCAAGAGATTTGTGTTCCTGTATTCATTTCTTATTCTGGCTGAGGAAAAATTGTATTGTTGTGCGGCTTTTTTGCCCTCTGTCTATTGACTTGGAAAGAGCCAAACAGAAGGTTTTGGGCAAAAATAAGACTGTAACCCGGTCCCTGTGAGAAGAGGCAGCTATATAAGTTGGTCGCTTGAAAACAGGGAATTTGTTCCAGTGTGGTTTCTCTTGCCTTGCACAAGTGCTCTGTGTAGTGTACAATTTTTTTCTAACTATTTAGTTGGTCTAATAACATTTACCCAAATAACCTTGTCTGCTTGGAAAAGGTAGAAGCAGGGCTTGAGACTGAAGGCAAGACAGGGTCATAGGAGGAAGATGACTTGCAGTGAGGATGACTGCTTGTTTTGTCATTGCCATGCCTGGGTTTTCTGGCTTTGTGAGGCCAATTTTGTTTTAATATCAGTAGTGCACTCTGAACCCAATGAGGAACATGGGTAGCCTTGGAAGACTCTTCATTTTTTTTATTTTGGCTCCACTTGATGAATCACTCTGCCCTATTTATCGTGCAGTTTGCCTAATTTTCTTAAGAAGTTGATTGCGTGTCTCTTTCCTCTTCTGTCTACTGCTTATCCTTTTCCTCATTGCTCTATTGTCTTTTAGGACCTTGCTTTCTCTCTGTTGCCATCACCACCATTCAGATCCCATGTACTTGCTTGAAGACTGCTTTGTACTGCTTGAAAAGCTTGAGACTGGCTAGTTTAAGTAGAATTTGTATTTGCAGTGTGTGGCTTTGGTGCAGTAGATTACACTTGGCATGGATAACATATTTTAGCACTAAACAGAGCTGGGATGGGAGTGCTTGACTCATGTTCTCTTTAGGGGAATTCTAAGCTGTAATCTCAGAAAAAGGTAGTCATGAAGAAAGGAGCATGTGGTCCTTGTGCATTAAGAGGATGGGCTACAGCAGGGGTTTTCAACTTTTTATAACAAGTGTACCCTTCTGTCTCAGTTTCGGCTCATGTACCACTTTATATTTTTTTTTTTCTTGTTTGTAATGGGAGGTGGGGAGGGCAGATCGAGGCCCCCGTGGTGAAGGTGGGAGTGGGGTTGAGGCTGGCACTATAGCTGGGGCAGGGCGTAGGATGGAGCTGTGAGTGGTTCATCTGGAGGTGGGGGGGGGGGCAAATTCTGCCACTGTGTACACCCTGAGAGGCTATGGGGGGCAGATCTGTGTGCGGGGCAAGGACGGGCTGCTGCTTGCTGCGGAGGCAGGAGGGGGCAGATGGAGGCCTCAGCGGTGGGAGAAGGAATTGAGCTGGGAGAGGGGCAGGGACTGCCCACCCAGGGAGGGGCATGGGATGATTTCCATGGCTATGCATACCCCTGGGAGAGCATGGGGGGGTGTGCCCCCATATTTGCATGCAGGGCATGGGAGGGCTGCAGCTGGTGCTGGGCTCTTCCTGGCGGTAGGGGCTGGGCTGGCTTTGTTTGGGAGCTGGGCAGCAGTAGCACTGGGAAGGAGGGACTGTGGGGGGTGCGGTGAATTCTGGAGTGGCTGAAACACCTCCCTGTAGTCCCGCTGCCATAGGCCCCCGTAGTGATGGAGGGAGTGATGCTGGGGCGGGCTGGAGCAGGGGCAGCCACTGCCCAGCCGGGACATGAGCAACTTGTCTGGTGGCTGCAGGGGCTGAACGCACCCTGGGAGGGCAAGGGGGGTACATGCCCCTAGATCTGCATGAGGGGTGGGAGGGATCTACGGGAGGGGCTGCAGCCAGCCCAACATTCACCATAGCCCCCAACCTCCTTCCCAGCTGTCCCATGCTTTGCCTCAGCTGGGCAGTGCCTGCCTCTGTTCCCAGCCCCACTCCTGCTCCCTCCCTTGCTGTGGGGGCCTACAGGAGCCGGGCTACCGGGTGGGGACTGAAACCACTCCAACTCCTCCGTTCCAGTGCCACCGCTGTCCAGCCCAACCCAGCCCTCCGGGAAGAGGCTGGAGCTGCCCTGGTTGCAACCTGACTCACCCTGTGCACAGAGCCAAGGGCATATTCCCCCGCAGGGTACACCTAGTGATGGGAGCTGGCATTCCCCCCTGCATGGCGCAGTCCCACCCCAGCCCCACTCCTTTCCCCACTCCCCTTCCCCCACAGCAGACGTACCAGCTGGACTTGGCTGCTCTCCACATGGTTGGGCAGTGCTCATGGACGCCTGCGTGCTGTGCTGCAGTTGTGCACATGCATGCGACAATTATTGGCCACATCAGTTCTATCTACCCCCATGACCCTTTTAAGTACCTCTAGGGGTACGTGTATCCCTGGCTGAGAACTCCTGGCCTACAGGTTTTGTATCACAAATTGATTGTTAAGTAAGGTAAGGAATGGAAACCAGGGCAGGGAATTACTTTTACACAGAGGTAGTGCCAGGAGTCTTGGTGTCAGGACTCTCTCAGTTCAAGGACCAGGTTACCAAGTAGCAATTTAATGCTGGTAGCTGACCCTTATGTACGTCAAAGTTGGCTCAACAGAGATGAACTTGGTGAAATTTTAAAACAAAATGAAAATTGTTGCAGTCTGGGGCTATATATTGACTGTCATTTCCCCTTAAATTTATGGATGAATCCCCATTTGTGCTGCATGCAGCTGCTTTTAACAATCTTTTTTGTTGCTTATCAAGTTCACTAAGCAATGTTATTAGGGCTGGATGAGAAACTTGGAAGGAACAGAATTGAACAAAGAAAATTCTGAGGGGAAGTGGAGGAAGCATAGGAGGGAGCACAAGTAAAAAAAAAAGGAAATGAGATAAGACTGAAACAGCCTTAGAAACTGGTGGTATGGAGGGAAATGATGGAAGGAGAATATAAAAATAGGAATAACAGAAATCATATTGTTAAACAATAAGGTACTCTAAAATCATTTTCGTATGAGATGTAGTGTTCTGATCAGCCATTTAAAAATAACTTATAGCCTCAGAAGCTGTGAATGATCAATATAGCAGGTCTGTGTCATACAGAAGAAGAAATCTAGGCTGGACTTTGGTTGACCTGCTTGAATTTTTTTTGAACAGAGAATGTTTTATTTGAAAAATGGCCATTTTTACTTAAATTGACTTTTCTATTGTACTTTTAATTTAATTGCTTATAGACTTTTTGTTTTCTAAAAGAAACCAGGTTATTAGTAAATAAAAATGATATGTCGACCAATTAACAAAAAAACTAACAATTTTGATAGCTTTGTATAACTATTGCTTGGGGGAAGGGGAAGTGAAAAGCCGATTAAAAATGGGTCCATATAGAACTTTATGAAATGAAAACATCAGATTTTTCACAAAAAGTTTTTTTCATTTTTCTGATCAGCTCTATTTTTAGGAGAAATTTTTATGTCATCTAGTTAATGAAGGAAGGTCCCAGAAGAAAGCAATTTTGAGTTGAAAGTACTAATTTAATTTTCTGTCAAATTCTTGATACCCATCTGAACCAAAACTACTGGGTCTTTTAGATGGATAATGTCAAGGCTTTGATATTGATGATGGACTTGAAAATAATTAAATTACTATTTTCAGACTTTCTGCTCTACTGAACAGGGCACTGGAATGGGAATTGGGAGACCTTAATTCTGTTTCCATCTTGTCACTGACCTCCTGCAGCACTGACCCCAGGCAAGTCATTTCCCCTTCTGTGTCTCGCTTTCCTTCTCCCCCATTATTTGTCTGCTCTATTTAGAGTGTAGATTCTTTGTGTCTATGGAGCCTGCTTCTTAGTATGTGAGTTCACACTACTTAGCAGAGTGAAGCCCTGATCTCAGGTTGTGCCTCAAGGTGCTGCTGTAACATAAATAATAATAATAATAATCTGACTGCATTTCTCATCTTTGAAGTGAAGTTTTAAAAAATACAATGAAGTCTGGATTATTTTTTCTGAACTCCTTCATTAGAATGAAACACAGTTGCCTATATCAGCCTCTGCAACAGATTTGCTTTTATTTAAAAAAAAAAAAAAAAGATTTGAGAAAAATGTTTTCTTTATAAATTTCTCCTCCTCTCATGAGGAACCTAAACCTTTAACTGAATAATTTCTGTGCTTTTGTGGTTAGTGTGTGGCAAGTATAAACACCCTGAATGCAGCCCTGGGGCTCAGTGCATCTGCTGTAGCTCTCTAATGTTTCTTGCAGCCATTCACTCCCTGTCACTGCAGAGTAAGACAAAGCTGATTGACTGCAGGTTTGTATTGCTAATATCTGCAAACAAGCAATTCCTATTTACTTGTCATGGAAACGACAAGTACAATCGAATGTTATGGATGCGTTAGTTTAGTTTTATGTAAACAAATTATGTTAATTTCCATGCAGATTAAGTCTGGCCCTTTGTGTTTCCATGTTTGGTAACCCTTGGGCCAAATCCTCATTCTATTTGAGTCAGTGGAGGCTTTGCCTTTGAGCTCTGTGACTCTGGGATTTGGTTTCCTAATATTTAAAGCTGCCCTGGAAAGCTATATGAAACAAACCTAAATATATATTAAAAGGTGCTAACTAAGCCTGCTTCCCTTCAGTATTGGGGGTATGCTGCTAGTGGCCTAGGCACACTCCTGTATAGAACCTGGCACCGAAGACCATCCTGGTTTCAGACCCCCTTTCATTCCCTCTTTCTACAAGAGCTTCAGGATTAGGTGGGAATAATTTTATGCTCCATACTGCCATCAAGGCAATAGATTCAAAGCTGTGGTTGCCCAGCAAAACCAAAAACAATAGGGGCATCAAGCTTCCTTAGAGTCAT
Organism: Crocodylus siamensis; assembly: GCF_052110815.1. NCBI lineage: Eukaryota > Metazoa > Chordata > Crocodylia > Crocodylidae > Crocodylus > Crocodylus siamensis. The sequence goes on from NC_143399.1 coordinate 53,705,953, forward strand.
TCTCCCAGTAATGTGTGGGCCAGGTTTCTTGAGGATGTCTTGGTTCCTTTTTGAGGAAGGAAAGCTTAGGGAGCATCAACTGCAGGAGCAATAACTATACCCATGCCATTTTTGGATCAATTGTCCCAGTGGCCAGCAGCAGGAGATTGCAGGGAAAGGATTTGAGAGGGAGGAAACTTTAACTGATTATGAGTTTCAACAAATGAGAAGGGGACAAAATAGAGGGTTAGTTACTGGTCACAGTTATTGGTCACACTCTTTTACATTCATTGGAATGTAATGAGTTAATAGTATGAGGCAATGAGCAGGTGGGTGGAGACGGGAGAAAAATGTGGCACTGTGCGTCAGAGCTAGAGAATACCAGTAATGAAAATGAAAGGTGTATTGTCAGGACATTCAGGAATGGCTTATAGAACCGTCACAAGGTATGTGGTCAAAAATTAATTTTTAGGTGGTGGAAGAAAGGGAGCATTGGAAATAATACTAATAATGATAACATGCTTTTATCTCCTGTTCCTTTGTACATTAAGTGTGCAGGTCCTCTGTAAATTAAATGTTTTTGCTGTATAAATACATATTAATTCTCCTGCTTAGTAGATTAGGGCTAGTCTACTGACATGATCTTTATTTTACTTTGTAAAACATAGTGTCAAAGCAATGATCTGCTTATGCTCAACTAATGACCTATACCAGGAGCTGGCAACCTGTTATTAGCTACAGGCCAGAACAACTCTGCTCCACGCCAACATGGGCTGGGTGGCTTCAGCAGCACATCAGGAGCAGGAGGCTTTTCCCTTATCTGTTCCAGGGCCAGGCAGCTGGAGCAGTGATGGAGTGGGCCCAGCTTTCCCCAGTCCCTGCTCCCTGGCTGCAGCATGGGCGCAGCTTCCAGCCAGAGGTGAACAGTGCTGGGACCACATATTTGCAAACTGTTTCTTCCCCTGCCCCTCTCCCCTGGCCGTGGTGCAGGCACAGCTGGAAGCTGTCTGGCCCTGCACATCTTATCAGCTGGAAGCTGTGCCCACACTATACCCAGAAATGGTGGGGAAGAAACAATGGCAGCACAAATGGGTTTGCAGATAGCTGAGAGAGTGAGGAGAAGCTGGTTAGCCATGGCATGACTTTTCACTGCCTGGCCCTGGCCCTGGCCCTGGCGCAGGCATGGGTGCCAGAACAGGCAAAGCTATCTAACTCTGTGGCCCAGAATGAGTGGCTCTGGGCTTAATATTTAAAGCTGCCCTGGAAAACCAACTGTATGAAATCTGTGGACCGGATCCTTTGGGCCATGTTGCTGACCCCTTGGCTCTACAGTTTACTATGAGCCAAGAAAGGGAGAAGGAAAATGGAAATTCACTTGAGAATAAGGGTTTCCTATGATATCTATACATTGAGGATTACAAAAAAAGATTGTAAACGTTCTAGTTGCGAACTGCAGTGGTTTAGTTTAGTATGTTATATGGTAATGATTCTTTGGGTGCCTACTTTTCAAGACTGAAATGTACTCTATTAATTTCATGCTGGAGTTGTATATCCTCTACTCTCCTGCCTGTATCCTTTGCTTGTTCCTCACTGTTTCTTTTCTCTTTCCTTCAAAGGTTTAGATTACTATTTTACCATTGTGCCCATTATATGTGTACTAGGCATTCTCCAAATGCTGGGTGAGGATGGCCCCTACTCCAAGGAGTATGTTATCTAAGAATAGATGAGAGACAGAGGTCAGGGGAAAGAAACAGGAACAGCAAGAGGCAATGTCCATACCATTTAAATCTAAGTCAGTTTGATCCTTTAAGAGCCATGTGGCAGAAATAAGGGACTTAAAATGTGGACAGGGAAGAAGCTTTGTGGGTGAGCTGAGAAATGCATGGAACTGATAAAATGGTGATGCATGTGGTATAAAAACTGGGACTTAATTCTGCGAACATTTCTACACATGAGTAACTTCACTTTTCTGACTTGAGTAACTCTACTCATTAATAGTGTCACTGCTGTGCTTTTTTGCATGACAGTCTGTTGGCCTCCTTGTATTGTTCTTTACATCCACTAGTTCTTCATAGCTTGCTGAGGATTGCTGCACTGTGCTGTCTATATAAGAATCCTGCAAAACCAAAACCCAGGAGTAATCTTCACGTTACAGCCTGTTTTGGCACAAAGCAAATTGGACAAGAGCAGCACCTGAGGTACTGGCAAGACGCCAAAGAACAGGAGCAGTCTTGCAGGCCAGGCGGATGTGATATAGGCAGGGTGCTGTGCCCACTGTAATAGGGCCAGGTACCTAGATTGCTGCTTAAGGACCTAGAAATATTTTGACTGGGGATGTATCTGCATCTAATATAAATGCAGAAATAGCAAAAGCAGGAGGGAAACAATCATACATATTGGGGCCGTTGTCTTTGGTGTAATTTTTGAAGTATTTTAAAATTTCAAGTGCAACAGAAAGCAAAAAATCATCAGCATTGTGAAATATCCATTTGGCACAATATGCTGAACATTAAACTAAAAATGTCCTTTATTTGAAAAAATACATTTTTGGCTTATCCTGTTTATGGATCAGAGTTATTGTCCCTGTTTTTTTTTCTCATTATTCATGCTGATTTCCTTTTTCCTCACCATATTACTAACTGTAATACTCATACATAGAAACTTTAACAGTGTGAGTGGAGCCCTGTTGTGCTAGGCGCTGTACTGAGAGAGAGTTTCTGCTCAAAAGAGCTTATGGTTTAAACCAGGGGTTGGCAACCTATGACTCAGGCTGCATGAAGTGATTGGATATGGCCTGCAGTAGCACAGGGAATCAGCTACATGCTGCTCAGCCCAACATGTCCCCTTCTTCCCCATGCACTGTGCTGCTAACTCCACTCCTTCCCCACCCCCCTCTTATTGTCCCCCTCCACAGCTGTCCTTCCTTCACCTTTCCCCCTGCATCAAGAACTGCCTACTGTCACTGCTGAATTTAGCCCTTTCCACTGCCACTGGGGGTGGAAGTTGGAGGTGCATGGCTTAAGTAGTGGAGGTGGCAGCAGACAACTTGGGTACCCTGGAGTGGGGTGGTGCAGATGGGAATGTCCTGCAGTGGTGGCCTGCTGTCTGAAAGGTTGTTGACCTCTGGTCTAAGGGTTGATCCTCCTTTCTAAAGTTAATGGGCCTCAGCATGGCGGGGGGGCGTACTGAACAACCAGAAGGGCTGGAGCCTTAAACTGCACTTTGAGGCAGGGCATCTTTTCATGTATCTGTCCTTTGCTGTGTGTGCTTACTGGGGTAATATTGATATAGGGAAGCTAGAAGGGCATTGGCAAGTTTAAAATGACATCTTTCAAAACTCAGTCCTGTCCAGGAGATAAAAGCCTCGGACTGGGAGAGGAGATCCATGTTCTGTTTGTAGTGCTTCCATTGACATACTGTCTCTTCAGTTTGCTCTTTTACATCCCAGTCTCTCCACCGATGTTACCGTAAATCTGGCCCACCTCTGAAAAGAGACCTGTCTGCTCTGGGAGGCTGTAAGAGTTCTTCTGCCTGTCTTAATTCTTCTGTGGTACTTCCAACATGCCATTCAAGCAACTGCTGAGGGTGTGCTTATATGTTTGTGGTCTCCAAAGGAAAGGCCAATTTTAGGCCTCAGGAGTTTAACTGTGTCCTTTTTAAAAAAGGTATTGGTTGGTGGGGGCGGGGTTGCTCCTTAGATGTTGCCACTTAACTAGCCGGGCACATGAAAGTTACCTAGTGTGAAAAGTTACTTTCATGTTGATACATTTAACACACTTTGTTTTTACTGCAAACTTTCATTTAAGCCTGTTTTTAAGCCTGTAAAAAAAGCTAGTAACTTGCTCATACAGTCGGTCACCTTGTTTTATTCAAGGTTGCAGAGTATTTTTCTAAAGAGTGCAAATAACTTCTGAATTTCCTGCCCCTCACCCTTTCCCCACAAAATGCAGACAGTATTTTCTTTTTTTTTTTCTCATTTTAATTTTCTTGGTGAAAGGATACTTTATTCTCACCCTCCCCTCCCCCTTCCCCCCCCCCCGGTCTCATCTGAGAAGCAGAGAGCATAAAATGATGGAAGTTGATCAGTAGTTCTTTACATATAAACAGCTTATAGCATATGAAATCAGTCCTGCTGAAATGAACTGGAGTGTGCATGTTTTCTGCTGTGTTCTGCTGGATCAAAGAATGACAGAGCTGTTTGTTGTACACACATTTCCCTTACTAATGTCCCTTACTAAGGTTTAATACCCCTATATGTAGCAGATGGTTCCACTGAGCTTGTGTGACAGAAATATGCTTTGGTGATGAAAGCGTTGGGTTCTGCCCCTTCTGCTGAATATATGGTTGAACAGTCATGACTGTTGCCTCATTTAGAGCCATAGATTCATAAATGTATGTGCAATTTCCAAAGTCTCATATGGACTGCATTTTACAAGGAAATATTTGACAAGGTAAGGAAAATGCATTTAGGTTCAGTTAAAATACCCATCCAGAAATGTAGACCATAAGCCAAATACAAAGAAATAGGGCAATACCTGTAAATTAGACTTGCCTCGAGGGGAGGGGTGGGGGAGACAGGGTTGGATGACATCAAAATTCAAGTGAAGGAAATCTATTATTGTAACTATAGCCCTATAAGGGAGTTGTAAGGGAAACGTATATTTTTATCATCCTACAGAGACACTTGCGTACCATTCAATATTGATATGCATTGCAGAAGCTTTAAAGCAATGCAGTAATATAAAATGAGTAGGCACAGAAGCATCTCTTCACATTTCTTGAATCAAAAGCAATAGAGAGATGGTGACAGATTCCAGCATGGGCTAGCCAAGTAAGTTCTTAGGTCATGAAGAGGCTTTTACACCAAGTTTCACTACTATTGGTATCTGATCTAGCTTTATTAACACTAAGATGCATATATCTGCATTTACAGACCCATGTTGAACTGCAGACCATGCTTGTAGATGTATCAGTAGCAGTCATAGTTACCATCTGCTATTCTCAGTCCTACCTTTTCTGGATGTCAGCAGAAACCTGAGAACATTCTTGCCTTGCAGCACCTCCTCCTTTTTATAATTTTGAGTTAATTGCAGTTTTGGGTGGAGTTGGAGTGAAAAGATTATTACTGTATCTCCATTAAAAACAACAAACAAACCAAGACACAAAACTATGAGGAAAAACTACTTAAAACGTTGAGAGCAGTAGATGAACAAGGTACATGTCTGATCATGACCACTCTGGGCAAAAAGTTTTGCTTTATTTCTACTGGTTTCTTTATATTTGGATTGGGTGTTGAACAGTTGCATCTTGCTCACTTGGAACTTTCACCTTCCTTTTGTGGGGGTGTTCCCAGTGACATTGGAAAAAGAGTGGAAAGATGCTAGTTTTTCATTCTAACATGCTTGGAAGTGATCTAAACATAACATCCTGAGTTAGAGAGAGCATTTTGTCTGGGGTGAACTGTGGAAATGCATAATAGTAAGTAACATCAACATCCCATCTGCAAACACCTCTTTCTGTAATTTAAATTCCTGAAGAGCTCTCTGGAGGTGTTTTTGAGATGATAGCTGTCTCATTTTAGTAGCTATCTATTTCTGTTTTTCTTGTTTGTCAGCATTGGAGGGCAAGCTGAGGTTGAGTCTTAAGCACGTTATGATTTTTTTTTTATTTATATCTTTGTCCAACAGAATGGCTACTTAATTTCTTTGGAATTAGCTTTTGCCAGAGCAGGCAAAGTGTTGAAAAAAGGATTTGGACAGTGCTAAACAGCACCAAAAAACATAACCTTTTATGAGAGTCTATTTTGTTGTTTCAACAGTGACTCATCTCCATTACGTTGCATCCATCTGTCTCTGTCTTTGTAACTAAACGTGGAACCCCCCCCGCCAATAAGACTGAGGTTTTACAGCCTCCCATGGGAATTGGACATCCACACCTTGGTTGCCTGTGCTTGTTCACGTATTAGTTAGGACTCTCCAGAGTCACTTAACTGTTATGTGTATTAAGCCCCCCACCCCTGCGTTTCAAAATGGCCACAGCTGCACTTTAACTAAATCTTGTTGAATGAGCTTTAGTTAAAGCACCCCCCCCCACGGCCATTTTGAAATGGGAGGGGTGCTTAATACATGTGAAGGTGAGCCATTTTAATTACAGCAACTGTCTGGCAACCACTTTAAATAAAATGCCACCCCCTCACCTCTGAGCCCATGTATAGGCAACCTGTAATTTTAATGGGAGTTAGGCATCTACATGCTATAAACAGCTTTGAAAATTACAGTCATGGTCATAGACTGTTTTTAAAATTTTCTGATGTTTGTTACTTTGGGGTTAAGTTTCAGCATTTTCTGTTAGGCTTCCTTAATGCACAGCTTTTGTAAACCGGAGGAAAAAAATCAGTCTATTCATTTTTATAGTGGTGTCATTCTGCCTTCCACTTCACCAAAGACTGTTGCCAGAGGCATTAATGCAGAAGTTTTGGAATAGTTTTTTGTTGTTAGGACTTCAGTTTTTGCTTTTTGATGCATCTAGGTTTTATGGCTGGCTGACCTGAAAATTAAAGATCAACCTTTTCTGTGCATTTGCTAAATTTTAGCTTCTTGAATTGAACATTCTGAAACCAAAGGGCTCCATCTCCTCGCATCCCTATCTGTCATCCCCAGAAGACAGCAACAAGTACAAAGCTAAGAAAAAGGAATAATCAGTGTCCATTCATGTTTTAGAAGTACTAGGCTTGTGACAACATAAAAGAACCACTTTTCTGATTGAAGTATTGCCTGTTGTAAAATAAATCAGAGGTAACTGGGGTTAAAATCAGAACTGGTATAACTTTGCTTTCTTTAGTATCTCCTATGACTTTCAGTTTAGTCTAGATTCTCTTTCCAGAGTTCAGAAAAGTAGAAGGAGCATTAATAACTCTGATTATGCAAATTGATCTCACTAAACCATGCAATGAAATTATGGAATGTGCTTCTCAAGGACATGAATGGCAACCCCTTTATTTAAGATACAAATGCTTCAGTAGAGTGAACAAGGCACTTACAAATGTGCTGTGTGGAACAGTGTAGATTAAATGTATATTTTAGATTAAATGATCTAAGAAGTTCTGTACACGTTGTATTTGTTTGGATAAAGGGCTGATGATCAGAATTTAAACTTTCCCAAGGTTTAATGGTGGGACAAATTCCTACAAGTTTGTACTTTTTCAGATGAAAGCCTTCCATCCATCTGCCAATCTGTTGTCCTCTTGGATATTCCACAGGTGGCTGGAGCAGTTTGTCTGCATAGTTTTTATGACTGGTATTGATGGAAATATGGGGGGAAAAGTAGCCAAAATGGGTTTGGAAAATAAGGCACAGAATTCTTGCCACCTTGATTTTACACTCACTTTGTTGTACAATACACAATGCATCAAAAATTATCCCTTCCTTTGTGCAGGACAGTCAATGCAACTCCATTTTATGACACTAGCAAAGCATTGACTCAATATGATGTGCAGCTCCTGACATCATATAATTTGCTGCTGTTGTTATTGTACCTATTCTCAAAAATTAGGCCAAAGGTCATACTACAGCTTCTCCATGTTGAGTGAGAACTAAATTTAACTTCTTCAAACCATTAAGATACTTGGGATGAAAAAATATGGTTAATGTGTAGAATATCAGCAGTCATGTTCAAAAAGGTGCAACTACAACCTCATCCTGCTCCATTGGGAATGAGTAGCATGGTTTCTATTGGCTTAGAATGATAGGATCACAGAAAATTAGGGTTAGAAGGGACCTCAGGAGGTCATCTAGTCCAACCCCTGCTCAAAGCAGGACCATCCCCAACTACATCATCCCAGGCAAGGCTTTGTCTAGCCGGGTCTTAAAAACCTCCAAGGATGGAGATTCCCAAACCTTTCTAGGTAACCTGTTCTAGTGCTTTACTACCCCGCTGATGAGAGTTTTTTCCTAATATCTAACCTAAACTTCCCTTGCTGCAACTTGAGACCATTGCTTCTTGTCTTCTCTTATGCCACCAGTGAGAACCATCTAGCACTATCCTCTTTGGAACCCCCCTTCAGGGAGCTGGAGTCTGTTATTAAATCCCCCCTCAGTCTTCTTTTTGCAGACTAATAAGCCCCGTTCCTACAGCCTCTCCTCAGATGTCATGTTCCCCAGCCCCCTAACCATTTCTGTTGCCCTCCACTAGACCCTCCAATTTGTCCACATCCTTTCTGCAGTGAGGGGCCCAAAACTGGACACACTACTCCATGTGTGGTCTCACCAATGCCAGATAGAGGGGAATAATAACTTTCCTCAGTCTTCTGGGAACGCTTCTATTAACGCAGCCCAGTATACCATTAACCTTTTTCACAACAGTGACACACTGTTGGCTCATATTCAGCTTCTTGTCCACTGTAACCCCCAGGTCCTTTTCTGCAGAGCTGCTTATAACAGGTTAGGTGCCTGAGGGCCCTTATGATGCTCTCTACAGGCCCCCCTCATCCTTGCTAGGCACTCTCTCTGCACTCTCTCTCAAGGTCACCTTGCCTTCTCCCCTGCCATGTCTTGATGGAAGCTTCATGTAAGGGAGGCTGCTCTCAGAGACTGGCAAGCCTAAGGAGTTCTGTCTTACCCAGTGGTTGACTCTCAGCCTTGCATGCTTTAAGGGCTTATTGTGTGCCTCCATCTGCCCCTTCACCACACCCCATACCCCACAGGCGTTTTGAATCAGCAGTCAGGTGGGACACGTCTCCAAGTCACCAGGCCACCTCAGGCCTTCATTACCTTGTTGGGGCTTCAGCTTTCCCAGCTTCTGCCCCTCTACTCAGGCTGGTCCATTAGCTGAGGCCCACTATTTTAGACCTGGCTTCTGAGCTCCATCCCCACACTCTGCCCCTATCAGGGCTCCAGGCCCTGTGGCCCCCATGCTCTGGCCTTGCCTGGGCTCTGGGTGCTCTGACTATGCCTTGAGCCTGCCCCTAGGGGGCACTAATGGGAACTCCCAAAAACCACTCTGCACAGTTCCCCCCCAAACCACTGTTTTACATTACAATACAATGCAAAAAGCCATTTGGCTATAACAGAAAACTATCCCTCATGCTGGGTCTCAACATAAGCATTCACTCCCAGTCTGAACCACCCAGCTGTCTTCCATACTGGGCCCTACTTCCCTGTAGGCATCTAGCTTGCAGGTCTTAGGGCCTCTCCCCTCAACCAGGCAGTTCCCTTTAGCCTCCCTGCACCAGACCTCCTTTCCCTGTACCATGCAGGGTCAAACTGACTGCCCTAGCTCCAGCCCCGGTTTATATTTCAGTTAAGCCCTGCCCCCTTCTGGTCATGTGCCTCCTTTGTCAGCTGGCTTGATTACAGGGCTCTTCCTTAACCCCCACTCTGCTGGCTGCCTGTACCTGTGCTGCAAAGACCCTGTCCTTAAAGGGGCCATGCCACTTTCCAGTAACAGGCCAAGGATTCCCTGTGACGCTGCTGCTTAGCCAATAGGTCCCCCAGCCTGTACTGGTGCATGGGATTGTTCCATCCTAAGTACAGGTCTTTGCATTTGTCCTTATTGAACCTCATGAGATTTCTTTAGGTCCAGTCATCCAATTTGTCAAGGTCTCCCTGAATCCTGTCGCTACCCTCTAGTGTATTTACTACATCCCCCAGCTTGGTGTCATCTGCAGACTTGCTGAGGTGTACTACATCTCATCTTCCAGGGTGTTGATAAAGCTACTGATCAAAACTGATTCCTGGGATACTCTACAAAGTGGCAGAAACTGTTACCATTATTGCTGCACCCACAAATTTATGCATTTATGGTATGATATGGGCATCTGTTCTCTTCCTCTTTTGTGCTGCCATAAAAATTAATATGCTAGCACAAACTAAATGTCTGTTTATACCCTTAGTATCTGATAGGAATGATTCTTAGGGAAGTGTTCCCAATAGGAATTAGGGTAGCACAAAAATTATTGTGGTAGCACAAACTTAATGTCTGTTTATATCCTTTGGGGAGGTGCCTGATTTTTGGGGAAGTGTTTCCTACTTCTGCCATTTAACTTGGAAATAGTGGATTCTTGTTAGACTCCTCTGAAGTTTCTCTGCCTGTATTCAGGGCATGCTGTATCAATTTTCAGGGTCATTTCATCCAATGAAAGACTAAAACCCTGAACTTCAGAACCAAAAGTCCTTTAGACACCTTTCTCAGACACTTTCTACAGCACACAAACCTTGTTTGTCCCTTGAGGTGTTAGTCTCAAAAGTCTGTATGTAGAGTAATACTAAAGATATTGGTATTTTCAAAATACTTTGGCAAATGAGGAATGAAGTTTCAAATTTGCACATCAGAAAGCATACATTCATATGTCAGAGGCTACTTCAGTTCCTGTGTTCTGTTTTCCCATTTAAATAAAAAAAATATCTGAAATAGCAGTGAAGAGAGACAAAATTTTCCTTTGGTTTCTGGGAAGTAAACTTGAGGATACTGACAGTATTCCACTTGTAGGAAGGTCTGAGTAGATTCTGTTGTGGGGATCCACAACTCTCATCCCTCATGTATTTTTCATGTATTTGAAATAACTTTCTCTTTTCTAAAGGCAACATTTTTCTTTCCAGAAATGTATTTATTACAAGCCAAAGAGAAAAATCCTGTGTGGCAGGGGTTGGTTCAGCAGTATATGTTCAAGATACAAAAAAGAAAATCCATCAAAGTGAAGTTAAGGGAGTTATCTGAACCTTTCTTTCAGATTTGTGGTACAATTTTTAACAACAGGCTCCTGTAGATTCCACCCCAACATGCTTCACAGCATTGTATTTTTTTCATTTACCTATAGAAAGCCTATTTAGATTCTGTTACAAACCCTGTGTATTACACGTAATATCAATCGTCGTGTGTGTCTCCCTGTCAATAAGTAAGTATAAATAGGACTGACATTGCTTTGTGTGCAGCTCCCTTCCCCCACCATGCAACTGCACTCATCAAAATTCAACTTGGTGCTCTTGAAGCTGCTCATTTTGCATGCAAAAAAATATAAATGGAAAATTGGTCTGGAGACCACAGTTATTTCTGGTGTTACCACATATTTGTTGTATGGATTTCAATGGGTCATTCACTCTGTAATTTACCAGAGTGTCATTTCAGCTGTGGGTATTTCAGATTGACACACAAGGCTTCTTTTTTTAAATTTTGTTTTTTGGGGGGTTTGTTTGTTTTCTCTTTTTTCAGAGGGGCTGAACATGAACAACAATCTTACACAGCTAAATTTGATGCTGCACTTCCAGTTTCTGTAAAATAATGGAAATAATGATATGCACCCCCTTTTTTAACTGATGAGAAATGCTAAATAAGAACATATCATTGTGTGTGTGCGTGCGCGTGTGCATCTCCCCCCCCCCTCCCCCCCGAGAGACAAGGGAAAACAAGGAAATAGGGGTGGGTGGGTGTGGGGGGGGGTGTACACCTATTTCCTTGTTTTTCCTTGTCCCTGTTTCCATTTATTGTCTGTTTTCTTAGATTGTTCCTGCCCCAGCGAGCCTCCACTCTTTACATTTTACTCTGACTAGTTCAGTGGGGTGCTCCTGGTTCATAACTAAGTCTTCTAGGCATTATAGTTCTATGAATAATTGATAAAATTTGCATGCAGTTAACTCCCTCCCATAGACTGCTCTAAGTCAGTCGGGGCATTCTTATGTGTGCCTTCTTTTGAGAAGTTGTAAATTGTTCTTGGAATTTCTCTGAGCCAGTCAGAACTTTCTACTGTCTATTTGTTAACAAGAGGTGCTAAACTGACTGACTTAATTATTTGAAAACTGAAACATTTTTGCACATTAAACCACAGTTGAAGTATCAGGCACAAACATTCTAGAGACTCCAAGACTGTTTGAATGACAGACAAATGTTTTTCCTTTTCAGAATATTGCAACGTTCATTTTTAGTCGTCATCTTTGAAAGAGAACATGTATGTTGAGAAAAGATCCTAAGACAGAGTGTTTAGCCAAGTGATTAGCAAGTTAAATATCAGTGTGTGAGATGGATAAGTTTATATTCTTTGTTGGCAGCTGATTACAATAGATGCAGCATTTGATTACACTGTGCCTTGTTTCAGTCTTCAGTAGTTTAAATTAATTTCACATTAAAATTACCCTGAAGTAAATTCCCACTTTTTATAACTTAGGTTTTGTCTCTTCCCTTATTCTTGTCATAAGTAGCTGTTTCTTTCATATAGAAGACCTGAGCAGATAATGGGGATTTTATTTCAACACAGTCTGTCAACGTTAGCAATACATTTCATAGTTAAACCAGCACAACAAGCCTGCACAGCAGTAATGACTCAGTTTTCCACTGTTCTCTGTAACCTCGTACCCTTGAGAGACTAGGTGCTGCAAAGTGCAGCATGCTGCCATGCTCCACAAAACACAACTCATGATGATACATGCATAATCTCAGATTTCCTTGATGTGGTTAGCAGAGCTTTAGAAGTAAAGGGTCCATAGTCTCATATGAATAGTTATCTTCCATTACCAACACATTTAAATCACATCAGATATTGGTTTCCATGGCTGGCTGAACTTGATGAAGCTTGAAGCTGGGAATTAAATATACAATTTTTTTTCCTTTTAAAGGAGAAATGTACATTCTCTTTATGAGAGAAATACGGTTTATAAATAAGGAAGCTTCTGGTGTTTGATTTGTTTTTTAGTTTGGTCAGTGATTTGGTAATTGGTTTATCATTTCTTTGTGACTGCTGGTTGTAATTGGAATTTCCCTCCTAAATTTTCTCAGTGCCCCATGCCAGAGCAGTGTCCCTTGTTTGTTGGGTGGTTTTTTTTTTTTCCCCATCCTCAGTTGCTTTTCCTATCTTGCATTGACTGAAATATGATTTGCCACCATTCATTACCCAGGTGTCCCAGCCACAGCTGCTTGGTATTGTTAATTTGTGTTAGTAGTTCTCTGTTTGTATTGCAGAAAGACGGTGTGGGCATAAAACCATGACCCTAAATTTGAGCAGGAGAATACAATTTGGTTCTCATTACCTGGTCTGTATCACAAGTCCCTGATACAGTTCTATAACTGCCTGGGGTTGTCCTATTTATACTGGAACGAGACAAAAGATTGTTTAGCATGGAGGCCCTGACTGTACCAGATACCCTGCACTAGTTTGATTGCAGACAGAGCTTAACTTTTTCCATGCTCTTCTGATTTATGAGTCATATATTGCCAGTGAGCCTTGCCCACGGCTAGTACAGAACTGATAGATAAGGAATAATCAACCAGGAGTTGATAACAAGCCTAAGGGGAGTGGCATGGGAGAGTTCCACAAAGGTAGATAGAAAAGAAAACAGAAGGTTTAGGTAAAAATGAGGCAGCACTCTACCAATTGGCTGTTTCTCAAACATTAATGTGTCCTATGAAATAAGTAATCATGTTGTGACCGCTGAAGTGCAAGCATTATGGTAACACTATTTGACTTGGTCAGTGCAGGACGGTATGGTTTGTTTGGCTATTTAGTTCTCTGAATGATTGTATTGATCTTATTTAACAGAGGAGGCTGGCTGGGAGAAGAGCAAATGGAGAGAGCTGCACAGGAGACCTTGATAAGGGTACCCGCCACAGTGGTGCAACTAGCCAAGACTGTCCGGGGTAGTCCACCCCTCCCTCCTCCCACTGTACCTTTTTGCAAGGGGCTTCTGCAGTGAGCAGGAACAGCAGCTTAAGTTCCCTGCTACTGTTGAGTTTTCTGTTATAGGTACACATGATGAGTGGGCAAACCCTGCCACCCTCCCCTCCCCTCCCCTCCCCTCTTTTTTTGCCAACAAAAAAATAGGGCGACCTCTTGACCACCAGCCGCAAACTCCATTCTGTGTCACCTTTCCCTTTAGGCAGAACCTGGGGCTTGTACCCACTCATCACCATACACTTGAAAGGACTGTGGGGCAAGTTTCTGGCTTCAAGGATCTTGTCTCCAGTCTTTTAACAGGTTGCAAAACTTATTTTGGACCTGGAAAACCACTTTCATGGGGGAGATCGTAAGGGAAGCTGGCTTGGGAGGTGGAGTCAGGCTGATGCAGAAATTCTGCAGAGGGAGTCTGAATCATAAAATTGTATGGTTGGAAGGGACCTCAGGGGTCCCGTAAGGGAAATATTGGGATTTCTCAGAATATCTAGCTTTTTCCTATGCTTATTATGTGCATTGTCTACTTTATTGCTTTTAATATTTCCTCTACAATGTTTTTCCCCAAGTAAATTTAAGTAACTAAAAGTGGCCAAGCAGCTTACTTTTAAGGAACTGTATGGTCACTGATTATGAGCGTCATTCTCCCAGAGGGAGGAGAACTGCAAGGTTTGGAAATAAATCAGACCTATGAGGTAAATTGTGGTTGCTACACAGAGGACTGCAGCCCAAAGCCAGGTCTGAGTGTGAGTGAATTGTGTGCAACTCCACCCTGAAAGAAAAGTGATGGAAAGAGACCTGAGATTTAGGAAGGTTGCTCAGCGAGACTAGGATGGGGTGAAAGGTGCAGCGAAACCCTTAAAAGTGTGGCACACCATGCAGCGTGTGATTTCTGAGAGAGGTCACCAGCAAAGGAGAATTTTAGGCCTGAAACGTGATTTTTATTTTTTTTTCAAAACCAGTAAAAGGTGATTTTCCTCTGCAAAGTGACTGTGAAACTAGCGCTTATGGATGCATTGTGTTTATTACATCTCAGTTTCTCCTAAGTCGAAGTTAACTGGCAGTCTCTCATTTGGGATCTGTAAAACAGGCTGTCCTTTGGGCCTGTGCCTCCTCATCACCAGGGCTGAAGAGGCTACAGGCAAATTTTGTCCTTGGTCATACCTGTGCAGAGCTGCTTTCCTCCTCCCCAGGTTTTCAGAGGTGTTACTGAAGGCAGAATTTGGCCTGGCTAATAAAACTTAGTTAGCCATTACCTCTGTGTCAGTCAGAATAGAAATGAACTGCTTGTATAGCTTTGCTGTATTAATGTTGATTTTCAAAAGGGAGATTTTTCCCCTTTTTTCATCTTTTGTAATAGTTATTCATTGTTCTTTATCCTTTTTTTCCTAGTTGTCTCAAGTCCCTGACTAACACAGCCTTTCGTCTCAGCTGTTTAAGTTAGTTTCTCCAACTGAAATCTAAAGAAGCTATTTTGGTCTGCAGTTCATAGATTCCTAGACATTAGGGCTGGAAGGGACCTTGAAGATCGAATCCAGCCCCCTGCCCCAGGGGCAGGAAGTCAGCTAGGGTGAAAGGACCCCAGCAAGATAAGCATCCAAATATTTCTTGAATGAGTCCAGAGCAGGTGCCTGCACCACTTCTGGAGGGAGTCTATTCCAGGCCCTGGCGGCTCAGAAAGTAAAGACATTTTTCCTTATGTCCTTATGAACTCTAGGCTGTAAACGTTCTTGTATTATAATCTTCATTTTTAGTGTCTGAGCACCTTCTACTACTGCATTAAGTGATGTGAGTAACATCTCTCAAATGTGATTTGTCAGTTCTTTCATCCTCTCCCCAGGGAGCACATTCTCAGGTTTCTTGTTTTCCAAAGAGTTATCCACCAAGGAAAGGGGAAGAAGACCAGGTTTACTATCCCAGGTATTTTTAAAGTAAAATAACAAATATGGGGAGTGATCCAGAGTTCTCCATTTTTCATCTCTTTTTAGGCTACATACTCTAATGGGAGTAAAAACCAGTAAGACCTATTGTTGGTCTTTGGTTCCCTCTACACATTACGTTAATGTCATGATTAATGTGTTAATCACAGCATAAATGGCAAGGGTGCTACATGTGTACCCAATTTAAGGTGCCATGCAAATCAGCCATAAAAAGGTTTTGTATATAACTGTAGTGGGGTCCTGTTCCTGGGCCAGTGAGACCTTTGGGCTCGCTAGTTCTGTTTACATTTATCCCTCCTGGGCTACAGACCTTTGGGTTCTCTGGCTCTGCTTCTGCTCGCCCCTCCTGGCCTCTAGCCTCAGTCCCAATGACTGGGACCCCTAGCTCAGATGTTAACCAGGAGCCCAGTTGTAGCCCTGCTGCCCAGGAGCTCCTCTCTCCTGCTCCTGGGCTACTGAGACCTTCAGGACTAGACTGCCTGATCAGCTCAGGCCCTGGGCTTGTAAAACTGGCACCTTTCTGGTCAGGTGACTCTTTAATTGGCCCCTGCTATACCATGCTTTGCATGCCTCCTACCTTCTCTCAAAGTAGCAGGAGCACCAAGCCTCTTGCTACAAAGGTGTGATAATGTAGAACATTTTTATGGCTGATTTGTGTGGCTCCTTCAGTTGAACATGTGGCAGGTCCTTTTCATCTTGCCAGTACTTGGAAGTGTGCCGGGGCTTTCAGTTTGCCAGGGCAGGAGGAACCCGAGATCTTGATCCCTAATCCCAAAATTGCTCCTCCTGCCACACGTGTGACTTGCTGAAACTGGGGATCAGAGCCCATGACAACTTTAAAGGAATGTGTGCCAGGGTCCTTACTATTCATGCAGAAAGAAGACCTTTTTTTTAAGAAGGTGCCATTTTACTACCATTGCTTTTCGGAGTAGAACTGTGCTTTGATGTTGCTGTCTTATAGAGGCACGGACTTTTTAACCAAACTTTTAGTTTCAGATCTTTTTATTAGTGGACTTTTACATTCATAGGATATTTGAATAAAGACTATAAATGGAGTATCATTGTCCCAATTACTTGAAATCTCTTTATTTGCAGTTGTAAAAAAATGGTTCATCTGTGTTAAAAAGTCTGCTGTTTCTCTATAGCAGAAAAATAATTTGCAGTGTATTGGAACATGCTCTTTCGCAATACTGAAGGATGCACTGTCTTTTGTAAAAGCAAGTAAAGGTCATGTTAAATGATTGCAGGCAGATTTTTCAGTACAGAATAGGTCACTTGAATGTTTTCCTGTGGGAATGCCATTTTATTGAGCTGAATGTGTAACTTATGAGAATTAAA
Organism: Crocodylus siamensis; assembly: GCF_052110815.1. Taxonomy (NCBI): domain Eukaryota; kingdom Metazoa; phylum Chordata; order Crocodylia; family Crocodylidae; genus Crocodylus; species Crocodylus siamensis. The sequence continues at coordinate 53,722,861 of NC_143399.1, forward strand.
TGTTTCTATTACAACAAAAGTTCTGTTCTCAGGAAGATGATTTTGGAGAAGGGTAGGAAAAATACATATATGCTCTAGAATTCTTTCCAATATAATGTAGCTACTTTAATTATGTTGCACATGGCAGAAAACCAAGATTATCATTTAATCAGTTGATAGCAGTACAGTAACTGCCGTTTATAGACTTCATGCCACAGTGTTCGGAGGAGTTTACAAACATCGAGAGAATTTCTTTCAATTTGTGTTTCTCAGTGTTTCCTGTGTTGCAAAATAAACATTTAAGAGGCTAACAAATGGCTTAAATTTGAAGATTTTTATCCTTCTCTTTTCTGTTTCTCATAACCTTTGGCTTTTTAAGGCAAATCTGGTACATTTCCAAGTGGTAACAAGACTGACATTTTGCTGTGAGCATTTGGAACATGTGAGGCATCAAACCAAAAATGGTAAAATAGGACAAAGCTAGAAGTCATTTCTTTTTTGCTCCAGCTTCTCTTTAGCGTTGAGCATCATTAGTGTTTTTAGTAAGCAGCCTCTTGCTTGTTGGGCTTAGAATTCAAATTTAATTGTCTCTATGACTGAATGTACTTGTGCATTAGAGTTTGAGAACACTCCACGAGTCTGGGGAAGCCTTTGGCTTTATGAAATCAGGACTCATCCTAGAGATGATATGTTGTATTAAACCAACAAGATTTTTGCAAAACAATATTTTTAATTGCAAGCTTTCTGGCACAGACACCCTTTACCAGGCATTGGAGAAAATACTGTAGAAGTTCTCCTGGGCTATGAGGGACTTTCCTGTTTTGATTTATAAACTGTACTTGGCATTCATTCAGAGCTTGTCCTGTTTGGTCTGTCTTTCTGTGTATCTTTACTTTCCATAGCTGAAGTCTCCTGCTTGTGTGGTGGTTGAAACATATTTGTCTTGTTTAATTTTTAAAAAAGGTTTAAAAAAAATAAAGTCCATTAAAAACTCTTGTATTTAGCCAAAGCACGAGGCTGCTGCTTATATCTGTGCAAACTCATAACTTTGTACATCAGATCCAAAAATTAAGGCTACAGTTGCCAAGGAAGATATAGATTGAATGTTTTGAATATATCAAAATGTAAAATCCCTTGTACATAAGTGGCAGAAATTAATTTAGGTATATGTAATCTCATTTATTGATCTGCAAAATGTTATGGATATTATGCAATTAATATATAGTTTACCATGACACCTGTTATGAAAGTAAATGACCTCTTTTGCTTAGCTGTTTCCGTAAAATATTAGGACAATCTGTTAGCTGCTACTTACATGATGACTTAATTTCTGTAATACCCTAACATCCGGCAGACTTACTTGGATCCCCTTCACTTGTGCTAGGGATTTTACAAACATGTTTGAACTTCTGATACCTTCATCCAAACAGTTCCCAATCCATTTGAACTGCTGCTGCTTGACAGAAATTCTTGTTGCTATTGGATAAATGATATCTCCATACTTCTACACTTTTACTGTGTATATGTTTTGTGTGAATATGTAGTGGATGGTTATATTTCAGAAATAAAAAATAGGTTTCACATACTGAACAAAATAATGTATTACAGTTTTAAGTAAAAACAAAATCTAATGGATGTTCTGAGATGCCATGAAAAAATAATGTTTATCAAGGGACCAAAATCTAAATGTACTTTAAATGGTCTAATTTATGCAGAATTCTAGAAAGAGCACACTCTAAAGGTAGGCATAGCCAGATCCCTAAACCTCTCAAGCCATCCTGATTGAAAGAATTAGTAGAGATTTCTATTTTTGCATAGTAATTTTTCTGGCAATTAGACATGCCTAGAGAAACCAAGTTTCTGCAGAAAAAAAATTCCTACAGGAGAAATATGACTCCTAATCCTACCTCAAGATCCATCAGCCTCTGGGACTCTGTATTGGAATCCTGTCTGAAATCTTTAATTTGAATATTTGCTTTGACTTTGCTATAGGGTTTCACCCTGAGAGCTTTTTCATTGCTTAGTGATGTAGAAGTTTGATAAGAGCCACTCGCATGTTTTATGTTAGGATGTCCCTCACAGTGCAAACTAGTGATTAGAATAAAGGGCTTTATTAACATAAATGATTTATGATGCAGCCATATATAGGAGTCTGGACTAATAAAATGGACATTTATGTAACATACATGGCACAAGGTTTAGATGGTAAGCTCTTTGATGTGTCATTCTTCTCTGAAGCACCTAGAATGCATCTGGTTGAGATAAATAGTAAGGCCCAGGGTGTATAATGGAAATCTTTCTACAGAATGCAGATCCTCCGTATGTAGGTTTCTTTTCCTGGGTATAGTGTGTGCAGTCCCTGCTACATTCAGTATCACCATCACTTGCTGTAATTCTTGCAGAGAAGCCTCTCCAGGGTGACTTTGTCAGAATGGAATTGGGTATGGGAAGAGCAAGAACATATGTGATGGTTGGTGTGTCTCTACCAAATCCTCTGTTTGGGAAACCAGCATTGATAACTGTCGAGAGAATCTTTAGTTTCTTAATGGTGTTTCCATTTCCCTTTTTGTGTGTGTGTTTCAGCAGAAAGAAGAATAGGGCACTGAGTTTTTAATAAAAAGCTACCTTGTAAGCATCTGTAGAGTTTGCTTTAATCAAAACTTCAATAAATCCTGAAAGGAAATGAGGTGATTTTACATATAGTACATATTTCACAGAAAGAGTGCTCCTTGTTGAAGGGGTATTGGCTTGTATTTTGGAACTGTTGTTGGTTTCAGATGCTGGGTTGTCCTATACTACTACTTTTTAACTGAACAGTTTGCTTATAATGCAAGGTCAGGCAAAGAAATCTATATTAATATCTGTAAGAAAGCAACATACTGTTGCAATGTGAAGAACTTAATGCAAAATGAACAAAGGTATAGTGTCAGTGGTATTTACAGGAGTAACAGGTTTGTAGAATCATAGGAAATGAGGGCTGAAAGGGACCTCACAGACATCTGGTCCAACCCTCCTCATCAAGGCAAGATTATCCCCGACTAGACCATCCCAGCCAAGAGTCTGTCCAGCCTGCTCTTGAAAATTTCTGAAGACGGAGATTTCATGACTTCTCTAGGTAGCCTTTTCCAATGCTTGACCACCCTCACAGTCAGAAAGTTCTTCCTTGTCTCCTACCTACATTTCTTCTGCTGCAGTTTGAGTTCATGGTTCCTAGTGCTGTCCCCTATGGCCACAGAGAAAAACCTATCTCCATCCTCTATAATTGTCCTTTGGGTATCTGAAGAGAGAGCTCTTGGAAAACAGAAATAGTGCTAGGGGCACAGTGCTCAAGGAGAGCACAGATAGGGTCAGGGACCCAGTGCCCAAGAAGGGTCCAGGGCCAGGGGCCCACAGCCCTGGAGGGATGAGAGCTGAGCTCTTGAGTGGGTGGAAACATAAACCTTGAAGGGTGAGAAAGCAATCCTAGAGGGTCCAAACCAGGGCCAGAGGCCCAAACTAATAAGGATGTGCCAGTAGTTGGAGCCTGGGACACAGATCTGGCACAGTGGGCCTAGGCCAAAGGGGTCAGTGGAAAAAAAAAGCTGAGGCCCCAAGAAGGGACATAGAGGCCTAAAATGGCCTCATATGGGACTGGGGCTCAGTGCCCATTGAAATGATGAAATGGTAACACCTGCTAGGCATGGACTTTGTTATACGGGAGGGAGGCTAGAGGCTGTTACTAGCCATTAAGGCAGTTAGTATCCCAGAAGGTGTGGATAGGCCAGGATTAGTGTCTGAGGGCAGAATAGAGGCAGGTGGGTACATAGGGAGCCCATAGACTAAAAGACAATGAAGGCTAACTCTGGAATCCTGGGTCAGTCTCCTTTACTCCCCAAACCAGACAATAACAGTGAGGCATAGCAGGCAAGGACAGGGAAGGGAGGGGTGAGGCAGGAGCCCTGAAGTCACCAGGGAACATCACAGCCAGCCCTTGGAATTTGGTTCTGCTATAGTCCTTCTTTACTTTCTTAATGATGGGCACTGTATTTTCCCTTTTCCAGTCATCTGGGACCTTACTTGACCTTCACAGATTCTCAAGGAGGAGAGCCAATGGTTCTGAAATTTACCTCGATCAATTCCTTCAGTAACCTTGAGTGCATCCCATCCGGTCCAGCTGACTGGAAAGCATCCAGGTTCTCTAAATAATCTCTTACCTGTTCTGCCACTACTGTAGGCTGTTTAACTCCATCCCCATCTTTGCTGCCAACTATGCTCATCATCTGATAGCTGCCCCTATTTGTAAAGACTGAAGTAAAACACGCATTAAATACTTCAGCCTTTTCCTCATCTGTAAGTAGGTTTCTGTCTTCATTCTGTAAGGGGCTTATGGTTTCTTTGGTCTTTCTCTTACTTTTGACATACTTGTAGAATATCTTTTTATTAGGCCTGTGTGAAGTGGAAGGTGTTTGCTTTGGATTTGGTGATTCGAAGGGACAGTGATTGGATTTGGTGATTCGGATCACTGTCCTGATTCAATTTGGCCGAATCCAAAGCTATTCAGTGCTGAATCTTAAACTATACAGTTAGGCAGTGCCGGTGGGAGCATCCGGACAAGCCCTGACTTGAGTCAGCAGCTCTGGGAGAAGCTGTGGCTTGTCTGATTCCTCACCCAGCTGCACTCCTATCCGGGTGAGGCAGGCAGTGCTGGCAGCCCTGGGAGAAGCCGTGGGGGCTGGGGAGAACGATTGGGGAACTGGGGGAATTGAACCGAGAGCTGGGAGAACCTCCTGTTTGTTTGCCCAACCCCCCATCTTTCCCCCCAGCTCCCCAATCTTTCCTCCCAGACCCTGTGACTTCTCCCAGGGCTGCTGGCTCAAGCCACAGCTTTTCTAGCTGCTCCCCTGCCTGCCCCCACTGCTGAGGTGAGGCAGGCAGTACTGGCAGCCCCAGGAGAAGCCGCTGGGTCTGGGGGGAATGATTGGGGGGCTGGGGAATCAAAGCAGGAGCTGGGGGAAAGCCCCTGTTCATTCCCTCAGTCCCCAGTTCAATTCCCAAGTTCCTGGTTTGATCCCCCAGCTCCCCAGTCATTTCCCCCAGCTCCTGCGGCTTCTCCCAGGGCTGCTAGCACTGCCCTCCTCACCCTGGGCAGCTGGATGAGTCATGGCTTCAGCCGGCAGCCCCAGGAGAAGCCACGGGGTCTGGGGGGCATGATCAGGGACTTGGGGAACGAACAGGGGCTTCCGCCCAGCTCCCGGTTCAATTAGCTCCCAGTTCTTGAGTCTTAAATCATTGAAGAGATGACTTTCTAGCCAGGCTGGCCTCCTGTTTCACTTCCCATTCTTCCGTCACATTGCAATAGCTTGTTCCTGCACACCTCAGAGGACCTTTTTTAAAGTACAGTCAACTCTTTGGGACTCCTTTTCCCCTCAGACTTGCTTCCCAGGGGATCCTGCCTACCAGTTCCCTGAGTTTGCTGGTCTGCTTTTCTGAAGTCCAGCGTCTTTAGTCTACCTCTCTTCTTCCTCCCTCCCTTTATACTCTTGAACACTATCACTTCATGGTCACTGTTACCCAAGTTGCCTACAACCTTCACATTCTCATTTAATTCCTCCTTGCTTGTGAGCAGGAAGTTGACAAGAGCTTCTCCTTAGTTGTCTGGTTTGCCATCTGTATCAAAAATCATCCCCAGCACACTCCAAGAATTTGCTGCATGTGCACTGCTGGGTTTCTTTCTGAGCAGATATCCTGATAATTTAAGTCCTTCATGAGCACTAGATCCTGCAATTTGGAAGCTTCTGCTAGTTGTTTGAAGAAGGCACCCTCTACCACCATTACCACCACCGCCACCACCTCCTAGATTGGCTTTGACACCCACCATGACATTCTTACTGCTGCTGTCCTTTCTGACCTTTACTCAGAGGCTTTCAACAGGCCAACCAGAATTCCACTTTATACTATTTTTTTTCTTTAAAACAATAGTGTACTGAGTTCAGCGTATAAACAAAGGCCAATACATGTCATCATTTACATAAGTTAGCAGTTTTTGAATTCATATATTATGCCACATAAATATTGTGCTTTTTACTGTCTCTTGATAACAATTGGTAGTGGTTTAGGAATCGAATTACACAGAATTGTAAATCAGGTGCTTGGGTCCTTAGTGCCATTCTGAAAATATTACTTTTTGGTAGAAATTCTTTTAAATTTAAAAGCAAATAATAAATGATATCAGGCAAAGGTCCAAGTAGAGGATGGGGGAGAGAGAAGAAGCTGGCAGAGCCTGTTGGTGACTTCATGGAAAGTGAGTCAAAGCAGGTATTCCTAGCACACTAAAAGCCTAGCATTTTAATTTGAAATAATTCAAAGCAGTACAATAAGTTTTATGCTGATTTGATAGTGTGCAGAAAGCTTACATGAGACTTGTTTGATGTTGCACACTAAGAAGTGGGATAAGCTATTCTGACATTTCCTCCAGTTAAGACCTGGCTCTGTAAATGCTCCAATCTCAATGAGCTGTTTCCTAACTTGAGCAGCTGCAACATTGTGCCCACAGGTAGAGATGGAGACTGTCCTTGATATGTTATTTTTTTGTTAATGAAATGTCTTTTGGCGAGAACAGTGGGTAGACGCTCACAATGCTGACTTGAAACAGAGAAGAGGGATCAAGGATTGCAGGATATATTTTTATAAGCCAAGAATTTAAAAATATTTGGAGAGGGTACACCTGGATTTCCCACCAAATGTTCTTTTTTCTTTGGTATCTAAAACAGCATACCCATAAGTAGGAAATTATGCTGTTAAATATGAGCATTCATAAATCTTTAAAATAATAATTGTTACAAGTAACGCTTCACAGGGGTGTAGGTTGTAGCCATGGTGGTCTAAGGACATAGGCAGGCAAGGTTCTTTGGGTGAATCTTCATTCCATCCAGGAAGAGCACACACCAACTGCTGAAACTTCCTTAGCCTGACGAAGGGTTTTTGAACCCAAAGGCTTGCTTAGTAATTGTTTTCCAACTATTTAAGTTGGTTTAATAAAAGATACCATATTCACCCAAAGAACCCTGTCTGCCTAAGTAACACTTTATACATTGTTTTCCTGTCGAATTGTGCTTTTATTCTTTTGCCACTGTTTGTTGGTATTTTTTTTTCTGTGGTGCAGGGTACACAATATTTGACTTTGTTTTTTGTATGAAGGAATCAAGAAGCATTCATTTGCTTAAAAAAGAAAATGTTAAAAAGTGAACCTATCAAACAACCCTGTCTAGAATAAAAATGTTCAAGTTGCCCTAAAACTCCTTGTCCCACAGTGTGTTCTTTCTATGTCTGCCTCCTATTGGTAAGCTCTTTGTGACGTGAGATGTATACAGTTTTGTCTTTCCTGTTTATAAGCTTATTATCAACATGAACAAAGAATAAAAACTGAATTCTTAATTAAAGAGACTGTTTCCAAGCCATAATATGCTATATATCAAAACAAATTCTGGAGAGCAGCCCTCTTAGTGTTCTGCACAAACTTACTTTAATTAGTTTTAAGCTCCAGGGCTGGCAAGATCATTAGTTGCTACAGTGTCCAGTTGTGTTCTAGGCAATGTCTTGGCACTTAAGTCTGGGGTTAAGCCATATGCAGCACACTAACAGTTAACGTTGTGTTCATGCACTGGTAGCATTGTGAAAGCACATATTTAATAGTAATAGCTTCTGAATGTGTTACTATGTTTTTGTTTTTCAGTTGACCTAAAATATGAGAGCAAAAAATGGCTGAAGCCAAGTGAAAATCTTGCAGATCTTTAAGTTCTTCATAGTTGCCCTCAAAGACCAAATTGCCCTAATTTATATAAAATTCAGCATGAGTTTTCCAAAATTAACCTGCTTTTGGAATTTGATGTGATTTTTTTTTTCTTGCATGTTTCTAACAAGATCTTTAAAAAGTTTCACTGAACTATAAGTTTTATTTACTGTTCTTTAAATGAAAACTCCAGGGCAAGAGAAAATTCTAACTCTAATTTAAAAATTCAGGACATTGTTATTATAACAGGTGAAAAAAAGGGGTGGGGAGCAAAAGGAGGAAATTTAGTGTGATAAAAGATTGATTGTCCAAGAGCTCCATTTGACAGTCGATTGAGATCATAATGAATGACATTTGAACACATGGACAATTGTTCTGGGCATTGCTATAAAGTGATTTCCCTTTACTAACTTTTAGGGTGAATTTTAGAGGGATGAATTCACTTTTTTTCTCTCTCTGTCTGTCTTTAATAACTTGCCCCACAGCTGCCTTGAAAATAATGTCCTGAGATCTTCCAGATGGTGAGATGTACTTCCTGTATCATAACTGGGTAGCAGAAGTTTTAGCTTGGAGTATCATTTAAAATCTCAGTTTGAGCCATGACAGACTAGCACCATTCAGATCTAGAGAGAATTAAGTGTGGAAAGGATTTTCCAAAAACTGTTCTGGAAATGTATTTTTACTGAACATTTGTGTCTTGTGAATCTTCAGTTTATCTATCTAAATTATTTACAGCTATTCTCTGAATTTTACCCTTGAGGGAAAGAGTAATATGGAGAAGAACTGTTATGTATTCAGAGACGTGTGAAAATGTACTGTGTTACCCTCAGTTTTGGAGTAATGCTAGCACAAAGACTGCTACAGGGAGAGAGAGTTTGTGCAGCATGGTTTCTACTTGTCTGTTTAAAAAACACAAATACAATTTGCCCCAGTGCATGCTGAGTGGATGTAAGGGCCATCTCTAAAGCAGCAACCATCAGTGACTTGGGAGCATAGGTACTGTTTTCAGAGCTGGTTCTCAGGCATCTTAGGATATGTCCTGTCTAATGGAGCTGGTGCTGTATAAATGTGGCTTCAATGCTAGTAGTGTTTGCTTGAGTCAGAATGCTGGTATTTGTTTTTCTGTCCTTCTGATTTGATATGAAGAATTTTCTGAAGACATTGTTGATGGTAATTTTCCAAAGCTTTCACACCCATACAAGAAGAAGGTAGATGAAAAGCTTGGTTTGGGTCCTGATGTCATGATCATCAAAGACATGTTTTCAGATATGTCCAAAAGCAGCACTGGCAAATTTAATCATGAGTTGAATAACATAACCTATGTTTACTTTTTGGAAAATGTGGCTACCCAGGTAAGGAGAATGCTTAATATTCTCAAAGGCTTGCCCTCTAATCATAATGTGTGGAGGAGCAGCTGGTTGATTTGGGGTGGGATGGTAAAATATCTTGTTTTTTGTGAAGTTGACAATGAGTCATTTCTTATGCTTCACAGAGCAGTCGGTAGTGACCTGGAGCTCTTCAGTTGAGTGGGCATAACACAACACAGTCATCAGTGTATTGAAGATCAGTATTGGAGGCATTCTTTATCTTGGATTTGGAGCATAACTGGTTGATATTAAAGTGATTCTCAGCTGTATGATACTGGATGCTGTCTCCAGATGGAAATCTATCAACAATGAGATGCTGAATAGCTGTGATAGGCTGTGTCTACACAAGATGCTGACTGTTCAGTGGCTTATTACTACCACACAGTGGCAGGAATCATGACATGATGCTACTGCACAGTCAGCATCACAAAAGAGCCGTTTGACAATACTACTGTGTAGTTACACCAGTTATTGTGCAGTCATTTTGTACTCAGTACAGTAACAACTATGCAATCAGTCTCTCATGTGGACATGGCCATAGAGATGGAAAAGTGTTGATGTACTTGGGTATCCTTGCATGACTCCAGTTTTAATAGTCAAGGGGTCTGTGTCTGAGCCATTACTTGGGACGGTTGTTACCATCTCATCATGACGAAGTCTGATGATGATAGCAGATTTTGGTGGACGTCCAAATCTCATCAGGGTCTTCCGTAGGACCTCTCTTTTGATTGAACCAAAGGCCTTAGTTAGGTCACTGGAGGCTACATTAACATCTCTGTATCACATGACACTTCTTTTGCAGCCATCTAGCAGCAAAGATCATATCTGTTTTACCTCTTAGTGGTCTGAAACCACACCAGGGCTTGGGAAGAATCTTCTCAGCAAGGAAAATAAGTCTGTTGAGGAGAATGCTGGCAATGATCTTTCCATAGATGGAGGGGAGTGTGCAATGCCATGATAATTGCTGCAATATGGTTTATCTCATTTTCCTGAATATGGTAATGATTCTGACTTCTCTCAAATCACTGGAAATCTGCTGAGCCTCATCTGTGGATCTGGTCTCACTCAGTGCAGCAGGATCAATATCAAGTTAGCAATTTCTTTGGCCACAAGCAGTGTGCTTCTGATCAGTCACTGCTAGGATTGCCCATTAGACCATGGGCATTCTCTGTTGCAAACTTCATTAGTTGATTCAAACTCCAGGTATAATAATCCCACTGGACACAGTTTTCCAACCAGGTGAAATGAGATGGTTGCTATTTAGGGCATCATATGAGGTGGGCAGGTTAGATCCTAAATAGGCATGCTCAGTCATGATTTTTGCTGCTGAATTGCATACCTTTCTCCAGTTCTGAGTACAAAATGGCCATCATACAATCATTGCCTCCCTGTAGGTCTGACTGTGGGCTTCCAGTGATCGCTAGCACCTGCTTCCATCATCACTTGCCCATTGCCATAGGACTTGCTAGTGAAATAAGACACCTGCACGTGTCTTAACATGAGGATGCCATTGCGCAACAGCAAACACATACTTTTTGGGAAGGAAATAATCTGATGGCAAAAAAAACCTAGACAACCAGAGGTTTCTGTTCTGTTGCAGCTTACATCTACCTTTGTAGCTTCAAAAGCTGGCACTACTCTCTGCTGAAAGCAGTCTGAGTAGAACTTTTAATCTCAGTAGTTACTGTGGTGTGAACCAATTCTTCTTGTTACTGAAATACCAAAATTGGCTGTTACCATTCTATAATTTTGTGGAAACTGTGTGGCGACACCAGGCATCATGATCTGTCATAACAAGGATAGTAAATAACAAAGGTTTGGATTGCGTGGGTAACAGGAAGGTTGAAAGCTCACATTTAGAGACCTATAGCTACATTGACCCCTAACATTTTTTTGCCTTGCAACAGCACTGCCGGTGGAAAGATTCACTAAACAGAAGCACCATGGTTGTTCTGAAACCTGAGTTGGATGGGATGTCTTTAAATATCCCCCTATCCTACCCATGAGTCCTCCTCCTACTAAACAGTTTAATTTTTGTATACTATTCTGCCAATGGAAGAGAATTCACTCTCTCTGAGATCTTGTCAAACTCTGGTGATTTTAAAGAACTTCATGAGTTGGTTACTAGTAGCACAGGGACTGTTTAGGCAAACACAACAACTATTATTCACTCAGCAATAGGAACACCATAAGCTGGAGATTGCAAGGATCAATTAGATGAAGCTTGTTCTTGTATATGGAATGCTCCAAAATGTCCAGTGGAATGCAGGATAGCTGCTCTGTCTGGGGGTCTACTTGTTCCTCAGCCACTCCTCCCAGCCAGAAAACTTGCACAAGCTAGTGGTCAGTAGGGGTGTGTGAAGCAGGCCATATTTGATTTGGATTTGGCCCCATTTGGGGGACAGTGATTCGATTTGTTGATTCATATCACTGTCTTGATTCAATTCAGTCGAATCCGAAGATTTGATGCCAATACGGAGAATGAATAATTTGGCCATAGACACAGCTTTAAATGTCTTTTTGTACATAACTCAGGGTACCAGGCGTGGCTCATGAACACTGAGATGGTGGGGCAGATGGAGCATCCCACAGGAGCCTGGGGAGGCCCCCCTGCATGCTCATCGGTGGACCTGGAAAAGTGGACCAGTGATCACCCATGGGGGCACCCCGGGGTGCCCCCCAGACCCAGGAGACACCAGTCGCCAAGCTGGGAGGTTGGGGGGATCCCCTTCACACTCCGTGGCGGACCCAGAAATGAACTGAAAGTGCTTCTGGTTCACTTCCAGGTCTGCCGCCAAGCGTGCTGGTGACCCTCCTCCCTCCCCCCCCGCCCCCCCCATGCTCCCACGGGCCACTCCATCTGCCCCACCATCTCAGTGTTCATGAGCCGCCTGGTACCTTGAGGTATGTAGAAAAAAGTTAAAGCTGTGTCTATGTCCAAATCATCGAATCTCTCCGAATCAGTTTGGAGGGTTCTGATTTAATTTGGAGAGATTAAAGAGTCTTCTGATTTGATTCAGATTCAGCTGCCAAATTGGGCCGAATCTCCACCAAATTGAATCAGCAGCCGAAGCTTCTCACAGCCCTAGTGGTCAGGGTGTCTGAGCATCTGCAGGCATACACAACCCTGCTTCAGTATTTCCTCCTTCATTGGAAGGTGCCTGTCATCAACCAGCTGATCCTTTCCATGCTGTGGCACTGCTTCAGCACTCTGGCCTTGCCCCTGGAGCTCCTGGCCAGTCTTCATCTCCAGAGATGAGTCTTTTGGTTTGGATGGCACTGGATCTTTGCAGGTGTCCTGAGCCTCCCCTTGCAGAGCGGTGGGCAGGCATGGTCTGCCACTGCGGGCAGGTCCATACCTTCTGCCTTCAGACCCCAAAGAGGCTCATGTACAGTACCACTAGCCAGGTGACATGGTGCCTGATTGGCCTTGCCTTCCTCTGCCATCTTCGATATAACCAGCAGCTCTTTCACCTGTGAGATTTCCCCAAGTACGACCTGGAGGAGTTGGTCATTCTCTCCTAGTCCCCAGACACAGTTGCCCAGGGTGCTGATATACATGCTGAGCCCCTACTGAAAAACTGCCAGTTGGTGTTGCTGATGACGGAGGTGCCATGGGTGCATTGGAGGATGGTCCTAGCCAAAATCACTCATATTGGAGAACTCTTGGACTATGCCAGGCAGGGGTAGAAGGATCCCTCTGCACTGGCCCAGCACATGATGCTACCCATGCTGTGTGCTCCCTGTCACCTACTCCAGGAGGTAAAGACTGCCCTCCCATTCACTGCTCTCACCTATATTGACCAGGTCCTGTGTGAGGGCAGTCCCTATCCACTGGCATCCCCCCAGATCTTCAGAGCTATGTGTGGGGCTGCTGCCTCAGCAGGCTCCATGGCACACCTTGTCCTACCTCTTAGCAGGCTGGGGGAAACCAAGCTGGTCTGCCTCCAAACAGCCAATCGTTACCAGGTCTCCATGCTTGTGCTCCACACAATCAATCATCCAATCTTCACATCTAACCCTGACATCAAGTGGTGGTACACTCTAGATGAGGGCAGGGGCGACAGTCCCCAGTAGACAAATCTGTATTCTACCTTGATCCCACAAACCACCAGGGACCTCACCTGGCAGCTCCTCCACGGAGCTGTAGCTATGGGTGTGTATCTGGTGAACTTTATGGACACCCCCGACACCTGCCCCTTTTGCCAAAAGGAGGAGACCCTGGCACACACCTACCTCAAGTGTCTCAGGTTGCAGCCCCTCTTCAGCCTCTTCTAGAACTTCTTGCTGAGGTTCTCTCCACACCTTTTTTTGTTATGTACTCTCCATCTGTGGCCCCACCAAGCCTCAGGACCTCCTGGTCAACCTCCTTCTGGCCCCAGTCAAGTTGGCTATCTACAAGACCAGGAAGAAGGCTCTGGCCAGGGGGGGAGCCCAGGTGAGTGACACTGTTTTCCTGTCCCTCTGCTGCTCACATCTCCAGGCAGACTTTCGTTGGTCAGTGTCCACAGGCTCCTTCAACTCATTCAGGGAGCAGTGGGCACTGGCTGGTATGCTCTGCTTGGCATCCCCTTCTGGATCCGTTGTTACTAACCTATGACCTCACTCCTCCTCTTCCTGTTTTCTTTCTTTTGGCTCAAGTAATCAGTATGTCCCCAGTGGCCTTCCTTATTAAGGGAGGCTTATAGCTTTTCATGATGGGCCTAAGCCCGTGACCCCATGGCACATCAGATAGGCCTGTACATGGGACAGCAGAATCTGTCTACCATAAGAAAGTCCAGTAGCAAACCCAGAAATGAGGAAGGATGGGGGGTGCATTCTCCTACTTCAGGTGTATTGTATATGTACAGTGAGCTCTGAGCTCATTGCCTGGTCTGCATTTCCTGCTAGAGGTTTGTGTGAACACTGAGCTCTGAGCTCACCAGCTGATTGGAGCAGGGTCTAGCCAGAGACTAGGAGGTAAATATTGTTGCTGTTTGCCCTTCCCCTTGCTCCTATCCCTGCTGAATTCAGCATGGGGGAAGGAAGGGATGAGCAGTAGTGGTAGCACTCACTCTCTGGGCTCCAGAGCTAAAGAGCTAAGCAACAGCAGGGGCTCCAGTTCTGAGCTAGTATGTTCACAGCTAAAGGAGAATATGATGCTGCTGCTGCATCCCTTCTGTATCCACCTCTAAGGGACTTAGCCAGGATGATAGGGCTGCTGCCTGTGGGTTTTCATTGTTGTTTTTCTCCAGAAACTGCCAAAAAATCTTTATCTCATCTTTGAGGAGAAGGTAATCTTATTTTGTTTTTAAACTGTTGCACTCACCTGCAGAACATACCTTCCAAATAAATAATACCTATTCAAACATTCCCCCTCAGAATCTGGAAACCCCTTACATAATGAAATATATTTTTATATATCAATTTGTATAGGAAACAATGTAAAAGTAGATTTGATTTGGACTCTCAAAAAGCCCTGACTGATTAAAGCTTAAATGAGATCTAAAACTAATTACGTGTATTCTGTTTCTGGAATGAGCACAGACTTTGGAAAGGCCCTGGCTGATTCCGTCAGGGCAGCTACTATCAAGTAGAATCCCTCATACAATGTATTAGACCAAAGGTCCCGTATTCTGTCACAGAGTGGTCAATACCAGCTGTTGCAGAGGAAGGAGCACCAAACACTGTGTAACAAGGTGAATGGCTCAGGGGCTGGAGCCCTGCTGCATGGGGCTAAGGCGTAATAGCCTGCCTGCTTAGGACCTTTGGGCCAGCTGACAAGGATGATCGACTGGCCCTGGAAGTTAAAAAGCTTCCCGAGAGATGATATGAGAGAGGAAGGTGAAGCTGAGAAGCAAGGCGATGCTGAAACATTGCAATGAAGATTGCCCTGGATAGGATGGGAGTTGGGAAGTGTTCATTTTTGTTATCCTGTTTAGTTTGAGGTAGAAAAAGTGGAATGCTGGTTCCTGGGCCTGGCTAAAGGAATAACAATGTTTTATACCCTATAGGAGTTGATTTGGGGATAACCTACTACAATGACAATTTACTCCTAATTCCAAACAGAAGGTAGTATAAGCCTTAGAACAAGAAGGGGGTATATTTTCAAAGTGCCTGGGGGTTTTAGATGTAGAACTTCCTTTTATTTCAATGGGAATTATGCACCAAAATCCCTTTGAAAGTGTTGAAAATGTTATCCTTTAGCATTTCAAACTAGAGATCGTAATCATCCAAACAGATTTTCATGCTTTTTTTAATTATTAGACTTTTGAATGAATAACTTTGGCCTTAGTGATGCCTTGTGTCAATGAGTTCCACAAGTTAACCACATTATGTAGAAAAATGATGTATGCTGCC
Organism: Crocodylus siamensis; assembly: GCF_052110815.1. NCBI lineage: Eukaryota > Metazoa > Chordata > Crocodylia > Crocodylidae > Crocodylus > Crocodylus siamensis. Next base: position 53,738,314 of record NC_143399.1, read on the forward strand.
AACTTCCTTCTATGCCTCAATGAGGGAAAGAAGATCCTTGCAATGTTAACATGCATAGAGCAGATCAGCTGGCATGCTGCATATGCAAATATCAAAGGGGGGGGGAAATGTATGGCTTTTTCTTCACCTGTTATTTTCTGTTATTTCTATTATTGTCTAATAGCTCCTGTGAAGAACTTGTATCATTGGTCTTTTGAAAGTCCAACTAGTTTAGTCAGTTTTCCTTTATCCACAATTTTTTGACATTCTCAGAGAGTTATACTAAGTTAAGGAGGCGCAATTTTTCCTTTACTGAGCCTGTATTGGTTGGCTTTGATACATTGCATTCATCCAGGTCAGTGGTTCTCAACTTTTTTAGACTCAAGGCACCCCTAGAAATATCCATTATTAGTTTTCACCCAGTTTTTTGACTACAGAAAAATAATAGAGCAATTCTTCTGTTGCAAAGAACTCAAAGACCGCAACAGGTCAGAATGTTTTTAACAACGATAGGGATTCCTGTATTCATATTTGAGATATCTGGGTTTATCTTGTGAATCATGTTTGCATACCTGGCAGTGCTAACATTACTTAGCACCCCGTGGCAACCTTGAAAGGATCTCAAGGCATCCTGTGGTGCTGCAGCACCCTGGCTAAGAATCAGTAATCTAGATTGTTTTATAACTCTGTTAAATTGAAATCACAATTACTTCTGCCTTGAAGGAAGGCTTAGCGATCTGTAAATTCAAGGATTACATCCTAGTATTTTTTTTTTAAAGAAAATGTCAGATGTTGTAATATAATTGTTAACTGTTAGTCATGCATCAGGTGAGAAATTATTTACAGGCTGTATGCTAGTCTTATACTTTCAGCTCCATTACTAAAATTTAAATAAAATTCATTCTTTCTCAAAGTTATGTTACCTTATTGCCTGCTTGCAATCTGTCTGTATTTTAGAACAGTAATTTTGATACCAAGATGCACCTTCTGCTTTCATTTGTGTTCTGCAAGTGCTTTTTACAGCACACAGCAAATTCACCATTAATGAAATCCTATGACTTAGAGTCCCACTCTAAGTGAGCTTACCAAGGTGGGTGAGCATTTTACTAAAGCTTCATCCAAACTACTGAGAAAGTTCTTGAGTTTTGCTGGTTGATCTTGGCGAAAGTAAATTTAAAATGGCAGGTTTTGCCACAGCCGATTAGAAAAATTGTGTTACCCATGTCAGGTATGCAAATGAAATCCATGATTATTAAGATTATGCAAGATTTTTGTGCCCATTAAAGCAAATCTAAATGAGCTTCCCTCTGAATTTCTGCTCAGCTGAGCCCAAGATTAGTGAAACTACTATGTCCTTCTTTAAGCATTTAAATAAGTTGCCTGTTTTTTTTCTCAAGTGCTGAGAACTTGGCCTCCCTCACTGAAAGCAGTGGGAGCTCCTGGATGCTAAATCCTTTAGAAAATCAGACCACTTGTTTAATTGCTGGGGAGTTTAACTCAAGCCTACTCTTTCGGTTTGGATACATTCTAGCAAAGCAGTGCACTTTACATAAAATATTTTGGTCTATAGCAGTTAGGTATGTCCCATACATTCCAAGAGAATTAATATATAGATAAATTTAGATGACTTTAAAAAATTTTCATATGGGAATTTTGGACATTGAACTGCACAGAAACCTTTCAACTTTGATAGGACAGACAATCCTCTCTAAACTAGCCTTTCTTTGTGAATAACAAGATGAAGGTCTTTGTACCAGTAGTCTTCCATTATGCTAAAAAATTTGTCTAGGTCCTTGCACTATACCAATTCTTAAATTGAATTAAAGCTTAGTGTCACCCATCCATCTGTGGGGGACCCACAGACCTCTGTTTTTCTCCCTGCTGTTTTAGTGCCTGTCTCAAGGTACAGACCAAGGTTGCCCAGTGATAAGTCTTTATCCCCTCAAGTCCTAGCTCCACTGCCTTTATGCTGTACCCCACAGCTGCAGCAGGGAAATCTCTGCCAGCTCTGGTGACCTCCCCATTGGCTTGTGACAGAAATTTTACGTCTCCCTTTCAATAGAAATATCACTGGAAGATCACTTAGAGATCCTCTTTCTACGGGCAACCAGAGGGGACCAAAACACCAAAATTTATTATGTAAGAAAAAAGAATTATACAAGCAAAACTGACCATAAGTTTGTAGACAGAAAAACAAGACATTTAAAGCTTCTAACCCTCTCACCTGGCCTCACCCTAGTTCTCCTGAGAGATCTACCACTGTTTTTAGAGATCAGCCTTCCTGCTGGCTGCTGAGACTCTGGGTCCTTCTCCAACTTGGGAAAATCCAGAAGACCTTTATTCTGTCCTAGTTAGACTATAAAAAGCCTCCTGCCACATCCCTCTCCATATTTACTCATGAGTCATGGATAGGGGTCTCTAAACCACACTGAAAGTGCCCCACCACACCAGTTCCTTTTAATGTTTTTCATTTCTCCACTTGTCCCCCCACCCCGATTGGCAGAGGGGCCCTGCTGGCCAGGCTGTTTTGCCATTATATAAACGGCCACTGTTTGCCATTAAACTGATCACCTGCTGCGGTTTTGGCTTCCTTGGCAATTACCGACAGACAGCCCGGCCAGTGGGGCCCCCCTGTCAGTCAGGTGGGGGGTGGGGAGGCAAGCAGTGAAATGAAAGCATTAAAGGAGCCACTTCTGGTGCGATTTACAGAGATCCCTAGTCATGGAGTCCTCCAGACATTACTGTCCCTGGGACACCTGGCATTCCTCAGGCCTCATGGGCCATTTCTCTTAGATGCCTTTTCTCATTACAGGCAGACAGTGCCTTGGGAGCCGAATCCAATAATCTCTCCTCTGCCCGTGTTTGGGAGTAGCAGTCATTCTTAAACATGCATCCCTAAGTTTGTTTACTAAGCTATGTACAAAACCACAAAGGAATATACAGATGGCGCAGCATAATCTATATAGTGATAAAAGTGACATAAATGGATACTGGCTTTTCAATGAGACCACACATGCTATGTCAGTGAAATAAACACCATTCAAACTGCAGGTTGTTCCATGACCCCCCCATCCTCAGGGGTGGGGTTTGTGACACTTAGTGCTCCACTTGAATTTTCTCAGTAATTTTATAAGAAGTTCCTACTTTTAATTACATTCAGATTAAGCTCTTTCAAATAAGGATGTGAGGCTGCATGTGCACTTGAGATGTTGGCCAATTTAATTCTATTATTGAGCTGTATCCTAGCCAGAATTGTGTGCAGTTGTTTCTAGAACTGTTTTGGTTTGTACAGGCTTATGAGCTGCTGCGTTTATCCTTTTATAGTTCCTTTTTCTCATCTGGCAATAGAATGAAAATAAAAATACTTTGATTTTATGTTTGTACAATATTGTTCATTAGTGGCATTAGGATATGTTGGAAACATTAATTTGTTTCATTTAAACAGTTTTTAGTGTGCCTATTATGCTTAGGTAAACTAAGGTACAAAAAGATGAAGTGGCATGGTACAGGTAATCCAATAGCAAACCTGAATCTCAGCCCTGTAGCCCAGAGCCCACTAGACTGTTACTCTTCATGTCAGGATTTATTTTAGTCTTTGTACTTTAAATTAAAACTATGCCCTCCTTTTCTTTTAGTAAAATCTTACCCACACTGAATTAATTAAATTTGGAACTACAGAGTTAATTGTCTTCATAAGTATACCCATGTACTGAAAAGAGGTCCTTGAGACCACATCAGTCCTTGTCTTTTGGAGAACCATGATGATGCATTGTTGTAACTTGTATTTTGTCTGAGTATTTGTATAGTCTGGCAAATATCTAGCTTCTAGAAACTTGCAGGTGACGGCTTTCCTACCCTGGGTTTCTAGGTCCGGGTTTCTATTCTGATCTCCTACCCCTTCCTGAATTTTTTTTCTTTGGAGGTGGAAGGCAGTGGGGTGTTTATTTTGCGTTTTGTTAATGACTTGCAAGCCAGTGGTTTGTAAGTCTGAAATGCACAACAGCTTGAAAAAATGATCAAGGATTATTTTCCTATTTTCTTTTCTGATTGAAATTTTCACTACCTAATCTGTTGGTTCCTGTGCATTTGGGGCTGAATACGGACTGACCTAGCTTCACTGAAGTTAGAACTATTCTGATTTCTACCAGTTGTGGATCTGGCTCCCAGCCTCACCCTTACTGTTCATAAAACGAAGTGTTTCTTAGGTTAATTCCCACACCCCTCTAGTTTTAATTTCTCTCCCCAAACTCAGCTGCCAGAACTATCTAGTTGCTAAGCAACATCTTTCCCCTCCTTTCCTTGTTGCTATAGTACTTCTCCCCTTTCTCTTCCGGTACTGGAGAAAAGAGCCTTCTCCATCCCAGGAACCAATTGATGTTACATAACCTTACTATGCTGATTCCTGTTGCTCAGTGAGATGTTATTGTAAACACAAGCTGATTCCTCAGGAGTTCTATTAATTCCTTACTGGAATTGATCTTCATGTTTCCAGGTTTTTCAATGAGCAGACAATGCAATTTTCCCCGAAGATGGAAAAAGCAGTTTCCTTAAGTTATCTCCTTAGTTAAAGTAAGCCTTCTGTTCTGGGGGTATTCAAAAGGCTGAGCAGATCTATTTTGACAACTTCCTTGTATGTTTCAATTATTTTACATATTTCCTAGCAGATGAAGCATGTTACATCTGCCATAGTCAGGAATGCTATATGGTGGACTTCTTTAAGTTTCTCGGCACAGTTATTCAGCACAGAATAAGTGTAATTACAGTGAATACAAGTTAATGGACTTCATTTTATCCTTGAAATTTAATGCATTTCTAATAAAAGTTGCATTTGTACCTGTGTGGAGATTGCTCTCTGACATTCAAATTGATTTGGAAATTGGCTTCCAAATGATAGGTGCATGACTTTCCAGCAGCCTATTAAGGTTCGAGCCTGATCTTCTATACATACCAGATACCCCAACTGCATGTGTATGTAGGTCTGCAGTTTTGCCAAGAATTTAGCATGGCAAGATACCTGCATTTGGTCTGTGCCTCTTGCAGAATCAGCTTCATAGTGATTGAAGGCGCTGCATACTTTGGAAGTAGTTCTGAGACCTATAAAAGCTATTTTATATGTAGAAAAGGGAAGTTTCTATCAGTAAATGGAACAGAATACAGTGAAGAGGATAGTCTAGATCAGCAGTAGGCTATTATACTTGCAACGTTTTCAGGCAGAAGTATGACTTGCTTTTATTTTATTTTTTTAATTCATTGCATCCTTTTGAAATCTGGACCTACAAACTGGCTTCTGATGACATCCAAGAGAAGTAGTTTACTGTTCCTATCTTTTTATGCATTTAAAAATGTGTCTCGGTTCCCCCACAGCTTTTCTCTTTGATGTATCCGACACATCCTTGCAGAAAAAAAGAAAGACTGTGTTTCTCCTTTGTCTCTCTCTTTAATTTAAAGTATTAGTGTTCATGGCCCTAGGTTTACTTGCTAGAGCATCCAACCTCTTGCTTTGCCTTAATGAAAGAGTTTGATTTATGAGCACAAAAATATGTCTTAAGTTACTGCCAAAAAATACTTAAGACACATTGGCCATTTTTCATATTAATATATTTTAACTTTCAAAAATATTATTCAGATGGAGCAATCCAAATCTATGCAGAAGCAAAAATACCTGTTGTTAGCTTATCTCCCATGTGGTACTGTTGGCTACATTTCAGCCCTTAGTAACATTTTGTGATGAAACATAAACCCCTTTGCTAGAGCGTTTAAAAATAGAATTGATAAACTTCAGCCTCGGTACAGCAACACAAAATTTACATGTAGCGCGTGGTTGGAAAGTACAGTGTATTCACTCTGATACTGAATGAAGAATTTATTGTCTTTTTGTGTGGAAGTTGTTCCTTAAACTGACTTTCATTGGGCTATATTTATCAGTTGTCTGGAGTTGTGCAATTTACAGCTACCACAAATGACGCCATCAGTTACAATTTTATTGTTCTGTGGACAGAAACTGCCAGAAGTTAAATACAGTTGTAGTAAATTGGACTCAGTTGTATGTCATCGCTTATAAACAAAACAGCATTAGTTCCCAGGTTATACCACTTCTATATAGGCATTTGTCTTAAAGGATCCTCAGTACTTGTAAGACATTTTGCTGTACTAATTTATTGCTTGGGTAAATGTACCTGCCCTATGTAGAAGCCATTTTGAATAGTGTGTGTGCATTAAAAAAGTAGTCTTTTTATAGAGAAGTAGAGGACAGCATGTACAGTTTTTCAGTGTTACAAAGAGGACAGCAAAGATAAATTGCTTTACAGGGGACAAAATTACTTTTCTTATTGCTGATTTGTTGAAGAGTTGTTTTGCTTCAGTTTGGAACTGAAAATTCTTGGATGATTTTTTGAAGGGAGTACTGCTGTACATCAGAGACAGGTGAGTTGTGTTTTTACGATGGCACTTCCGTAAATAAGCAGTCAGGCAGCTGGCCATCTCAGCGGGCTCTAACAGAAGCTAGTGAAATGTTTCCAATGGCTGGGAAGCATAGCTATCATCTGCCTGGAGAGAGATGAGGCCTTCAGATTTTAGGATCAGAGTTGCAGAAAAGCATTCTGTGTAAACTCTTCACCTGTTCCACAGACTGGAGACCCTGAATGACTTTCACATCTACTCTAAAAAGGGTGCTGTACAAACCTCTGTCTGTATTTTTCTCGATTTCACTGAAGCATCAGCTGTATACCTGTAGAAAGAGACTTTTGGGGTTAAACTAGATGACCTCCTGAGGTCCCTTCTTCCCACCTTAATTTTCTATGATTCTGTGTTTTACTAAATTAATTGTTGTCATTGTAGAAATGGCTTGCATCTTCTGAGCTTTCTGAGAACTGTTATTTTTAGTGGCAGTGTTTGGAAAAATGATAGTTCTGTGACTTTTTAATATTATCATAGTCAATATATTTATAAAATCAGATTCAGTATTGCTTTGCTAATGTAACAAAAGCTTAAGAGAGCTTGTCTGTTGCTAAAATTTGTAGCAGTTGAAAAGTTTTAAAAAGAGTTTAATCTTAATGTGATATCCTCCCCACACTTGAAGTTTAAAAGGGGAAGGGAGGTTATAAATATATTACAGGACTTGCTCTCAAGAAAACAGCTGCTCTTTTTCATGTGTGAAAAGTTAACTGCAGGAGTAAATGGCCAATATGCCTGGCATTTTACAGCTGCTTTGAGGTTTCACTGTCACACACTTCTAGACTCATGGGCCTCGATCCTGTAATTTGTTCCATACGGCAAATCTGTTTCTTAATGCAGAACCCCCTTAAAGTCAACGTGAACTTCCACTGAACACAAGGACCTTGTCCTCTAGTTTGAAAAGCTACTGTAATTTAATTCTAATAGGATGTAACCAGGGAAATCAGCAATAACAGCATATTTTGAACTAGTAAAACCTTCGAGCCCCGAATAGATATTGACCCACCAAAAATGAAATTTAAAAAGTAATTAGTATGTCAGGGCAGGAATGTTTTGAGATTAAACCCCTAAGAAAGATATGGGCATGAAGTATAATAATAAGTAGGGCTATATGACTGCCCCTTGGGTGGGGTTTTTAAAACTTAATAAAGTTTTAAAAAGGTTCCTGCCCATTTCCTAGGTTAGAGTATATAGAGTACTGTAAAAGAAACAAGTTACGTATACTTTCTGCTACCACTGTGAACAGCAATAGACAAGAGAAAGGAAGGAGTTTTGTACCAGGGGCTGTTGTTGTTTCAGTTGTAGATGGCACCTGTGGGTACTAATTAACATCTGGCTCTACTGGGCTAAATGGTGTGTAAACACAAGATCAGAAACATGACCTGCTCTGTGAAGAGCTTATGGAATGTCCATTGCTTTGGAAGAGGAAAAATATTTCACCAATATTTCCCCATTGTGGGTCCCACAATGTAGAGAGGGCAGGGTTATCGTCAGTGACCCATTCTAAAATTTGGAATTTGTTATCTACAAAAGTAACATCACCCAAAGCCAGTCATGCCTTAGTATCACTGTTGATTTTTTTTTCTTTTAAGTTTCCATTTAATTTTATATCATTTCAGTTGTTACTTTATATATTGGCATTTTGTTATTTCAGTTATTAAATACACACTTCCTTTCTGGCCCTTCCTTTCAGCTGAGTCCACATGTTTTTCTGTTCCATATGACTTTCTGTGCTTTGACTTCATGGGAGGCTGCAAACATTTTAGATGGCCTGTACTTTCCATTCAGACGTTTCCTTGTGACAAACAATGTGGAAGATTTCAGCTGTGTGACCTATGCTTCTCTGAGTTTTAAAGCAATGAAGCTTGATTCATCTCTTCCTTTTAGGAATATTTCCTTAATTTATTCCTGAAGGGTGTGCTCATTTTGACTTCCTCACAATTGCAGATCTAAAACTAATAACTCTTTTATGTCTGAGTTTCCAAACTTCAGTGTGACATGTCTGGCCAAGCTGCCATTAGCTCTTTCATTCCTGCTTATTCTGCACATTCTTTAATAATCTATGCTTGATTTTTCCATAATGATCTACATGAACAGTATTACCGAAATTAAATAGAATTTACATTTTGAACTGTTCTTGGCCTTGGGAGCCTGTCGCTTTCAGGGTTTTTTTCCAACAGTGAGCAGCACTGGTTAATAATATGCTACATTAAAGTTGCTGAAGAGTAATTAATAGATTCACCTGAAGGCCCACACCCACTCTTACAAGAGAACTTGAATTACTTAATGCTCTTTGAAATTGCATAGTTCATGTTCAGAGTACAAGAGGCAGTTTTGTGTGGTATCTACTCACGTTTGTAATTTACTAAGAACTTTTCCATGTGGAGAGCTGCAACAGTTTAATTGCAGAGGTGATTTTTATACAAATGTATACAGAAATGGTGCAGAAGGCTCTTCTTTATCAATTTGAGCAGCTTATTTCAGTCTAGTTAAACTTGGTTACAAACAAGTTTGAGCTAAAATCAAAATAAGCCATTTCTAAAGTGAAATATTTGTCTGCAAGGGTTGTACTAAGTTAGCTAAATTAGTGCAAAATTGTATGCCAGCAAGGCCTAAGCAGCTATCTGAAATAGAGGTCAGTGGCAGGACAGAATGGCCAAGGCAGCACAATGTTAGGACCTGGTCATTGCCAGTGTTTCTCCCCTGTCCAGCTGCAGGGTGGGCAAAGCCCCCTGCTGCCCAAATCTGTCGGAAATTTGGCTCCAGGTCAGATCTGGCCTTCTAGCCATGGGTAGCTTACCTCTGGTCTAAAACAGCAGTTTTCAAACTTAATATGAACTGAGACTCCCTCAAACAACTACAAATACATCACAACTCTAACCCCAAACATGTTTGTTTTGCATTTATTTTTAAAAAATAAGTCAGTTCCTCAGTACCCCATTAATAGGGTCTTATAACTTCTTCAACCCAAAACACTGAGGTTGTTTCTGGACCTTAAGCCTTGAAGCCTAAAATTATTTATAGTATATTTACTATGAATCAAAATATTTTCATGTATTTTTTTTTTTTTAAAAAGAATCAGAGAGAGAGTTTTCCTGCAGTTGATTATGCCCCTGCAATGTTATGAGCCAAAGTATATAACATGACCACTTTCCTTAGAGCATGAAAAGCTATAAATCAGGTTGACTACAATATGAACAGAAGGCAGACCTGGTTACTTCTCAGGGAGTGTGAAATTAGACTGAAGTACGAGAGAGTCCATTGACAGCATGAATAGACTGTAAATAATTTAAAAGAAAATGATTAAAAACAGGATTCATTTTTAATTGTTATTTCTATGAATAAGGGCATGTAATATTATCTCCTTTGCAGTATCCTAACCTGCAAAGGCAGGTTGGCATCATGCTACTACCTAGCTTCCAGATGATAAAAATAATTTTTTAATTTTCCTGTCCTCTGGTATGACGCATCCAACTGTATGCTCGCTTACTATGTTTGCTTGCCTTATGTTTTAACATCTTGAAAAGCTTTTAATTGAGTTTGGCTAAACTACTGACTTGCCTGTGTTTTTAGTTTAGGCCTTTTGCACACCCTGGACCTTCTTTTCAAATGAGTGAACTCAATTATTTATGAGACTTGCGCATCAGCAAAAAGTGCATGTATTATATAGCATTTTATGTTCTGAAAGAAGAACTGAGACACCTATTTTACTTGGGCTGCTTAAAAAAAAGCTTTGATATAATTACAGTTTCCAAGTCTTTACAAAATAAGTGCCTAAAGTTAGGCTCTTCAGTTTATATTGAGTCACTTAAGTGGACAGATTTTGAGAAGTACATAGCAGCTTCCATAGACATTGAAGAAATGCCTGCATCTTGATGGTAGATGAAGTGATGTCTAGAACTGATATGCCATTCTCAAAGGAGGTCATGGTATACAGCAGCTTTTTTAGGTCAGCCTCATTCTTCCCTTTGCTTTTTCAGCTGTCATCTTCTCTCCAGAGAGAGCGGTCATATTCTGGATCCCTCAAATTCCTGAATGGGACCTTCCTCTCAATTTCCATGCCTTTTGTCGAATGACCAGATTTAGCAATTCCAGTGGACCAGCAAAGCTGCTTAGGACAGTGCATGATGCTCTTGTGACAAACACAACTAACATAAAAATACAGGCACCCTTTCCTTGAGCACCAAAATGCTTCAGCCTCAGTCACTTGAGTTCAAGGACCAATTCTGTTAGCAGTGAGGAAGCGGGTAGCTGGTATAGCTGAGAGAGAATTTGCTTTCTCGTTTTGTTTTGCATTATCTAAAGGGCCTTCCTGCTAGGAAATATGAGTGGGATGGTAACCACATTGGAGAAGCAGCATTGCCTGTCACCAAATGGAGACACTGAAACATAGATAGTAGGATTTTCTGGTATTATCTGGCCAGCAGTTAAATGGAGGGTGACAGTGCAGTACCTGTGTAGTGGCTTCTTGCAGGGTTGTTCATTGGGAGCCACCCTTCTCAAAAACCAGGAGATGTCAGCTATTGCTTTGCCAAGTGGCAGCTCTCTTCATAGCTTTAACTGTCTCAGGACTGAGAAGAGATTTTCTGCTCCTCAGTCATCTTGTTGAAAAGGGGGCCTTTTTAAAATTGTTATTTGCTAGGAAAGACCATATGGCAGCATCCTAGAGACATATGGCAGGTAAGTGTTGCCCTTCCAAGACATTAACAGCAGGTCCCCATGTGCCCAACCCCAGCCCCCTCTCCCCTCTGCTTATGTGTTGCAGAATTGTTTTGTTTAAGTGGCACATTAAAGCAGCTCTTGCTCTAGCTTTTAATATGAAAAATGCATAGGAGGAAGTCTTGGGGGAACTGCAGACTTAATAATGCTGCTCAGCTTTGCGGGAGATGGTTCAAAAGCTTCTCTCAAACTTGCAGCTGCCTCCCCATTTCTGCAAGAGCAAGACACAGTTCCTAGGCAAGTCCTGAAACCATACAGTGTTATTGAAGGAGAGTCGTGCAGATACGAAGGCTGCAGGGCATGGGTGGGTGGGCGATGGGCTGTTCCTTGAGCAAAGTGGAATGATCCTGAACAATGGATGCTGGCAGGGATTATGTGCAGAAGTTGGTTAGTTTTTGTTCTGCTGTTGTGGATACTGGGTAGTTTGGCTGCATCCTGGAGTAATTGATAGATCTGTTTTTACATTTGTTTGCTTCCAAGATTGTTGGGTGCCTCGGTGAGGCTCATGGAGGAGCTTTTACTATAGAGCAGTAAAAAACTGAATGGATAAATAAAACAGAGGATGGAAAAAAAGAAACCTCATTCTGGATGTCTGCTATAAATATAACATAGCTTGGAAATGATCTAAATTTGATTTTTTTTTTTTTTTTTTTTTTTAAATACCTATGGCTCAGTTACTTATGACTTGCTTGCAACTAAATTCCCATGGAATTCGTACCTGGCAGAAAGATGTCTGGAAATGTTAAATTTGCCATAATCTGTTAATGAAAAGACTTATTTTATTATTGCAATAAGACCCTTCAAACAGTGTAGCAGGGCTGGTTACTGTGCAGCATCATTGCCTGGGAGGCACTGTGTTCAGACTTGTGTCACTACACACCTGAAGTACTCATTAATCAGTGCTACCACCCAACCTGTCATGTCTCATTGATTGATTAACACTCTAAGGTATATCTTTGTGGCCAGGAGACATTTAATTTTTTATGGCACCCAAAACAATAGATCAACTGATGCCTTTGAGCTAAGCACGTTTTGGTGACAACTTTTATTTCATTATATTAATGCAAACTTTTATGCCCCTGTTAAGTATTTAACTGCATGAAACGGATTACATGCAAGTAAATATTAAAAAGAAGCTGTCCACAGCAGGCTACATGAATAGCCCGCTTCCCTATACTGCCTGCATCTAATCTGCATTGCTTGTGATGTCCAACCATTTCTGAAATAAGCATTAAGTATTGTGGTCAGCTGCTCTCTAAGCACGCATCCCCATGAGTGGGAATATTCAGTTTCCTGGGGACAATGTATGCCCTGCTGCTTGTCCCCAGGGAACTCCTGTGCATGTGCACTTGGTGTGCAGGACATTGTCCTGGGTGGGGTAGGGGAGGCTGAGGCCAGCACCTGACACTGGGATCTGTTGGTGTCAAAACCCATCCCCCATACTGCAAAGTGGAATGCATGCATGTGTGGTGCATTCAGTATGCGGCGCTGCAGACAGAGCATCTTCCTGCTCTTCTGGACACACTAAAGGTTGGTTAGACTCTAGCAGGGATGTAGAAAAAGGTGCCACCATAACAAAGGACACTTGACAGTGCTTTCCCTGAAGTGACATCAATGCACGGTTAACAAAGGCATCTGTTACGATGATCTTAGTTGTTATGATGGCAAATGGGGAGGAGTGGGGGCCCATAGCATTTCAACAACAACAAAAATGCATTCAAGGGAAGAATGCTGGTGAAGTTAATTTTTAAAGAATAGAGTCCAATTACTTGCAGTGTCAATTCATCATTTTTTGGAGCATGCCATTTTTTCCTGTTTATTGTTGGGATATAGAAGAAAGCATATAGGCATGAATGGGATGCAGAATGATTATGAAGGGAGAGGCAATCTTTAAAGTAATTAAAGTAAAACTTTATAAGTTAGAAATGCACTGAGAAGCAGATTAGAGGTCAGTGCTTAATTTGGGTTTAAGGAATCCAGGAGAGCAGAGCTGTCTTGTGATTTTTGTCAGTAATTTTCCCTCAAAACTCTTCTCAAGAGTTTTTTGGGGGTTTTTTGATGACACTGGGGAGGTTATTACGTACACAGTTCAGTATTCTTTAGTGAAGATGGTCCAATTGGCTGGGCATAATAGTTTTCTGTTTTGGATATTTTATTTCTAGTGGGGGATAGCAAATGACTGTATTGGATATAGACAGCAGGAAGAGATATTTCAGTTATGGTGACTTAAGCTCAACTCTCCAGTTGAGTGGAAATGTTTTTTGTAATTTTGAAATGATGCAAGGAGATGCTCTATGAAGTTTACACAGACAAATTAAGTTATGTGTCCTGCAGAACTGTAGGTTTAAAAGAGGAGTTACTGTGAATTATTACTCTTGTTGGTTTGGATAAAAAAGGTTAACCCTTAAAAACTCTCCATAAAAAAAAATGTTATCAACTGTAAGCAGTATAAACTCTCTATCTACAATTGGTACCAGGTAGATCTTTCCATGTAACAGTGTAAGGTAAGGATTTCTTAATGTAGTATCTTTTCTTGGTCTAAGAAATCTTAGCCTCTTATAATTTCTGGACCATCACATCTACATTACTTTTACATTAGTGTAATGTAATACATACGTGTTTTGCTTTATCTATCTCGTCAACCTCAGCAGGCTATACAACTTAGCTGCTGTAGGTATTGTGTGCTTCCAAACGTCCTTTGGGAACAAATAACAGAACAGCAATTTTTCTTTTATGGAACGTTGATCCAAAGCCCATGGAAGCTTGTGAAAAGATTCTTATTATCTTTAGTGGCCTTTGAATCAGGTCCTTGCTCCTCAAGCTGTTTTCTGTAGTGTAATCAATCATCTAGTTGTTACTGTGCCACAGTGGAAAGGCTTTCAGTAATGGGCTGAGACAAGCTGGAGTAACCTACCACCTCTGCCACAGAGGGCCTCAGATCTTTTCATAGTCTGCACCACGTGTTAACAGATTGTCTTGTGGAGGTGTCCCTAACATCTCCATGACAGCTACAGCAATTGCTTTCATAGAAAAAGTAGTGCTAGGAAAGTACTTAATGTATTTCTAGCTACTTTACAAGTAATTCGAGCTTTGGAAAAGAAACCATGTATCCTGAAAGATGGGGAAAAAACACTTTCTTTCTTAAAATGATAGACCATAGATCACCCTGTGTGGTAGAGCTATACACCACATGCAGTGACTATAAAGAGGAAAGGGAAGTACAAGTGAAATAAACAGTAGTAATATTTTGCTTTTTTTTAATTTACTGGATGTTGCAGAAGTATTTCCAGAAGCATATTTCCCAGGTGTATGTAGATCACAGTGATTTTTTTTAGTGTGTGATAATCCAGTGTTAATCATAATCCTGTACCATTGTCTTCACCACTTTTGATTTCTATGCTGTAATCTAATTTTCTGGGAATTAAAAATACAGTATATTATAATTATAGCTCTTTATACATTTTAGAGCTATGATACTTTACAAATATCTACTCAGACTTTATATGATTATTTGACTACTTACCTTGATAATGATCTAATTTTATTTTGTAATGTACCACTGCTAATAAGAGACATTAGAGTACTGTACAGTTAAAGTAGAGCACAAGAACATGGGCTGGGAATGGCTTCATGGACCTTTGAGTTCTGTCTCCTATAACAGCTCTGTTTTCTATTTAGAGGTTTTTTCAAGCAACAATAACCCTAATTCCATGTTCTATTTTTTTCCTATTAATGGTTTTTTTCAGCATTGTGTTGCCTGCAAGTCTTAGTTAGTGAACAGGGAGAGGTTGTTAACCTTGTTAGTCTGAAGTCAAGTGAAAGGCAGGGCAGGGTAGCACCTTAGAGGCTAAATCATTCAAAGGCATAACTTTTCATAGGTGACAGCCTGCTTTGTCCGACTGATATGAATTAATCTGCAAAGAATATGGATCCTAAATAGAAAGAAATTTAAATACAAAGGATAGGGAAATATTTTTAAATTATTTTATTCCTTTCTATTCAATTCACTTGCTTTCTGCAGACCCATCCTTAGGATCTGAGGAAGTAGGCTGTTACCTGTGAAAATACATGTCCCTCTGAAAGAGTTAATCTCTGAAGTTGCTATCTTATCCTGCCTTTATGAATAGGGAAAGCACTGGTAGCAGTATGACTCCCTACTGACATTCCTATCATACTGCAGATGTAGCAAAGTCTCATTAGGGAGGGTCTACTTGTGGCCTTACAGGGGCTAAATAGGAGAAAACATTCATTTGAAGTAGTTTCATTGTTG
Source organism: Crocodylus siamensis (assembly GCF_052110815.1). Taxonomy (NCBI): domain Eukaryota; kingdom Metazoa; phylum Chordata; order Crocodylia; family Crocodylidae; genus Crocodylus; species Crocodylus siamensis. The sequence goes on from NC_143399.1 coordinate 53,753,735, forward strand.
CAGCCAAGATGCTCTGTGTTCAGAAATAGTTACTTGTAGCTTAGTGTAGGCAATGGAGAAATGTTTATTGCAAAAACAAAGAAACAAGATCAAAGAATGGGATCAATCATTTCTGTTCATAACAATGTTATGATAGGCCTCTGTGGGACAATGCTGCAAACTCCATCATATAGCATAACAAATAACATGCCAGTACTAATTAGAAGAATTCAATTAATCCAGTCACTCCTTGGTAGCCAAAACTCAATAGAGCTGTTTGGGTGTTCCATTTTTTTATTTTTTTTTTAACTTTTAAGTTCTCAGTGTTCTTGGGAAATGTTTTAAATAGCCTTTGCACTAAGCATAGTTTCACACAGGGGCTGAATACAAAGTACATTGCAAACAACCACCCCCATCATACTGGGTAAGTTGATTGTGTGTGGTTTTGTTAACAGCAATCATAGCAAAACCTTATTAAGCTGTGATGTGCTTTCCCTGTATTTCCAGTCGTATTATTGTTGATTTAACACTGTTCTTGCATGGTTCTTTCCCCTTTTGACCAGATTATCTTTCTGCATTCATCTACCTTAGCTACAATATTACGTTTGCAACAGGACTGAGAAATGTGGTAATAAACACGGGACTTTCACATTGTGGAAGCAACTAGGTTTCTTAGACAAGGAATATGATTCATGTCATAGCCATTAACATAAACAGGCCAAGGCAAACACATTCTGCCCAGCATTTAAATGAATGAAATGACATTACTCACTTTGACTTCTCTTTGTCCCCTTGCGCTGCTGCTGATGCTGTAGTAACAGCATGGATTTTCTTTAACTATGATGTGCAGCGGACATCTTTTAATAGTTTGTTTTCAACAGAATATTCTAAATGCACAAAGTCAGTATTTTTAAAGATATCTGTGATCTAACTGATAGCATTGTAACCTCCTTTTTCTGTTTATTTAGCAGTTTAATCTATTAATTTTGGTATTTTTTTAATGTGGAACAGTTACAATTTTGGCAACTTGCAGAGGGAGGCAGAGAAAGAAGTCTAGAACTTTTTTTTGTTGTTTTTGTTGTTTGTTTTTTTGGATAATATAGACTGGCTGGTGTGTTCAAAATGCAAAACCTGCCTCAGAGCTCTTCTTAGTTACAAAAAAAATAGAATCCCCAAACCTTTCCTGGTACAAATAGCCTAGACCAGGTATGGCCAACCTGTGGCATGCGTGCCGTAAGTGTTATACACCACGTCAGCATGGCCCTTGACAGATCAGGACAGGGGCAGGTAGTAGGGTTGTGTGAAACAGGCTGTATTTGATTCAGATTTGGATTTGGATTCGGCCCAAATTGGGGACAGTGATTCGATTTGTTGATTCAGATCACTGTCCCGATTCAGTTCGACTGAATCTGAAGATTTGATGCTGATTCAGAGAATCAGCGATTTGGCCATGGACATAGCTTTAAGTGTGTTTTTGGCAGCAGGTACTCGAGGTACCAGACACAGCTTGTGAACACTGCAATGGTGGGGCGGACACAGAGCATCCCACAGGGGCGTGAGCTCACCCCCCTCCACCCCCAAACGCATGCTCAGTGGCAAATCCAGTTCTGCCAGGGAGCTCGCTGTGGGGCCCCCTGCACCCTCCCTGGCTCAGTGATTAGCCCAGGACTGAGGAGGCACCAGTCACCAAGCTGGGGTTGGGGGTGTCCTCTGCTCGCTCCCCTGCGGAACTGGAAGTGGACCAGAAGTGCTTCTGGTCAGGAAACAGAGCAGGCAGGGGAAGGGGACTGGAGTGGCACTTGGGGAGGGCATGAGGCTTAATTTGTGGCATGCCTGCCAAAATGGTTGGCCCCCACATGCCTAGACCAGTGATTCTCAGTTGGAGGTTTCAAGAAAGCCTTTTCAGGGTGCTGTAGGATGTGAGGGGGCAAGCATGTACTTCTGTCCTTGCCTGGCCCTTTGCCAAGAGATAAGCACTGTAATAAATAGCAAAGTTACTGGAATACCAAACATGCCGCCTTACCCCCAACCAGCATGGGTGGGATGGGGGGAGAGAGCAGCCCATTGTTTTACATTTGCATACAAGTAAACTTTGCTAAGTACATTGTCTATCATTTAACTGCTGCCAAAAGACACTCTCATGCTCTCTACCTTTTTAATACACACACAGCGTACCTTAAATCACACTTAATGCCTGCACACGTGTTACAATAAAGGCAGCCACAGACCCCTGCTCCCACGCACCCATCCGCAGACCTTTCCCTAACCCAGTCTTAGTCCTACCTCCGATTCTGTGGTTTACATTCTCAGTTCATTCACTGTCATTGTTGCTGCTGTTGTCACTGCTGCTGCCATCGTCACTGCTTCCAGGTCCAGTTGTGTCACTCTTGTGTCATGCTCTCTACCACAAGGTAGGTTAGTGCAGCCCTTCTGAATAGGATGCATGGTAGTCCCCATTGAGTGCAGTCCCTCTCAGTGCTGACTTTTTTTCAAGTCATAATGAACCGGTACACTGAATACATTTCAACTTCACTCCCACAGTTGAGCTGTGCCTTTCTTTTCCATTTCCGGTGATTCCTGTTTCTTCACCAGTCAGAAGTGTGTCACAGACGGCACTAAATGGGGACCGAAACAGTTTACCCAGAATCCCTCTATCAGCCTGGTGCACATGATTAGTGTGGTCCCACCCTTCATGAGGTAGAGGCAGAGGCAGACTGCATTGCCCTATGCCTAATCTGCATATCAGTTTTTGGAGGATCCCAGGACTTGTGACAAGAAGACTGGTTTGAGCCATGAGTGGGGACTAATTGGCATGTGGATCCTTTGTGGAGGGTATGTGGAGTACATAGACAAACTGTAGGGTCACCATGGCTTGAAATGCTGTTGTCACTGCTGGGGCCCAGCCCAATGAACTATATGATAAATCATGAACCTTTTGATTTGGGATTAATATCATGCATAGTTTGTTCTTAAGCTGGCAGGGGAAATACGATGTATCCGTCAAGAAGATAGTTTTTCTGAACCACCTTGCAGTAGAACTGCTCTTCTGGTGTGGTTCAGTACCCGCTGAGGTGAAGCAGCTTTAAGCCCACTTTATGGAAATGGGAGTCTCCTTCCTTGCTTGTTCCAAGGGCCTTATGGCTAAGGGCAAGCAAAACTTGGAGGCTTCTGAACCCCAGGCTTCTGGGCTTTGGCCTGCAGGTAGGCTGCCTGCCAAAGGTTTTGGAAACATCTGAAGCACCAGGTGCAGGTGAAGGATGCTTGCCGGTAGTAGGGCCACTTATGCTTCTGTACTCTTGGATATGGAATTAGTTTTGTCTAATTTGGCCTCAGATCCACATTTTAAAAAATCTAAGTAGATACAAAAGTTCTGCTTAAAACTGAGTTTATGGAGTATACTAAAACTTGCAGCAGTTTCAAAAAAAAGCATGATGCATCATATCTGCATGAACTAAGTCTATGGATACTACATGCAAATGACTACATGTCTGTTTATTTTGAAGTTAGTGCTTTTAGATTTTTCCTTCACTTCTGTGTGCTCAGGGAGAGCAGGGTCTGACAGTAAGGAGGGGGCGAAAGGGCTGCAGAAGGAAGAATTTGGGGGGGCAGAAAACAAGGGGGCTAGATTTATTTGCCCTGCTTTGGCAGTTGGAGAGGGACATATTCAAGGCAACCCTCCAATAATTAGATTCTATACCTGAAAATTATATGCAGTTTATAAATTTTCCAATTATAGAGTCTGATTATTGGGGGATTGTCTTGTATTTGAGTAAATACAGTAAATTACTTTTAAAAAATGTGATGCCACTAAATTCAGGAAAGATAATGAGGGGTGCCAATATCTAAAAAGATCGAGAACCACTGGTTTACACTAATCCCTTAAAATGCTAAGTTACGAAGGGGACTTTGGGAACTCTTATGTCAGGAGGGAAGTTTCTTACTCTTAATTCCTGAAGTCTTTCATTCAGTACAAATACAGAAATATTGTTTTTTTTCCTGCTATGGTGTGGGAAGACTTCAAGTAAAAGTTGAACTAGTCTATTGCTATAGCAAGCGAATGTAATTAACAACAGTAAGTAAAATATTTAGGTTCTGCATTGATTGTGCTGTAACAAGAAAAGCCAGTGACATCTCTTTCTTTCCCCTCCCCTTTGACAGTTTGTTCTGCTCTACTATGTATTTTATGAAGCTCTGTAAAAATTATAGCCTGGTTTTCAGTGGAAACTTTGTGTAGTTGCAACCTGAATGTAGACTTGGCTATCTTAATGCAATAAATGAATAGAACAAATACAGGTTGTGAGAATCTGGTTTGTTTTGTGGACCCTCCATGGTATTTTACAAAATGTCTCCGCCAGAGACTTCTTTAAAGCACTGTAGCACTTATGGCTTCTGTTCTGCCAGTAGTAATCACTCAGTAGCTCCCGCAGGGGTAGCAGAAGAAAACTGATGATCATGTTATTTCTAATGTGCTGCTTCCCACATCCCATGGAAGAGTTGAGTATTATGGGTATTAGCATACTGGAAGCTGACAAAAGGTTTCCTACAAGCAGAGGTGAGGAAGAGGATGACAAAGTGGGAAGGGATGAAGGCAGACAGTACTTGTGGCCTGGTTGTAGAGATTTCACCCCTTGCTCTTTGTGAAATGGAGACAGATTGTTTGGAGAAGAGCACAACTGGAAAAACAAAGAGAAAGCACTAAAAAGTGGTTAGGAATCCCAAGGATTCTTCTTCCTGGGGGAGGAGTTACTTTTATCCTGGGGGAGAGGGTTGAGAAGAAGGGAAGATGCCATGTGATGTTCTTCAGTGATTCCCTTTGGCCAGTTGAAGGAGTGGCATTGGTGGGCAGCAAAGAGAAATACGTTCAGTCTCCTGATCACACAAAATATTTATTTTAGATGCAGGGACTTCTAGCAGTAATAAAAAGGGGAAATGAAATGGAGGAATCCTCAAGCACCTTCCAAAATGAAAAGGGCAGCAGAGGGAAAACAAAGAGATTCAGACAAGTGGATAGGGAGTGAATGAAAGGGAAAAAAAAAGATTTGGGTGCAGGGGGTGGGGAAAAGGTGAAAGAATTACTTAATACTAGATTGAAGACTTGTATTTTAGTTTTTCAACTCTTCATTCTAATGCTGGTAATTGCTCGTATCCAGAAGGATCTCTGGGGGGAAAAAAAACACCTTTCATTTTACATTTGAGAGAAAGAGAGAGAGTTTAACTTCACACCCCTCTCCTGTTGACCTACACACAAAGATGTTGATCTTAACAAAGCAGTTTAATCTGGAAAATCCAGGAGCTTTTGATCTTCCTGAGAGTCTTTTTCCTAAGATTTTGCATCTTGAAGCTTACGAATTGCATCTCACATCTTGATAATTGGTCCTAGTGGGTGGTGAACACGAGCTGCAGATGGTTTGGGCTTTTCTATTTTCTGTTTATTTTTGACTACTGGAATTTGTATGCCACTAAAACTTCACAAGAACTACAGAAATAGTTGAACTTAAGTAACCACATTATATTTCTGTAAAAGGGAGGAAAGTTGCTGTACCATCCAAATTATAATGATTGAGGTAATAGCATATTACATATTTTGGATATAGCACAAATGTTAACTAATCCATAAAGACATCCCAGTGAGTTGCATGCACCATATGTAGTGATCCTTGACAAAGACTGGACTATACTACCATAGTGTCTATACATGAAGACAATGAGGGTTTTCCCAAAAATGAGAACAACATAAAGAAGGACCATGTGCAGCAAGGTGCTGTATATTATGGATTATATATTCTGCAAAATTATTTCTTTGGAAAGTGCTACAATCGTTTCTATATTTTTTTCATACTGCCTCAGTGTCATATATCCATTTCTCAGAGTATTTTTATCTCACTGTAATCATATTAATGGTTGTCCAAAGTTACTAAAGATATGTAGAAATGGAAATATACACTAGGAGGTCTCTTCTCCCCTTTTTATTATCTGACTTTACTAGTAACTGAAACAGAAAAGCAAATATTTTTAACTTTCTTTCTATTTACAAATTACCATTAGGCTTACCATCCTTTCCTCTAATTTAAGAAAAACATTTTAGCCTTTTGAGTTCTGTACATTTTCTATATGAACTGATTGCTTTTGTCCATGGGCTGACTCGTTAAAAAGGTTGCTATCAAAATGCAGAAGGAAGAACTGCTGTAGTTCTCTTCCTGCTAGAGGTATTCTGCCTTCCTCATTGGGATTCCCTTGTTTGGTACCACTTATCCACCAATGGTCTGGTTCATGGATGATAAGGCTGTTACCTTCCTGAACTTAAAGGTTGTTGGCCATTGACTAATTGTTGGCATTTTCTGATGTGGAGCTTTATTGTTTTCCCCCTTCCTACAGCACAACAATATCCAGGATTGTCAAAGATATAGTTTTAGTTGCACCCCCCAGACTTTCCTCAAAGGTCATTAACTCAGACCTGTAAGGAATTGGGAAGTCTGATGGCTTTCTAGCAGCCTAGAACTAGTTCACTGCCATTGCCATTTAGGCTAACCACAAATGAACACACTTCCATGATACAAATTATTCCAAGAAGTAACTGGAGGAAGTACCTGTCAGTACCTCTAAAGGTGAACACTTGAGAACAGCTTCAGTCCACTGCAACCATCTTTTTGTTCTTTGCTTGTACTTTACCTTGCATAATGAGTTCTGGCCCACAGCTAGGGGTGCTTATACATGTGCAGGGAGGCTGCTCTGGTGCACTTTAATTACAGCACATCAGAGCAGACTCAATTAATCAAGTCTACCACGCTCCAGCAGATTCCAGCCTCACATGTATCAGTGTTCCTGCACTGAAAAATAGCAGTGGGGGTGCTTTAACTAAAGCTTGTTTGATTAGCATTAGTTAAAATGCCCCTCCCCCCCCCAAATCCTCCCCAGTTTTTCAGCACGGTGACACTGATACACATGAAGTTCTGGGCAGCTCAGAGAGCTGCTCTAATTAAAGCACCATCCCAATCACTGCTCCTGGAGCATGCCTGTAAATGCCCTAGATCAATGGTTCTCAAACTTTTTTTTTCACGGACCACTTGAAAATTGCTGAGGTTCTCGGCGGACCACTTTAAACTTCTTTTTGTTTTACAAATCAAAGCACACAACTCATATTTTAATATCAGTAGTCTTAACTTACAAGTACAGATATTCTCAGTTGTTCTGCAGCCTTTCTCCAGACCACCTGAATGGAGCTCGTGGACCAGTAGTGGTCTGTGGACCACAGTTTGAGAGCCTCTGCCCTAGATGCTACAATAATAAAACCACATAACATTAAATCTACAAGAATCATTAGGACATCTTCAGCAGGGGACAAAGAAATTGCTTGCTCTGGATGTCTCCAGAGTCTTGCTTCAGTTTGGTGAGAGGACTAAGCCTTTCTGGCTGTCGCTTCTTGCCTCCTTGTGTCTGCATGCTTCCCTCCAAAAACCCTTAGTCCTTTTGTCACAGGTGATGCACTTAGAGACTCTGTGTTATATTTCCATCTGCTATAAGGAGACTAGCAAACCTTTCCTTCTAACAGTCAAAGTTTGTTCCACCTGGGCTCAAGCAGTGCCTTCTGCCCATTTTAGGAATGTTCTGATATCTGGAGCCCACAAGGTAACAACACAGAACAACTCACTCATTTCTGTGGTATAGTATGCCTTGATTTCATGGCAAGATGCCAGGTTTGTGTGTTTTACTTGTTTGATGAATAGAGTTTATAATGCTGATTCCCATCATCCAGTATACACCATGCAGTCCACATGGGTGTATACTCAAAGTATGAAAAATGGTGTTTTACAGTACCTATGTTCCTTCAAGATGATGTAGTCAGTGTGGATCCCTTGACTGGGCTCCTCAGCTAAGTACAGATAGTCAAAAAACCCAAAACTGAACTGATTCAGTCTTCACAGCTTAGTCTAAGCTGTATAGATTGAACTGATAAGCAAGTGAACAGACATTGACTTTTGATTCTGGAAATCCAGCCATATGCCTGCAGTGGCCCAGACCAGAAGCCAGGGGGGCACTAGAGCATGTCTCCCTGCTTGGCTGGAGCAGACAGCTTTGGCCAAGGCTAGCCCACCCACTCTGTGAGGGGGGCTTTGCAGGGGAGGTATAAAGCATCCTGGGATACTGGGAGACTGAAAGTTAACTTGAATCTGGAGGGGATCTGGGACAGAAATTCAATAAACTGATTTAACCTAAAGTCGGATACTACAACTATACAAATTTATCTTAAACTGGTTTCAGCCATTTGGAAAGCACTTTGTGCACTGAGCTTCTGTTGTTTACAGTTTTGAACCGGTTTCTGATCTGTTCAAATCACTTATACCATTTTCAGTCATGCTTGCTTTCCAAGTCCTTGGCAGCTGTTGCCTTCAAACCATGGGAAAACTAGCCAAGAGTCAAGGCCACTTCTTCCTCTGTGCCTTTGTGTAGGAGGAGGAAGCAGTTCTGGCTGCACGGATGGCCCTACTGTACCTATTTAAAAGGGTTCTCCCTAATCAGCATGAGGCACATGTCTGTATACAGCAGGTTCCACATTGGCTTCAACATCTCAAAGAATCACAGAAATAGAAGTGTAAGTAGTAGTTCTGTAATTATGTTAGCACGATTGAGAGAATTTAACATGACTGAAGATCTCTCTAAATGTTTAAGGGGAAGGTTAACACATTGGAAGCTATTCACTGGTCTGGTGGTTTTTACCCTCCAACATTTTCCCTATGCTAAATCATAGTCACCTAACATGGCTTTTGACATGTTACCTTGTCTGTATGAACATTAAGAAGAGTTTTCTGTTGCTTTAAGGTGACTTCATTGAGCAAACGCAGTTAACATGCATTTTGTCCGAGTGCATCCACCTAATCTGTGAGTAGATTTCTGAATGCTAAATGTTTCCCAAAGCTTCTGACAGGGATGTTATCTGTCATGGTAGTAAAATTTACAGATATCCCCCTCTTTGGATCTTTAGAGAGAAACTTCTGAGTTAACCCTAAACCTCCCCATTGAGAATCTCAAATGTGAACTCTCCCTTAGGGAGCCTCAAGGTCCCCTCTGGACTGAAGCCAGGGCTGGTGGTGGCTTAAACAAAAGAAACAATCTCCATCCTGGTTAGTTCACTTCCTCTAGAAGAAGAGATAACTCTATTGCAAGTCTCAAAACCCCTGTAACTATGATCTACTCCTAAACTCTTGGACCTGCCAGATTCTACGGCTTTACAGGGAACACAACCTAAGCAAGACATTGAAGCAGATTTAACAGAGCACGTCAGACTCTTCCCAGAAACCCTTGTGGGAAGTCTATCAAGAACCTAAGTGTTGTACCCTTATGCAAGAGTATAAGGGTACAACAATATTCTTATGCAAGAGTATAAGGGTACAACAGTATTAAATTAAAAATATAAAAGGTACAACAAAATATCCTATAGAAAATCAATTGCTCAGTATGCTAAATGTATGTGAATGTTTATGGAATGTAATATTTTTTTGTAATGATGCATATGCCACCACTCTTCACAATTTCTTCATTTTTTTCCCTGTGTCTCCATTTCCAAACTGCTTTGCTTATAAAAGTTAAAATGTAGCTATTTAAAATCTTTAAAAAATTAGTGTGATCAGCGGTGCAGATGAATTGCTCCTGCTAGTGAAAATGCAAGATAATCTACGGTATTTAATACTGTTAAAATTGTGTACTAGAACTTTTATTTGTTCTTTCTTTAAAGAGGAAACCCACAATAATTGTGCCATCTAAAGGGGTAACTGGATTTTAAATAGATGTTGAAATATTTGACAGTGGTGAGTTCCTCTTTCACTTCCATCCTATCCAGCTGAAACCCTGCTTTGTTCTCTTACAGCTCCATTTTCCACAGCCCCAGTATTCCTCAAAATCAACCACTTGAGCCCATGAACTCCCAACATCTGTACTTTCCACCAGACTCCATCTATTAAACCATTGACATTTAATCCGTGGAGCTTATCAGTGTCCATGCATCATTAGGTGTACTTAGAAATGGTAATACATATAGAATCCATTCTTAAAAGCTGAATGGGGAGTGCAGAGCTACTAAGGGGCTTTTATGGAATTGGGAAATGTTGGGAAAACAAGGCTATAAATGGGAGAAGAGGGCATGCAGAGCAATAGGAAGGAGAAAGTTTTGTGGGGATTCAGGAAGGGAAGTAAGCAATTGCTCAGAGACGTGAGAAACATGACCTATGCCAGAGGTCACACAGAGAATAATCTATGTCCATATTTCTTTTCATGGAGATGCATCTATTATACATGTATGTGCAAGAACCACTGTGGTGTTTAGTTACTTGAAAAGTTAGGAAATTACTACACAAAATAGCTTTGCTAACAATTGCAAGCTGTGGAAAACAAGGAAGCTGCATCCTATTGGTATCCCACTCACCCTTTTCAGTCTCAGCTACCTTCCATTCATCACTTGCAGCTCCTGGTTCCTTGATTTGCATCCTGGATAAGCAAACTGGATTTATTGCTTTAAATTGGTGCTTTCCAAACTTTTTAGACCACTGACAAACCCTCAAAATTTCTCAGGGATCACCTCATGTTCTTACAATCAAAATATTAATTGAAAGGAGAGGAAGATGCAGTCCATGGACCATGGTTTGGGAGCCACTGCTTTATGAAACCTCTTGTGTTATATGCAGGAAGGGTGGCACCTTTTATGGTGTGTTAAGAGAGAGAAATGCAGTATAAAATGTTATCACCAGTGACTGAAGGAAGGATGTCTTTGGGTAGTATCTTTTATTGGATCAGTTGCATAACTGGGATAGAGTTAGACAAGCTTTTGAATGCAAGATATTCTTCTTCAGGTCATAGCGTTCAAAAGCTTGTCACGCTCTGTTCCTATTATGCAGTTGGTCCAGTAAAAGATGCAGTCCAGAAATACCCTTGCCTCTCGCGTATTCCTGGGCCATCATGGCTACAGTGTCACTCTAACACTATCAACAGTGTCTCTCACTCTGTCGCAGGAATGTAAGAACAATTAAGATGACCAAAATTAAAAATATTGTAGCAGCATAACTGTAATTACTTACAGTTAAAGTGGTGCTGTTTTGTATGCAAACTTGGAACAAATGTGTACAAATATTTGAATAACTGCTCCCTTTGCATCAAATTCCATCTGTGTTAAGGTATGTAGAGCCCATGCTGCTCTGCCACTACCTTCTTCCGGCCTGCCTATGCTTCTGTTACTAGTCTGCTACAATTTTGATACTATTTAGGAAGTAGAAGTGAGTCCTAAGACCAGTAGCATCTCTGCGGACCACCTGGCCAGGTCCATCAGACCCATTGCCCTACTTGGGTGCTTCTGCCGCTGCACATTCATTCAGGGCTCTCCCTTTCACGAGGTTGTTGTTGTAGGTTTCTGAGGGCTTGTAGGGGCTCCAGCTGTTAAAACCTTGGCCCCTTTTTCTGCCTGGGCACACCCACCATGGCCCACTAGTAAAAAACCTCAGCTTCTGGGCTTTAGGTCCAGACTCAGTGACAATCTCGCACCTTTTTAGAGTTCCATTTCCGTGTGCCAGGTTCTCCCCCACAGCTTGGAGTTGTCTTTTAGGCCTTACACCAAAACAGAGGGGTGCATCCAGGACCCCTTTCTGCATCCTCCTTTACCCTTATAGCTGCAACCCAGTCCTTCAGTTCAAAAGTCCAAATCAAATCAAAACAATAAACCAAAAGGTGCAAGCTAAGTGCTTCACAGAAGAAATAAGAAGTCTCTCTCTGTCAGAACAGCCTGCAGGCCTAAACTGGAAGAGGAAACCTCCTAGACAGGTTCCCTACGTAACTTACATGCCTGTCTGCACCTACAGCACATGCACACTACATGCTCCAGTTGACTTGGTTTAGCTTTGGGCTGGGTTTAAATCCCCTAACCCAGCCTACTTCCAACCAAACCTGCTGCATCCTGTGTGTGGCTGGTCGCTTATTAATCTATTAGCCGCATTAGTACCTGGCGCAGCCCACCTGTACTGCTACCTTTAATTTTCTAACCTCTCTGGCCTCACCAGTAACATGGGCAGGGGTTCCCTGTTATACTTGGCCGTACTTCTGTTGAATGGACTGACAAAATTGGGAGAGAGGCTGATGGCTGGGAGGTAGTGGAAAGGTCCCTGGTAATACCTATGGAACTTAAGGAGGCCTGAAGTAATATATCCTCTGTACAGTAGGCCCACTGTCATTATCTGTGGCTAGTAGTTCTCTGGCTATTAGGTATCTGATGACATTTCCAATCCTGGAGGTGTGTAGATAGTAGTAGAAGGAAGAGAAAAATGTGTGTTTGTGAAAGAGAAGGAAAGAGAAAGAATGGCAGATTATATATAGGGGAGTATAGGGAGCGCAATAAAAGGGAAGTTTGGGAGGGAGAGGGAAATGGACACTGAGGAGGGGACTTGAGCACGTGCTTGGCTGCTTTACTGAATGAAGATCCTAAGCCATTAAACTCAGAAAGAAGGTTGCCTATGGAAGAAGGTGGGGTTGGCAGCACTAGTATTTTTCCACCCTGGCTCAATTCTTGGACAGAAGATTAATCTGCTTATTCAAGAGGGGAGATTGTTTAGAATTTAAAATCCTGACCTAGCACTTGTAGATCAGAAAAGATAACTTGTCAGTGAAATTTTCAAGCTGTGGGAGAAATGATGCAGTCTGGATTTTAGTTGCAACTTCCCAACAGAGTCTAATGCAATCTCCAGGTTTTGAACTGTAATGGAATTTGAGATCGCATTTTGCATTTATATTGGCCCTACCTTCATAGATAAACTTCATCATGTTTTACACAAGGCAATATGGGCTGCAACCACTCAAGTTAAATAGTCAAGAAGTGATGGACTACGAAACACAATTCACTCAGTACATAAAATTATGCAATGTTGAAATGCTATCCTCCCACATTTTAATATCCACATAGGCATGTTAAGTAAATGTAGTGAATATTTGTGTGTGCTACCATTTGGAGCAGGTAAAACTTTGTCTATGTGCAAAGCTGTATCAATTTGACTAAGGCTATGGACAGTTGAGCAAATTGCAGCAAGTTAAAAGGGGATAGGATTTTACTATAGATCAGCTGTTTTGCATCAGCTGCTACATACATATTCTGACTCTACTGTAAGTAAATGCTTATCTCTTTCACTGAATTTTCTCTTGGATGTGAGTGGGTACAGACATGTTTACCATGTAGTAGCTGAAACATAATAAAGCCCTGCTCCTGTTTAACTTGCCATAATTTTACATCTGTTTAATATTATGCCATTCAGATATAAAATTGTACATTACATGTAGATAGTCATATATCAGTTTAAGAGTAGTTTGTGCTGAGTAGGCTTGAGGAGCATCCATATGTTTGCACTAGCTTTTAAATGGGTTTGAAGAAAAAGTTCAATTTCTGGGTATAGATGAACCCTAAATGTGAGATATAGGCATACTCAGAAAGCACCCATATTTTGGAAGTTAACTCTGTGTGACTACCAGCAATTAATGCTTTGAAGTCACTCTTGTCTGAATATTAGAACATTTAATTATTTTGTTATTGTATTTTAAAGTATATTTATTAGATCATAACTATTCTAAACCAGGCATGCATTTTTGTTGGGTGTGATCAAAACTCCAGATATATCAGTGGTAGTAAACAAATAGACAAAAAGTAATGTTATTTGCTATCATTTGCCTGTAGTAACACAAGGCCTTTATTGGGTTCTTTTTTCTTGTCTGATCCAGTGCTTAATGCTTGCAATGAACAATTTCTAATCACTAAAAAGATTTCTGAGAAACCAGTGTGATGGGCAGAAGTAATAAGTGGAGCAAATATCAAATGTTTCTCAAATAAGTTTCAGGAAAACAAAAATATATACAGCACAGAGTTTTCCTGAATGTCTTTTGCAAAGTCGCTCAGCGGTGTTTTCTTGATGACCAACAAGCACAGGTTTGTAATGATGTCTTTCTGTTAGCGTGCACATTTAAATGTTTTTTCTCTCTCCTGTTTTCTGTCTGCAGGTAAAAGCATCTTGACAACCAATCAAGAAAGTGGATTATTTTTTAAACTATGTGCGTGCGTCTGTAGAAATGATTTGTGGTTCAGTCCAGCTGGAGCTGACTGAATGAAGCTATGGGCTGTGCATCAGCCAAGCATGTTTCTACTGTTCAAAACGAAGAGGAAGCTCAGAAGGGGAAGAACTACCAGAATGGAGATGTGTTCGGTGGTGAGTGTTGCAGGATCTTTCTTCCTGGCTTCCACACCATCAGTGTTGTTGAAATTTTAATTGGCAGTTTTTTATTCTTGTCATAAGCTTAGGGAAAAATAAAGAAAGTGAAATCATGATGACCTACATGGAGTAGAACCAACTAAGAGACAAGTTCTGGCATACTTGAAATTCTTTTGTAAGTTTAAGTTTTATGAGAATTTTTACCCTGGCACCAGCATGTGCTATGATGGTCTTCAATTGCACACAGTGTAGGGGAGTTCAAATGCAAATATTTACTCAGAATTCCCAGATTTCCTCTGTTACATCTTGGAATGTAATTGACAAATTTGCTAACAACCTCCTGCTCTGTAGACAAAATACTGCCCCATCCTCCTTGAGCATTCTGGAACACCAGTAAAATGTCAAACCAAAGCCCTCTAGGGAACATGATTTTGAAGATATAATAAAACGGGAAGTGGCAACATTCATTGACCTCCTCTGAAGATTGGGGTGGAAATGGCAGATTTTGTAGGTCGTATGTAAACATCTGTTTGGGTGGGTGGGAAATTGTTTACAAGTCAGAATTCTGTCAGAGTAATGCCACATTAAAAGATAAAAACTATACCATACTGGTCAGTTAAGTATGATAATGTCAGTGTTGTTTTTTTCAACTTTGTATACAATGTTACGTAAATGGACTAAAGGCTTCCAGACCTGTCCAAATATGGTATTTTCCCCATAAACAAAGTCATGTGTTGGCAACCTATGTATGACCTGTGGGCAGGATCCAGCCTAGAAAGCCATTTGATCTGGCCCACTGATATGGGGCTGTGGTGACATTCAGTAGTGGTTTTTTGGCAGAAGTCGCTTTCCCATGCTGCTGCACAGAGATTTGACAGAGGCTTCCTCTGACCCAAACTGAATCACTTTGGTCCTCAGTGTAAACATGCTGCCAACAGCTGAACAAGGTGGTTTGGCATTGCATTACAAGCTGCTTGGATCTGATATCCTTAAAATAGATAGATGCACTACTATTTAGAATGGCAGGCTTCTCTCCTATTGTGGTTATAGCAATTATTTGTGCAGAATTAAGAATGTCACGTTGCAGTGGTAAAGCTATCATGCTGTTAAAGAAAGTGGGAGGAGCTTGACTTCTTCAGGCTGTCTGATGAGGCTAGGTTTATTTCCAGCTGCAGACTTTAAGTAAGATTATACAGATTAAATATATAATCTTAGCAGAATTTCTTCCAAAAGTCAGACCTTCATGTTGGGGATTTTTCCACTCATGCTGTACTTCACTATCCTGTAACATTTAACTTATCTAGCATTCTGACTTCAGTATTTGAATTTATACAGATAGCCACCTCACATTTGCAGAGCAAACTTGTTAAGAGCAATAATTGCTTACCAGCAGTGTTTCTCTTGGGACATTTTCCATGCCACACATGGGCTACTGGAACCTTCTGAGTCTTCCACTGGCACTTCCACCAACGCTTCTGGTTTCGTGGCTGACATTTCCAGGGGGGTGCACGGTCAATCTCAGGGAATGCACATGGTGTCGCCAATGATGCCACATAGATGAAATCCTGTGTAACAGCTACAGCCACATTGGAGCACCATAGCAGCAGGTCTCTGAAATGATGCTACTAACTGGCCTTAGATAATCTTTTGGAGCTGAAGTTCTGCAATCTTGTCCTCTTGAGCAAAGCACTTAGTGCATATTTAGGTGATATGAAATTCACTGTCCCTTAAAAACTCCTTAAATGCTTTGAATTAGGGTCAGAATGCATACAAAAACCCAGGCTGTCCTCTCACCGCTAGAGGTGGGCCCTTCAGATGGGGTTACCTGGACTTGCTGCCATCTGCACTGCACCTGTTCTCTGAATCAGTGGAGTATTTTGATTTCCAGGATTGTGAGTGTGTTGCAGTTTATATCCATGACACCTTAATTCTTGAGCTATTTTCTTTATATATAATAATGTATAAAATTGTGCCTAAAGATGGCATTGATTAAACTGCCTAATGGAATTCCCTCAATTTCTAGAGCTGTATGTTGATAGTGAAACCTATGCTCTCATCCTCATCCTGACCTGTTGCCTCTTGATGCAAGTTGGGTCTGAAATTGCAAAAGTTTTTAATTTACTGCTAAACATTCATTTTGTTAATCTGTAACAGATTCCTGTATGCATCTGTAGAATTATTTCTTCAGCAAAGACCAAAAGGAAAGCATTCAGTTCCGTATCAAAGAGGTGTCACAACCAGTCTATGACAACAGCTAACAAGGCAAGATTTTACCACAGGAGGTCAAATACAACAATGAATCTTAGTAAAGTGAGCCCTTGCATAGAGGGGGTCCATGCAACTACTACAGGTGCTTCATTGCACAGACAAGTGCTGTAGTACTTCCAGGGCTCGTAATTCACTGCCACCTGCTAGCTGTGCAAAACCTGTTAAATGTTTTGGACAGCTGAAAGTAAGAAAAATGGTAAATGTATCTGGTCCAGCCAAAGGCAGAGGAGAGAGCATCTTTGTAGTCTCTTGGAAGTTGAACTTAATCTCAGGCCAGATTACAGGCAGTCCTTAATTTACGTTTCGAGTTGCAATGTTTCACACTTACGAAGTTTATAAATTGACACCCTGTTTCAACTTTCTGATGTCAGTTTTGACTTTACAACGCTTGATCCACTGCAACACCATGTCAGCAAACAAGTTCACTGTGTTGCCTGTCTCTCTGGAGAACATCTGTCCAAGCTTCCTCTGACGCTTTCTTTTAGAAAGTAGACAAGGCTCCAGAAAAACCTGCAGCCAAGACTCCTGAGAAGACTCCAGCCAAGAACCCTTTAAAAAGTCCAGCAAAGTCACCTCAGAGAAGTCCTTCAAATCAATATGATTGCTATTTACAATATAAATACATTAATGTAGCTATATTACTCATCTATAATTGATTGAGTACAAAATTCTGGGTTATTTTTGGTGAAAATAGGGTATTGGGCCTTGGTTTAGGAACCAATCCTCCATTTATAACATCGTTTCCTATGGGAAAATCAGTTCCAAGTTATGTTTCAACTTAAGACGCGGTTTTCAGGAACCAGTTGTGTTGCAAGTCCAAGGACTGCCTGTAGATTGAACAAGGTGGGAGTGGCTGGAGGAGAGCATTTGGGATCCATTTTGAAGTAGAGTGAAAATTTGAAAGAGTGATTGGGAGGCAGTGAGAGAAGGAAGAGGATGGGTTAATGAGGTGAAAGAGAAAAGAGACAAGGGAAAAGTCATTACGTTATGGTGGCAACATTGGCTATACCAAGACAAAGCAAAGCAATGCAATGGAATATATTTGTTATTGCTCTTGCCCAATTTTTGTATTTGTTACAGAGGAGATGAATTGATCACAAAACAATGTACTCGGATGTAGAAAGTTTTGGGTATTGTACTTGCAGGAAACCCACCCATACCTACCTTTTTTAATTTTATCTTTGAATTTGTCAGATCATGGAAATAAATGCTCTGGTTAGATTTATAAAAGGGCAGATCAGTTTTATGAGTACTAATATAATTTTATCTATGCAAGATAAAATAATGTAATCAAGTCTGTTTCAGGGCATAATTTGTCCACTATATACAGCATTGCACAGTTACTTAGATGCATTATTGTTGTTTCACTTTCTTTCAAAGCCTCAGGATGTGGCTGGTACCAGAGGCAGTGTAGGAAACAGACAGACCAAGTCTCAGATCTGTTATGGTGAATCATGTTATTCTTTTGCAATATCCCCTATCTCCTCTATATGTGATGGTATAAATTGAAGGGTAACAGGACACTATGAAGCACTGCATTCTTGCACAACCAGGTTACAGGCAGTTTTTTTTCCTTTGTTAAGGATTCCATGTGGCTTTTTTCACTTACCCATACCTCTAATGCTACATTTAGAGACATACTGTATTTCTAGGTTCTTGGATGGCTCATGAATATTCTCCCAGGACAGATGGTGTTTGAGTTTCACTCAACTGAATGTTCTAATCTATTTTAGGACACATTTACCTGTTTTGACAAGGGGAGGATCTGAATATTAGATGGCGATGTGAAGAGCTATGCAAGTTCTAAGTGCAAAGTTCCTTAGTTTTAAAAGGTCTGCTTTGTTAGGTTCCTGGAAGCCAGCCTTTTACCAGTTATCTTTTAACTTCTGCTTACTGCCTTCTCAGGAACATGATGTGAAAGGAGATTAGTCCTGGGAACTATGCTTAATTTCTATTTCTGCATCCCTCTTGCATGCTCACTGTCTTAGGTGGAAAGCCTGTAGAGGCCTAGATAATATTCAGATGGATGGTGCTGTCCTTCCCTTGAGGGTAAGTTTGATTTGCGGGCATGTGGTATATAATACTTTGCCCCTCATTGCTAATCTGAAGACTCGGATATAGATTTCTCACTCCCTTTCCTTTCCCATGCTGTGGAGTCCCTTACTGTGGCCTGTTAGTAAGGAGCATAAAAATTCAGCTATAACTTGGAAGATACAACCCCATTATCTCTTGCCTACTATAAAGATTGTGATGCAAAAGCAATGAAATCTTACTTGGTTGTGGCAGTTGAGCCTTATTCTGTAGCAGTTTGTTTGGCTTTTTGTCTTGGATTTTTAAAACATGAGTTTCTGAATCATTTTATACGTTAGTTTGATGTGGCCATGCAGCCTCTTAGCACCTCTCCAGCATGCTTATCCACCCACAAGCAAAGGTGCTGGCAAATAGCATACAGGTGTTCTCACCACCATTGCAGTAGCTTTTGTCTTGAAATCTGTCTTCAGCAATCCTCTCATGTTTGGTCTTGTGTTGGCATGCAGCTCCACCATTAAAATAGTAGGATACTGTTGTTCATACCACCTAAACCACCACGCTGTAGTAAGAATGACACTCAGTTTATGCTGGTGCCTCAGTTTTTTCTAGCTTTTTTCATATGAAGATCTAGAAAAAAAATTACTATACAAGATTAAATTAGTAGCACTAGTAGTAGTGCCATAGCTACAACTGGTATTGCTATACTGCATATGCATCAATGTGCAATGTGCTGGCTTAAATAAGGTGGTCTTTGCCTCCAGCATGCCAAGCACGTGGCACCTAGACTGAGCTTTTACCAGTATTAGATAACGTATTGGCTTAAAACCTCTGTGCAGGGCAGCTCCATTATTAATGGTGGTAATGGCAAGAATTTTTGGAGTGGGTTGCAATATAACATGGGCACCATTCAGGGTTGTGCACATCCAGCCAGGAATCCATGGGAGAGAGCTGTAAGAAAGTGCTTATAGAAATAGATTCTTGTTGTAGAGGAGGGCTTTTTCTGCATGAAACTGAGGCAAAAAAGCTGTGTTCTGTTCTATGAGTTGAAGAAGAAAGAGTTAGCAAGGTTTTGCTGCTGTTGGGAATGTAAATTGTGACCTGCCTTTTAAGATTTTGGTTTGGGAAGAGCTTAATTGCTGCATAAAGAGAAATTAAGCAAAATATTTCAAATGTAACCCAGTTTTGTCCAGTTTTGCTACAAGCAAACAGCTGTTCCCTCAGGCAGAAGTGCCTTTTTTGGTTATTTAGGAAGAGAAAGTTGGCAAAGAAGTCATCCAGAAACTTCAAACTCTGTTCTGGTAACTGCTTCAGTGTCCAGCTTGCTTGCTTTCTTCTGTTGGTCAGTAAGCTTAAAATGTGTCATGTTTCTGTCTCAGCAGCCCTTTTGTCATGCCTCAAACCCTGCTGAAGTCACATGATATCACAGGTTCCCTTGTCACCCTTTGTAAGAACAAGCAAAGAGTAGATGCCCAGTTGGTGGTTCTTCCCACCCAGTAGATCGTACTCTTTTCTGTTGGTTGAAACAGCCATATAAGACTTTAAATGCCCACTACTGTATTATTTAAGTGCCAGATTTAGGCACATATGGAACAGTCTCTTATGCAGAACAGAAAAACAGTTGACAGATTTTTTTTCTTAATATTAATAAACACGTCTAAGCACAGATCAATCATCCGTCATACACCCCACATGAATTTTGCTTAGCAAAATTAGGATGAATTGAAAAAGAGGCTGGTAATAGAATTTATATTTTATCCTTAACTGTGGTGGTCACTGCTTATTTTATTACATGCTTTAAATAATTGAGTTAATGGGCCAACCAAAACAGATGTTCTAGAAAAGATGGAATATAATATAATTATTATGCCTTGTTGGTCTCTAATTACTTTAAAATCCTCCTACTAAGGATAGTAACAATACATCTTCCTGTATTCATCATATCTTTTCAAAGCTGATCTCTAATGCTGTGTGTCCATAAGCACTGTAATAATGTAAACAAAAAAAGCAAAATGTTGTAATTGAGCCTTGAACACTCAATTTCAGCATATTTTTGAACACTGTCATATCTCCAATAAGTAGAGTTGTTGGTTCCTTCATAAAGCAAAAGAAACATCATGCCCTTTTTCATCTTGGGGGGGAGAGGGTACTTACCAGGTTTTTTTTACCACTTGTACTTACCAGGTTTTTTTTAATGTGCAGTAAATAGCCAAGTACTGTGATTTATAACAGAAAAGTGAGGAAAGGGTTTTAGTGTCTGTCTATTAATTTGTCAGCCTAATCTAGGCATTTATATTAAGCTCTTGGACTTCAAAAAGAGGGGAAAAAGCCTACCAGGTTAATATTTTTCAAGCAAATTATGAAAATTAGCACCATGATTTGCAGATGGTCTTTCTGTTATTAATAGCAGCTCCAAATTATGAAACCTGGCTCAGTAAATCTTAAGCACAAAGTAGGCTAATTTCTAAACAGAGTTGTCTCATTTAGAACAATTGTGACTACTAGAAATGGAAGATTCTGTAGTTATGCTTACAGCTGGTATTTTTCTCAGTTTGTCACCCTCATTATCATGGTATCTCAGCACCTCAGAGTCTGCAGTGTATTTATCTTCACACCACCCAGGAGTGCTAGGCCAGTGTTTATCCTGGCTTTATAGATGGACAGTTTAAGCACAGAGGCACTGACTTGTCCAAAATTGCACAGGAAGTCTGTTGATGGAGTAGGAAATTGAAGCTAGGTCTCCACTGGTCTATCCTTACTTCCTCTTTTTGTTCAGTGTTTTCCTTTTGTGCTTATAATTTTTGTCCTGAAACTTTGTAACAGCCAGCTGCAGTTCAAGCAAAGAAATAACACTCCCAGGTATTTATCTACCATCTAAGATCACAAACAGCTCAGAAAGAATCCGAGAGGTTTTACTCATAAAGTTATGTCAAAAAACTCTTCAAAACAAGAGGGGCTTGCTTCAGACACCAGATGAAGATAATTCAGGTCCCTTCAAGACTCAAAATGAATCTTCAGGTTGAGCCTCTGGCTCTTTCTCAACCACAATGTAGAACTATATGTATCTTTAAAATATCTTTATAGTGCAAATAGTTGGCCACATCATGCAAGTTGGCCACTTCTGTTGCTCAGATTCTTGCCACCTTTTTCATTCTTCATCAAACAACAAGTTGCCTGCTTTCCACCCCACCCTGATGTAGCAGCAGAGGAAGACGGATGCTCATTTCCAAGACTTCGTCTTCCGGGGAGGAGTGGGTAGAAGTTGCATGGAGTGAGATGGGAGCAGTCATTGTTGCCACTGTCTAGGGCCCTGAACCAAGAGTTAGGAGGACCCATGTTAACATTTCTGCCTCTGTTATACCCTTGCTTTGTGAGACTGAACAAATCACTTTATTCTGTATGCTTCTGTTTCCACTCCCTCCTTCTGTCTGTACTGTCTGTTTAGTTTGTGAGCCTTTCTCTCTCTCTGTTTATGTTTCCTCACACAACAAAGCCTCTGAAATGCAAATAATCCAAAACACGTGGCCTGAAGGAAATTGCCACAAATAAGAATTCTCCATGTGTCTGTCGTCTTCACTGTATGTGAGAGGCAGTATCTCATGGAAGCCTTGGAGCTTGTCTTTACTGACAAACATTGCCCCAAACTCACCCAAAAGCTCTTATTCAAGTGTTGAGCTTTTTACTTAAGCTGATTGGCACTTCAGGGCATGTAGGTTAAGGTTTAAGTGAATGCAACTTCTTAACTGCTAACTTAATCACTCAAATGTGGATGTAGGGTAGCTCCAATGTATTACACTATTCTGCTTCAACACTTTCCTGTAGCATTGTCCCCCAGACTGATAAGTTCTACTACACGTCAGCTGGAAAGAATTTATAGAACAATTCAGCTGACTGCAGTGCAAAGAGCCACTAAGGCAGTTGTCCTCGACCTTTTTAGACTCGAGGCACTCCTCAGAAAATATAAACTCTCAGTTTTTTATTTTTGATGGTGGAAGAATAATAGAGCAATTCTCCTGTTACAATGAACTCAGAAAGCCCGCAGCAAGTCAGAATGCTTTTGTCACTTATGGATGCCTATTTGAAATCTCCTAGGTTTACTTTGTGAATCCTGTGCAGGTGTTTGCACACCTAACAGCATTAATATTGTGTGGCACCCTAAAACACCCTTAAAAGGCTCTCACAGCAGCCTGGTGTACATGGCACCCAGGTTGAGAACTCCTGCATTAGGGTATCTCCTAGAAGTTTTTGTATCATACACAAGTGAATGCAATCTTAGTGTGGACATAGTAAATCAAGTGTTATTTCAAATGTGTTAACTCTAGTGAATGCCCTTAGTCACTGTAGTAGACTTTTGACAGATGTGTAGTAAATGTCAGTCACGGCCTCACAGGGTGCGTCCACACATGCAGGCACATGCGCTTGCGGCAGCTCAAATAGAAGCGGTGCAAATTTGAAGGCTCTTTGCCTCAGTGCATGTGCCTGGACATGCACTTTGTTGTGGGGCAAATTGTGCCACTTGGGGCAAAATAACCCTGCCTGGCTCCTCCCAGATCTGCAGCCAGGGGGAGCTAGAGCCCAGGGCCATCACCTGTGCTGTCCCCAACAGTATAAAAAGCTGCCCTAGCAAGCAGCTCAAGGCTATTTGCTCTCAGGAGCTTCTGGGACCTGGCCAGTTGGTACCTGGGGACACTATCCCTTATGCCAGCTGGACCGCTGCAGCAGCATCCCAAATCCACTTTTTAAAATACCCAAAAATCTGTTCTGCTGCAGTTGGAAAAAAAGACCACTGTACGTACAGACGTACGTACGTATACACACGCGCGTGCACACACACAGAGGGATTGATCAGTTGGGCAATGCTTTATTGATATTTTTACAATGTTAAAGCAATTTGGAAGCCTAGCAGTGACTCTATCGTTATAATAAAATTAATTCTAAATATCTATATGTGGGAATGTGTGCTTTTGGTTTTCTTCACATATGATGGGTGTGTGATGAGGGGATGTGGGGTTTCCCTGGAAAGGGATGTGGGGGAAGGTGGGTGTGTGGGTGGGTGTAGGGGGATGTGGGTGGGTGTGGGGCAACTGCAGGGGGATTGTGGGTGTGGGGGGACCCTATTGGGGGCTCTGTTCAGGAGGGGTGGGTCCCCTGTCTCCCACAGGGTGCAGCCCCCCCCACAGCACATGGACTGCTGCCCCCTCAAGGGCTGCACCCCCCTCACCCCCAAGCAGGGTCCCAGGCACCCTGCAAGGCCACAACCCCCCGCACAGGGCCCATAACTTACCTTCTGCAGCAGGGACCATGTGCCTGCAGGGACTGCGTCGGCAGGGACTGGGCGCCAAACTGCACTAGGTCGTGCCAGCACTGGGGCCCTCACGTAGCCAGACTGGCTTGGTCCTATGGCTGCAGGACCCGGCATGGTATGCAGGGACCGCATGCTGAGCTGTGCCAGGTCCTGACAGCACTCTGGCCCTCACGCAGCCAGGCCGGCCCAGGGACCAGGTATTGGGTATTTCCTATAGCCAAGACTGGGAATTTTGACTGGGCTGTGCTAATGTTCCCGTTGGGACAAAAACCTGAAAGTTCCTGATTAGAGGCCCTTGATCCTGCATTCAGGATCAGTCTAAATGGCATATTTGGGGTCAAGGAGAGATTTTTACCCCGCAGTTAGTTTGTCATGGATGTGGCAGGAGGGATTGCCTTCCTCTGTGGATGGGGGGGCCTAGTCATCTTCCTTGGATGTCAAGTATATTTTAACAGACTGTCTGTCCTTGTGGTACCACTTTGACCTTGCTCCCATGTTGTACCTATAGCAGATTGTTTTTGGTGTTTGGAGCACTGTGAGTGGTAGTTGCATGAGAAGATTGTTTGTTTGTGCAGTTTTAAGAATAGGTTAGAGCAGGGGTGCTCAACCCCTGGCCTATGGATCAAATATGGAACACAGAGCCATGGCATCTAGCCCACTGTTCTCCACATGGGTCAGAAAATTTGGTAGCATGGGAGCTGTGACATTTAATACTGCTGTCTCCCCTCTGCTGTCAAATTGCTAAGGCTTTTGAGGCCAGGTCAGGGCTGGGCCGTAACCCCTCCCCTGTGCAGCCGGATTGGAGCTGGGCTAGGTTAGGGTCAGGCCCTGCCCCCTCCCTTACTCCTCCCAAGTGATTGGGTGAAGCTCCCTCCCCCATGCAAGTGGTTCAGGGTCAGGCTGTGTCCCTGCACTTGGTTCAGGCCCTGCCATGCCCACCAGATTGGGCCCACTGGTCTGATCCAGTCCACAGGTGGATGGGGAATCACTCATCCAGCCCATGGGGCAAAAAAAAGTTGAGTACCATTGGTTTAGAGTGATAAGCATTTGTATGGGATGGTTTAGATAGGGATGATCCTGCCTTGAGCAAGGGGGTTAGACTGAATGACCTCCTGAGGTCATTTCCAGTCCTACATTTCTGTGATTCTATATGCGAGGTCTAAAGACACATTTTCAGGAAATTAAGACATTGTGGACATCTGGGAAATGTGACTGTGTAGCAGTTGTCATTTAGTTTACTAATGATTTGTTCAACCAGGAGAACACCTTTTACAAATCAGTTAGTTACCAATTGGTTCTAATAAGGAAGTTGCAGAACTTTAATGTACAAAACAAAAGAAACCCCTTTTAGGTACTGATTAATTACGGTATACAAAATAGACACTTTCTTTTGAATTAGATCTTTCTGCATTTTCCAACTTTTGTTCCATAAAGTAGTCCAATAAAGTGCCTCTTTACAAATTTAAAGCACTTCTGCAATATGCACTTATTTTGATTTATGAAATATAAAAGGGTACTCATCCCAAGCTCTGGGCATGATTAGAGAATAGCAGCAAAATGGACTGTTCATTCCACTCCAGCAAGTAAATATAGAGAGAGCAAAGTGAATAAATAAGAATCTTTTTTGGAAGGTATAATGGATCACTGTCTTCACATTAATCATGCCTTTTGCGTAATGAAGGTAGTTAATATGGTACTCCCCTCCCCTCCACCCCACCCCACTTCCTTTTTCTTTTTACTTGGAAACAGAAGTATCTTGGGCTGGTAGCCACTTGGGGCCTGATCCAAAATGCACTGGAGTCAGTGGAAATGATTCTGTTGACTTCAGGAGGTTTTTTTGGCTCTAACCCTTAAGGCGCAATGTATCCTATGATGCTTTATTGCTTTAACAGTGTTGTTTTCAGCATATTCCTCCGCTGGTGGCTGCGAGGGGATCTGGTGGCCATCTATGAACTTACCGGGGGGGACCAGCAGGGAACGGGAGAGTCCCTGTTCCCCCGAGGGCTACCTGGAGTAACTAGTAATAACAGCCACAAGCTGATTGAGCGTAGGTTCAGGCTAGACATCAGGAAGCACTACTTCACTGTCAGGGCACATAGGATCTGGAAACAACTTCCAAGAGAAGTGGTGCTCGCTCCTACCCTGGGGGTCTTCAAAAGGAGGCTAGATAATCACCTCGCCTGGGTTGTTTGATCCCAGCATTGTTTCCTGCCCATGCCAGGGGGTTGGACTTGATGATCTGCTCAGGTCCCTTGCAACCCTACCAACTATGAAACTATGGTAGAACTAATATTTCTTTGCATCTTACCTTAGTGTTAGAGCATGTTGAAGTATAGGTGATCTAACTTTTGTTCTAAATGTATCCTGCTGTCATGAAATATCCTAGCCAAACCTGATGACAGCTCTCCTCCTTGCTAGGTACAGTTATCCTGCCACAGATCTATCCACATTCTCATTAATAGTAGTCATAGCGTGGGGGAGGAGAGTGTGTGTGTGCGTGGCAATAATCGGCCATTTCTCTTGAGTGCTGCATCATGAATTATATTTCAGTAACACCTAAAACTCCCAATCAGGAGCCTGTTGGGCTACAAACTGTATGACCACAGATGAAGACATGAACATATGCCTAACTTTGTTTTGATATCTAGCTGCATGCTTATCAACTTTTTCCACATAGTCCCCTCCCATGTTACGACATTAAAAACCTTTCAGAATTACACTCGCATCTAGCCTTAAGGAACTAAGATAGTCCTGACTTTAAACCAATTTACAGTCACCATGGTTGAGATGTCATGCTCTAGTTAATAGGTTGTCTGAAAAGATGCGATGAAAGAAATCAGAGCTATTGTTTGTGTAGTTAGAGCAGAGTTCTCACAAGTTGGTACATTAAAGAATTGCACTATTGCTGTTCAGTGGTACTGTAATGCTTCTAAGGAGAATAAGGTAACTTCTTTGAATTGCAGTACATATTAGCTAGATTACCTTCTCTTGCCACCTCAGTTTTGTCCAGTGCTCCTAGGTAGAAAAAAGAATGAGCAACAAAAGGTCAGGGGTTACTACATTTTTCTCCCTATTTCAGTCCTCCTCTTTTGAAAGAGACAAAGGAGAAAAACCAGATTACATTACCTTCTCCTGTAGATACCACTTTTTGCCATGCAAATATAATTGTTGATTTTTTTTTTAGCTGTAATCAAGAATAAATTGACAAATAGGTACAAAACAAGGTTTTTTTATTGTAGCTTTTTATATTTACTGTATTGAATCATACTGATAGAGTTCAAGTATAGTCCATGCAACTTTTAAAAGATATATGTTATCCAGTCAAAGGATTTGCAAGTTAATTATCTAAAAGGAGGGAGAAAGGAAGGGAGGTGAAAGGGGTTTTTGGGAGGGTTAGATTTTTTTTTTTTGGTCTTTCAGCTTTCATAGAAAGCTTAAGACATCCAGATGTTTAAATAAAAACATTTACTTAAGCTCTGGAGGGGTTTGAAACTGCATGAGGATTAATTACAAAGCAGGGAAATTTTTCCCCTAACTTTTTTGACACAGCCCTTTTATAAATGTTTCTCGTGCACAGGAGCATATTTTAAAATGTCAAACATTTTGAAAACAATTGGATATTAAGCAGAGTAGGTATCTGCAAATTAACTATGTAGTTCACAGGTCTTGTTCATCAGTACTAATTAATCACCTTGTATTTTTGCTTCCCCTCATCTTGATGTTAAATTCATCCTGCAGCATTGTAATATCTAAAATAAAATATGCATTTGGGCTGGACAGTTGTAGTACAATTATTACTAATTATCCTTACTGCAGTAGTGCCTAAACTCCCTCAACTGAGATCAAGGTTGTCTTGTGATTGAAATTCAACATGTATAATAAGAGACACTGCTTCTTCAAAAGGCTTACAGCAGGGGTGGGCAATTATTTTGGGTGGCGGGCCACTTACTGTGTTTTGGCAAGCCATTGATGACCACATGATAAGCAGCTAGGGGCAGATAAATATTAATTTTCTCAATCTTTTAGGGGTCCTGCAGGCTGGATGGAATGGCCTGGCAGGCTGCATTTTGCCCACCCTGGCTTGCAGTCTAAATAAACTAGGCAGATAGAAGGGGAGAGGAAAGAAGAAGCATTATTAGTCCCATTTTCTAGATGGGGGGACTGAAGCGCAGAGAGACTAATTGGTACAAGCTTAATCCCTATCATTTATAATCTACACTGCTCTCTGTGCCATTAATGCCCATAGCACCCCAGAAAGATGTAATCCTGGCTGAGGGTTGACAGCATTTGCTCTGCCTGTTGTTGGGGAAAGCCGCTTTAATTTGCTGATTCTCTCAGAACTACAGGAGGGCATATGCTAATCAAGTGCATCCCTGATGATGCGTCTCTCCTGTTCAGTCATGAACAGCACCAATAATAAAGGAAAAAAAGGATTGCAAGCTGCTTGTACTGTTGGGACCCACCCTTCTGGCAGGTCTTTTAGCCCTGATTCCTTTGCTGCACACTGTGAAGAGCATGTTTGTAACAGCCTCAGTGCCTAAGAGTTGTTTTATCTTGAAGTTTAAGACACATTCTGATTTTTCAGGGCAGGATACAAAACAGAAAATTTATTGTTCTTCCACGGCCATGTAAGTAGCAACTCTGAGACAATATATGACAATTAAGATTGTTTATAGGGTAAAAGTTTTAGGCTATTTCAACCATTCCCATCAATCCTGGCCACAAAAATGCACTTAGGTGAAATTTGGCAAAGCAGATTTAAGTGGGCGGCACTAGCTTTTGGTCCCTTGAAGGAGAAAGCAGGGGAATACCTACTTTAACAATACCCAAATTGTGTTCTTGTTTTAGCATTATGTTATAGATCGTAGCAGAAATATTTATTTAATTTTGCTTAAATAAAATGTTAAGGAAATGCACATATCTGCTGGACATTTGGCTACACACAAATCAGAACATACAAAGGAGCCTTTATTACCTGTCTGCTGTATAATGCTTGTTTCTAAAAGCTGTCTAAAAATCTATTTACTCCATATTCCATCTCTTCTGTGAAACATTTATTAAGAAAAACAAACATGTAAAGCACCTGTCTGTTAGTATTTCTCAAGGATACTAAACCATTCTGATTTCTTTGAATAAACAGTATTTTACATAATACAGGGATTGAATATTACCGTGGCTTGAGATCTAGGACTGGCTGGGTTCAGTCTTGCATCTATGCTGGAGAAACAATTGCTTCATTGAGGAGCATATGCAATTTTAAGGTCTGACATCTTAAGAACCACTAGGGCTATGAAAACAAAGACTAGGTAACTGCTGGTTGGGTGTGATTTTGTAACTGTAAATAATATTCATTTCTAGCTGCAAAACAAGGGAGACAAAAATCGGAACAAAGTGATTTTTTTTAATAATTTCTTCCTTCACCACCAATAACCAGTTTTTCAAGAATAGTTTAGGTTAAAACTGCTACTTCATGTGATGTTGGAAAACAACATGGGATTCCAGTTTGATAAATGACATAACAATTAAAAGGTTGAATCAATGTTTCTGAATGCTGAAAAATAATTTTTCCTTTATATTGTTGTAAGACATGAGTTACCCAAGTAATTCCTACAAGATTAAATTCAGTACATTGTTGCTTGCCTTAGGTAATGACACAGGTCCTGAGACTATTTACTCTCGTCTGCCAAGTCAGTGCTCATTAATGTGTGTCGTACATAGACACTATACATATTTTTATGATTTCCTCCTTGTAGACCTCTGATCTGTTGCTTTCCTTGGGGATGTGGATGAAGAGGAAACCAAAATGCTTGTCCTCTTTGCTGCCGTCCACCCAGAATATGTATGTGTATGTACACAGAATGTAGCTATAACTTGAATGAAAGAAAAAGAGGCGGTGGAAAGCTGTCAGTTGTGTAAGTGGTTTCAGAGGGTTGTATGTAGGCATAGTGAAGGATAGTTGGGGGAAAGGCAAAAAGACTTGCATTAAGCAGAAGAGAACTGGTAACGCAGCATAAGAAGTTTATTTGCTCATTGTGCTCCCCCCAGTGCTACTGGTTGTTCAGATGGTCTTTCTGCTCCTGGAGGCTCCTCTGTAAGAGCTTGTTCTTTAGCATCCTAGAATGAAGTCTTGCAAAATGAGAGCTTCCTTGTAAAGTAGGCATGTGTCTGAGGTAAAATGCTTTAACTCCTAGCTCTGATCTATTAATACTGCATTAGCAGGAGGAGGCTTGATGGAAGGAATACAAGGCCTCGTTATTTACCAGATAAAGAGGTATTGTATTTTCATTTGCAAGAAAATTTGGAATATCTTTTCATGTACTTGAACTAAAAAGCTCTTAAAATTTGAGGTTATGGATTTTTAATATTTCTTTGGTCTGGTATTCTGTGAAAGATTACGGTATCTTTACTACTTGTCCAGTAGGAATTAATGAAGTTGCAGAGGCAGTACCCTCCATCACTGTCTAAGCAGGGTTAATTTGTTCTGTGTTGTTTAGTAGTGAGCACATTGATCAGTTAAAGATTGGCTTCATCTGGTATCTGAAAAGAGTTTCTTCTTACTTCTCATGGAATGAGGAGTGCTGCAGTGCGAAGTGTTCAGGGTGTGGCATGTGTAGTGTATTTGAGAACAGCCTGTGCTGAGGAAAAGTAGTAGCTAAATGCCAACGACGTGGGGAGCTCTTTAGATATGAGGTTAAAAAAATAGGGTCAGGAGCAGCTCAGCTTTCTAAAGGAGAATTTGAAACTTAAGCAGCCAAATGCAACTAAAATAACCTTTCCAGTCTGGCCATACTGTACCCTCCAACTTGTTGAAGTAGGCACAGTTCTGTTTGGTGCCAAAGATAGTTCACAAAATGAAGCCTGACTAGGTGAGATGATGATACCCTTGCCCTTTTTACCCCAGTGACTTAGTTGAAAGGTTTTAATGAAGTATCTTACATTCATTGAAATTTAATGACATAACTGGATAGCTGATTGTGATGGAACACCTGCTGTGCCTGCCACTTTAAAGGCTGAGAGCAGGCAGCCAGCAGGTGTGGGCCAGCCCTGATGAGGCAGCCATTTTAGATCCAGGCTCTTGGGATTGGAGGAGCAGTCTGTTGCTGGCAGCGGGAGCAACAGCACCCAGCTGAACTGCTGCTCACAACACCTTAAAGGTAAAGGAGGAACTATGGAGATGCCAGGAGTTTCCCATGGGCTCAGTAGGGTCCCGAGCATCAGGGAGAAGGCTGGGGCCTAGTGAGAACAAGGACTAGACTAGCAAGGGGGCTAACAGCTTGTGGGCCTACAATGGGGCTAGGCAAGTCCTTGATTAGAGCTGGCAGGGGCAAGGCCTAGGGCTCAGGGGAGCCCAGTTGACAGAAGAGCTGCTCCATTTAAGATCTTCAGGGCTCAAAGCAAGCCCAAGGGGAGATGGCCGTATGGTGGGCCCCAGAAGGGGCCCTCTGGTGTCCATGGAGGGCAGCAGCTGCTAGACTAAGTCTCTGATCCCTTGACTGGTCAAAGTAAAGGGGCAGGGCCAAAAGGCCAGAGGGCAGTTGCGCCCACTACAAGGGGCAGGCCAGGGTTGTGGAGAGCCATCTGTTACCCCAACTGGCCTGGAGGTGGGGCCAGGGCCTCAGATAAGCCAAAGGTCCTCTCAAGGGGAAGGACATCACAGCTGAAAGAGGGTATGAGTTAGTCAGTGTGCACGCTGCTATGAAGGTGACAGCCAGCAGAAGGAGGCTGCCATAAAAGGCCTAGGAGGGAGAGCAGCCCAGGAACAACATATAGCCCAGTGGGGACAAGACCAGGGCAGGTAGGCCTGCTTGGTCCTGGGTAAGACCAAAAACTGCACCTGCTGGGGAAGGGTGGTCTAGTGGGTCAGTCCCCCAAAAATGCCAAGCCAGTTACCTCCCTGTTGAAAGGTGGGTTGGGGCACCTGATAACCCCAGCCCCCACCATCTGTTGGGTCATTGAGACCAGAGGGTAGTAGTGCCAGGCATACTCAGGGAGAGGCACCTGAGCCCATAGGGGTGTAAGACCCCAAAGGTAGTGGAACCAGGCATGCTTAGGGAGAGGCACCTGAGCATGTGAGGGTGTAAGACCCCAAGGCCCCAATACAGGGGCTGTGGACCCCAGCAAGGGGGCAGAGCAGTTACCCCAGGGAAGGTGTGGAGTTCATGGGCCTAGAAGCCTAGAAAATGGCAGAGTGCCCACAAGGTGAGTGTGTTGAGCCCCACAGAGAGGGTGTGTGTTGAGACCCCAGGAAGTGGGCAGATAGGCCCAGGTAAGTCCTCAGGCCTGTCTGACTGAGTGGCAAACAATTGGCTCTAATCATTCAGTGAGTGGGAGAGTGATGAGCTACCTGGAGAGGGATCTGGGTTAGAACTCCACCCAAGGCATGGCAAATCGGCTAGTCACCATGCAGATGAGGATTGCGAGAGGGCCTGAGAGGCTGCACGCTGGCTGGCCAAGGAGTGCTAGCAAGCAAGCCTGATGGCCTACAAGAGTTGCTCAAGGGAGCAGGGCAGGCTGAGTGCCTCGGTGTAGGGGCAGTGACTAAGAGACCCAGTGAGAGTGGGTGGAGTGTGAGAGGCCTGGTGAGAGCGGGTGGTGTGACTGAGACCTGTTGGGGCAGAGAGAAAGGATGAATATGTGAGGCCTTGCAAGGTGCTGAGTGTGACCCAGCTTCGAGCCAGAGCATAGAACAACTCAAGGATGTCATTTGCAACGTATGGGACACAATAAGGGAAGCTTGGAGTCCTAGGCTTTGGGGTCTTAAATGGGCAGCCTCCCACTTATTGTAACACCATTTTACATTACACCAAAGGTGTGGCAGCTGAGACTGGGCAGACTGGCCTAGATAGGCAGGCGGGCCGGTACTGTGACTAGGCCCAGGAGATTGCCCCGTCACACTGATCATATCACAAAAGTTGGTTATATTATGGGTTAGATGTTCAGGTAAAGGTGTGATAAGATGTGGAGCATGATCCACATGTGCCTGTCAAGAGACATGATTGTGGGATCCAGCATCAGTGGCCAGGACCAAGAATCTGCAGCTGCAGGACTTTCCAGTCCTGGGTGCTCATGGTGCACCCCCACAGCTGGGAGCCTGGTCAGCTGATGGGGCTACCAGCCACAGGGACAGACCCTGCTACATGTGCAAATTAAAGCTGGATAATAACCAGCTATAAAGTTAGTACATCTTTTCAAGGCCTAACCTATAGCTGGTTGAACCTTTTAATGGCACAGTAGGTGCTCTGCATGTGTAGCTGGTTTCAGTTTCAATACCTGTAATATGTAGAGAGGGCCTATAATATCTTGCCTTAACCACTGGGGTATGGTAATTTCTTCTGAGTCAGTGTGGTCCGGTGATTAAAAAAAATAAACTGGGTGTTTTGATTTCTTGGATTTTATTTCGGTTTGCCAGAGACTCCTTACATGACCCTAAGCCCATCATTTAACCCCTTGGTGTCTAGCTTATTCACCTGTAAAATGAGAGTAATCTCTGACTCCCGGTAATTTTGTGAAGGTATGATTAAGGTTTAAGAAGTTATTTGAAATCTTCCAAGGCAGGCTGCCTTAAGAAAAGAGATTAGACATGCATGTGTTTTTCTGTTACTTTTGAATAAGAAGGTAGACTGGTTGTTGATGAAGGAAAGGTTTTTTAGGCCTTCTTGATTTTTAATTCCACCTCTTTCTGAGTGCTGCTCATTTATCACTTCTTTTCCCTAGCCCTCCTCTATCACACTGTAGCTAAGGGATTTGTCTAAGTCCTATTCCTCATTGTTTGCATGGTATTGTGCCTTTATTCAGGGCAGGGTCACAATTTACTGTTCTTGATGTGCTATTCAATAAACGGCTGAAAAAGTGTTTCTGAACTTTATGCCACTCTAAGAGATATCTGTAGCAATCCAGTGCTAAACTGCTATTATTGAAAGAATGGTATTGCTCTCATCCTCTGCTTTTCCCTACCACTTCCAACATATTGCATATGAATAGCAGTGTTCTTGTGGTGAAAGCCGTTCCATTCCCTGCTGTCTGTTCTTTCAGGATCTGTCTGTTTGTTCCCTTTTGTTTTTATTTCTTGCCTTGATCTTCTAGTGGGTTGCACATAATCACATTTACTGAATATCCTTCCTGGAGAGCACCACGTCAATAATCTCCTCCACCTGAAGAATGGTTTCCTTTTGCTGACTTGTGTATCTGGCTCAGAGCAACATGTTAATTAAATGAAATGGAGGGGAGAGATCCTTGACATTATATAATGTTAGATTGTTCAGCTTAAGCACCCAAAAGGGGCCTTGTTACACATTAATTTTAAACAGCTCTTGGAACTCTTAACCCCTGGATTATCTACACATTAACACCTGAAATTAGTTTTAAGCACACTTTAAGTGGCTTAAAGTTACACCACTCCAGGACTGGTTTATCTTCAATCCATGTTACCCAGCTCATGTTCCCTTAATGCGTGACCACTGCCCATAGATGAGCCATCCAAGTTGCAGTCCCCCAGCATCCCAGGATGCAGTATCCCCTTCCACCCCTTCCTGTTCTATGTGGACAGACTTTCCATTCCCTGAACTCTACTGCCGAATAGGTGGTTTTGACACTAAGCAAACCACCTTCCCTTCCCCCAGGGGTTTGACCTTTCCACCAGCAGGGGTACAACCCCATGCAATCAGCCTGAAAAGCATATGCCGGCTAGTCAGGTTGCAGGGCATGGACAGGTCCAGGTGTGAGGTCTAGGAGGGACTTGGGGGGAATAATGTAGCGAGTCAGATGGGGTCCACATGAGCTGGGGTTTCCTTCCTGGGGCAGGAGCAGTAGCTCCCCCCAAGACACCTTCCCTCACCACTCCCACCTCCCAGCCACTCTGGGAAGCATGACCAGCACCCCCTACACCCTCATCTCAAATCTCAGTTTATTAAAACATGAGATCTTCTTTAATTTACTTGTTCTTTAATTTATTTTAACATTCTTTTTCTTTTATCCTTATCCTTCTTTTATCCTTTTCACTGTCTTTTCACTTCCCTCCCCACCTCCAGCTGAGAGCCAGGCTATGGTCATCCTACCACTGCCCCTTCCTCAGCCAACTGCCTGCAAGAGGATGGAGGAGCGCGGGGAGGGGGGGAGGAATGCACCTCTCATCTCTTTCCCCCCCACCTGGCATTCGTCCTCTCCAGCAAGGGTCTTTGTGGAGTGGGGGGGAAAGCTCCCATTGGGGGCTTTTTGCTCCCTCTCCCCCCCCCTCGGAGGCAGATGGCTAGGGAAGGGGCAGGGCTGGGGGGATTCCAGCCCAGCCTGAGGTGCAGGGTAGGGGCGAAAAGCCCCCTGGTGGCAGTCCCCCCCTCCCCAGGGTGGGCAGATCCTGGCTAAGGGAGTGTGTTCCTCCTTGCCTTCCCCACCTTTTCCCCCATGCCTCGTAGAGGCAGATGGCTGAGGAGGGTGTAGGGCTGAGCCAATCCGAGCCTGGCCTGAAGTGTGGGGGGGAAGTTCCTAGCTGGGGGGAGTGAGCGCCAGTTGGGGGCAGGGGAGAGGTGTCCGCCTTCCCCCGCCCCCCCGTAGGCAGAGGCTGGAGAGAGGCCAGGGCTGAGCCAATCCCAACCAGGCTGGCTGGCCTGCAAGGAGGGATGCAAAAAGCACCCACCCACATGGGACTTTCCCTCCCTTTGCTCTACAGCCTGGAGCTAGGGAGGCTGGTGGATCCATTCCCCTGCCTCCAACGCACTGAGCTGACTGGCCCAGGCAGGAAGCAGGTTGGGGAGCAAAGGCTTTAGTGCCTCAACTATGTGACAGCAGGGGGAAGGGCCAGCCCAGCTTCACTGGAATAGACAGCACAGCCCAGGGCTGCAAAGCATTTTGGGATGGTGGGATACTGTAAATTAAATTCAGTTGGGAAGAGATCTGGAACTGAAGTTCCTCAAACAGTTTAACCTAAATCAGTTAAGTTCAATACTACATCCAACCAGGTTTATCTTAAACTGGTTTTGGCCATTTTGAAAGCGGTTTATGTGCACTGAACTTTTGTTCAGTTACAGGTTTAAGCCAGTTTCCAGTCACTTAAACCAATTTATGTGTAACTTGTGTCCCTAGCCAAGGTGCAGCTGCTCCAAACTCAAGCTAGCACTATCACCAATCAACCTTTGAGCAGCTCGAAATGCAGTTTGTTACAAGGCCCAAACTCAGAATATTTGACAGGTAACTATCAATGCATAAACTCAGTTATGTGTTCCCTGGCTTCCTAAGTGTCCTAGCCACCAGCAGAGGGTTGGTTTGGGATTGAGAGAGTGGTAAGGAGTAAAAGGTAAAAAGGTTTATTGATCTAACAAACACATAACTATGCAAAGCTTAACAGTGTAACAAAGACAGTAAAATTCTGAGTTGGCAACTAACTTACTGGCAGTCCCCTTTGATGCCTGGTCTACAACAAGCCTCTCAAGATCTAGCAAAGTCAAGTGTCCCCAATCTGCGCTGTCCAAAGGGGTACCAGGAAGGACCCTGGTCTTCAGTCTTTTGGCCTTTTAAAATCCACTGGCTGATGGAATTTAGGTCAACAGCTTTTTCTTACAAAGTCCGCTCTTGTCACCATGCTGCTGCGTTCCCTTCTGCCGATTCCTGGATGTGCTGGCAAATTTATAAATTTTGAACTATGCTGTCATATTGCAGCCAATTATAGTTTTTATGCTACAACCTTTTGGATATGACTAACCAATAGCAGTACAAGCCTTTGCGTTTTCTTTATATGATTAATTTCAGCTGCGCCATCGCTAATGAAGCTGGCCTTAACTAGGTTTTAAACTTTAATTACACTCTAAGCTATGACAAAATGCATTAACAAATTACAGGAAATGCTTAGTTTGTTCTAGTAAACTCCTAACTACAACAGTTTCCTTTTTACACTTTACCTTTTAGCTGTAAGCATTTTGTGATATATAGATAAGCAGCAAAAAAACAGGTTTAAACCCTCAGAAAGCTGGGTTAGCCATCACAGGATGCTTCAGCGAGTATTTCTTTTAAGAAGACACCATTCTTTGCTGCTAAGAGACATGACCAGGTCACTGCCACACCTAAGCATAGCAGAGACTTTTAATTATGTCATCACATGACTATTCCTCCAATATTGTGATTATAATACACTGTTTACCCAAACTTTATGTTCATCTAAAACCCCTGCAAATCTGGTGAATTACAGACTATACCATGACAGAAAAGTGTGGTCTACTGGTAAAATAGTGACTTGCAAAGTGTTTTAAAATGCTGGACACGTATCTTTTGTAGGTTCTTTATGATGTATTCAAATAATCTCTCAGTAGTTCTTATTTTTTCTGCCCTCTGCATACTTCCCGCACAGCTAGTCTCTCAGTAAAATGAGTTAATTGTGATTTGGTTTTCTTTACAGTTTTGTTTTGAATTGAAATGAAATAATGCTATAGAGGCCCTAGTTTGTTACTATGATTCCAAATTGTTTAGGGGACAGCAGTTGGCCTAGGAGGAAAGGCATGAATTATTTTTTAGGGTGAGGAAGCCTTCTTTCATGTAGTTAAGGTATATAGAGTTTATGGCTGATTAACTGGATGAGAATGTGCTGTTTGGGGCCTTTAGTTTTTGGTTGTACAGACTTATTTTCTAGAACAGGTAATCTAGGTTCACAAGGATTTCCTTTTAAAATTTCCCACAAAGCCGATTGCTGCAGCCTTTGCTGTGTCCCTGGTAAACATGTTCATAATCTCAGTGGACTTTCATCCAGAATGCTGTAAATTAGGACTTCAAGAATAGGAGGAAGTTCAACTATTGGACATGTTTGTCTTGCAGTTTTTCCTCCTTCAACCAGCAAAGATCAGTCCTCCTCGAGAGTACTGCCTCAGGTAGTTATAAGGGCTCCACCACTGATGTATCCAAATGATGCACATGCTTCCAGTTATATTTCTGATGCTCTTCTCAGGCAGTAAAGAACATTTATTGAGAGGGAACTCTGGCATAAGGAAACCAAGAGACTTGGTCCACAATCACATAGCAAATCTGCAATGCAGTGAGAAATTAAATTGAAGTCCCCAAAGCCCCAGGCTCATACCCTGAACTCCTCCCTATTTGCAGTGTGTGTGCGTGTGCGTGCACGTGCACGCGCATACAAACAGAAGAAGTGTCATTACTGGATCGGACCATAAGTCCATCATGCTCAGTATCACATGGAGGCAGAGAGTAGATGCTAAATGAGTGAGTGATCTGGGTAAACTCAGGGATTTTCTTCTATTCCTCTCCCACTTGCTGCTCCAGCATTTAAGGTCTAGGAAGTTTTGGTTCAGAGGCTGTAGTCCTAACTCCCATGTTTAATGTACCTTTTAAAAAAATTGTCCAGTCCCTTTTTCAGTCTCGTCAAATTGTTAGCTTCTGCAGCATCTCGTGGCAGTTTCCTACTTTCATTATATGCTGTGTGAAAAATAGTTTTCCTTTGTTAGATTGAAAGTTACTACCAACTGATTTCATTTTATGACCTTAGTTATACTGAGAGAGAGAGTAAAAAATAAATCCCTATTTATTTCACTTTACCATTTAATATTTCCCCTCGGGTGTCTCTTTTAAACTGAATAGGTCTAGCCTCTTTAGTCTGTCATCATATGGAAGCCTCTCC
The DNA here is from genome assembly GCF_052110815.1 of Crocodylus siamensis. NCBI lineage: Eukaryota > Metazoa > Chordata > Crocodylia > Crocodylidae > Crocodylus > Crocodylus siamensis. The sequence goes on from NC_143399.1 coordinate 53,792,151, forward strand.
ATACCACTGATCATCCTTTTGGCCCTTCTCTGTACCTTTTCTAGTTCTTCTATATCCTTTTTGAGGTGGGGGCACACTATTTGAGATATAGACACGCCATGGATATGTAAAGGAGGATAATGGTACTTTCTGTTCCATTTAATCCCTAACATTTTGTTTGCCTTTTTGATGGCTGTGAACATTGAGCTGATGTTTTTAGCAAATTGTCCACAATGACTCCTAGATCAGTTTCCTGTGTGGGAACAGCTAATGTTGAGCTTGTTGTAGTGTAGGTATAGTCTGGGTAATTTTTCGCCAAGTGCATCGCTTTACACTTATCTACATTGAATTTCATCTGCCATTTAGTTGTTCATATGCTCAATCATGCCAGATTCTTCTGTTCTCTGCAGTCCACCTTGGTCTTTACCACTTTGAATAATTTTGTGTCATACACAAATTTGGACAGCTTATAACTCTCACCCCCTTTTCCGGATCATTTATGAATATATTAAAAAGCACTGGTCCCAACACAGATCCCTGCTGTTTCCATCCCCCAAAATGACTATTTATACTCACTCTTTGCTTTCTATTTTTAAACCAGTTTTTAATCCATGAAAGGACCTTCCCCGTTATCCAATGACTACCTAATTTCATCAAGAGCCTTTGATGGCGGACCTTGTCAGATGCTTTTTTGGAAATCCAGGTATACTATATCAACTGGATTCACCCTAATGATACCTACTTATTGACACCGGCAAGGAACTCTAGTAGGTTGGGGAGGCATGGTTGCCCATTGACAAAACCATACTAATTCCTCCCCAGCAAGTCATGTTCATCCATGTCCTGAACAATTCCTTTTTTTATTATTGTTTCAACCTGTTTTCCAGAAACAGAAGTTTGACTTGCAAGCTTGTAGTTTCCTGGGTCCCCTCGAGCCCTTTTTTAAAATATTGAAATCCCATTTGCAACCCTCCAGTCCTCTGTTACTGAGGCTGTTTTTAGTGATAGGTTGCATGCTACACTTGGAATTCTAGCAGTATCTGATCTGAGCTCCTTCAGGACCCTCGGGTGAATATCATCAGGTCCTAGTGATTTGCTTTTTTTTAATCAATTTACTCTACAACCTCATCTATTGAAACCTCAGTTTGGATCAGTTCCACTGACTTGTCCTTAGAGAGGAGTGGATCTGCTGAAGGAATCTCCTTAACATCTTCCACAGTCAAGGCAATTGCAAAGAATGCATTTAGTTTCTTGGCAATGGCTCTGTCATGCTTTAGTGCCCCTTTTACACCCTGATCATCCAGAGGCCCAACTGACTCCCTGGCAGGTCTTTGGCTTCTAATGTACTTACAAAAAATAACAATAACAATTTATTTATCTCTAGCAAGTTTCTCCTCAAATTGTTTCTTAGCTTGTCTTATGACAGTTTTACATTTGATTTGCTAGAGTTTGGGCTCTTTTTCTTTTCCTCATTAGGATCTGATCTTTTGAAAGATGCCTTTTTTTATTTATTGCCTCTGCAGCTCTGCCATTAAACTGTGCTGGCTTTCTTTGGTTCACTTTGCCTTTTTTTTTTTTTTAATTTGTGGTATGCATTTACTTTGTGCCTCTAATACAGTGTTCTTAGAAGCAGTTCCCATGCTGCCTGAAAGTTCTTCACCTTCTTAGGGGACCCTTCTAACTTCCATCTAACTAGCTTCCTTATTTTGGTATAGTTTCTCCTTAATGGTATACCAATGGAAAAGATGGACATTTGTGATCTGCACAGAGCCAAGGAAAAGAGTATATATGAAAACATTTTCACACAAGGAAGTTATCCCTGTAAATTTAACTTAAAGAATTCTGGCAGTAGCCATCAGTTGCCTCCTTATGTGTAAATTGTAAAAGGAAAAAAGGCAGACATGACAGTTCTTGTCTAATTACAACAAATGGAACACAAGCATTCACACAATAAATTAATACTCCTATTGTGCTAAAGCATATTAGAATCCTTGGTGGAAGATAAGTTTGCATTATCCACTGCATGCAACATGTGCTGGAATAGGTTATTATATTTACAACACTAGAAAGCACGAGCATTCTTGGTGGAAGATGGGTTAATATGATACATTTGGGCCTGATTTTCCTTGCATTTAGATTGGCATACATTACTAGTGACTCAGGTTAATGGAATCAAGCTACTGCCAAACTGGTAAGGGCTTCTGTATGTAATGCCAAAGGCTGAAACGTTTCAAACCAGGAGAAGTATAATGCAGTACAGTCAAAGTACTCAAACTTTCCAAATTCATTTCAGACGGAGACTAACCTTGGAAAACTTAAGGCCCTGAGTTGAATGTGTGGAAGCACAGAATGCATAGAAAGCAGGGCACCCTGAAATGAAATTGTAATAGGAACTATTTGGCAGCCTTGAAAAGGGCTAGTCTCTACCAAGTGTTCCCTTCAGTTTATAAAAATTAAAAGCATAAGAATCGACAAGCTAGAGTAGTGAGAAGCAGTTAGCCTTGTTAACATGAAGCCACTCAGAAGGCAGTGTTGAGACTGGTAGTTCTCAACATTTTTAAGCTTGAGGCACCCCTTGTCTGATCCCTCCATAACTTCTGTGAATTGAGTGGTACCTCATTAAAAAATAATAATTCACTTACTACAGGGTGTACTACCTTGCAGAGAGGATAGGCAATGGGGGAGCAAGTAGGCAAGGAGAGCCCGCGCCTGTTCTTATTAATCTCCTCATGCCTCACTTAACTCTTCACTCTTCCTGCAGCATACTTCAAAGGATCTTGTAGCACCCCAGGGTGTCCTGGCACCCTGATTAAGAATTACAGTTATAGATTAAATCATAGATATATCTTAAGCTTTCATAATCAGCACTCTGCTCATAATCACCTCTGTTTATGACAGCATATGCTCTACATTTCTGATTTTAGTTAGTCTATAAGGTTAACTTCCCAGGTTTGCCAAGCAACTTTGCCATTGATCAGTTTTTAGTTCTTTTCAATGTTTGTGTCATCTTTGTGCAATTATCAGTTTAAAATCAAACACTATTTACCAACTTAATATCTACAGTAACCTTAGCTGTTGGCAGCTAGGATATTTTGATTATGGAACATCATTTAATGTGGGAAAACTGGATGAATATCTTCAGTAAGTTTTCTGCAAGGAACAGGTTTATGTACTTCCTCATTTCATTTTATATTTAGTAGGTAACACCCAATATATTTTTTTTTAATCTTGTTGACTAAGACAGCGTGATTTTGTAATTGCAAATGGTTTGGAAGCACTAGCGTCAGGTTCACATATGGATGATTTTGACCATCAAATACCTGATGAGTTAGTGTAATGGTAATTCATGGTCAGCCTAGTTCCTAGTGGATATGAAGTCCACCCACAGAGTTATTAGTCTCCACAATGAAGTCAGGATTGAGCTAGCTATAGACACTGAATTACTGTTAAGATTTGAGGTCACTTGTTGTGATAGCATACCACTAAATTTACTGTAGTACTCAAGAGCATTGTCACTTACTCAGCATTTTACTTGCAAAAGGATATTTTGGAACATCCAGCTCTGTTGTTGATAGATTTCTGTGTTCTGATTTCATTATGTTGACAACCACACATTAGACTGTATTGAGCGGATTTGATTTTAATGCTGTAGAGCTTCACCTCCTGTTAATTATGCGTCAATTAAATTTGCCAAAAGCTTTCCTGATATTTAGCATTTATTTTTAGAATTAACAATACAATCATTTTGTCTAAATAGGGCTGAGTGTTCAAATCTTCTGTAGGTGAGGAATCATGGATCTTTGGTCCTTAGTGTGCATCTTGAACACAGCTGTAGGAATAATTACAACACCCAGTAGCAATAATTACAGTACAGAAAAAATTTGCCTGACAGTGTTGGACAAAAAGGCTCATATTTTACAGAGTGGAGCTTGTGTATTATAAGGGGTAAAGGACAGAACTGGGAATGCCTTCTGATGTAAATGAACAAGATGCTGAAGAAGAAAACTGAAGCATGGAAAAGTGAGGGTCTGGTTGAAAAATTTTCTTCTCCCAGGTGGAACTAAAATACCCTATGCCTCCTATCTGACACAATGTATTAATAAAAATACAGAACAAGGGCTTATTCTACATTTAGTTTGACTAGGTTACCAGCAACTCTACCATTTCTTACATGCCTAACATGGTATGTAGTGTATCAGTATATGTAGCAATTATTGCTGTATTTTTATTAAGGCTTAATAAGAAACAATATAGAGTGCAAAAAATTGTCAAGTACCTAGGGGAGCTTGGGGGTGTGTATAAAGGGTTAAAGGATGCCTGCCTTTGAAAGAAATATTTTTGTAACAATATGATTGTGTTAATTGTCTTCCAAATGGAACTAATACAAGAATTTGCAAGTCATAAGGTAGTTGTCCACAGCCCAGCAACCACTGTTTTGCTTTAATTTTTTTTAATAGTAATTGTCTCGATATTATAAGTTGATGTGCTCATTTATCACTGAGACCATTATTAATGAGCACTGCTTTTCTTAGTTATGTTTCTATGGTAACCATGTGATACATTTAAAATAGAATTATCTTTTTTTCCAGTTGAAGATCTTCGTTCATAATATTTTCCTTTTTTAATAAATATGCTGTATTTTTATTCTAAATGCTTTCTTCCCTGTCCTTCCAAACTCTTGCCTGGTTAAGGCTGTTGTGGTCTTATGTTTCATACTATGCAGTGGGTTATATGGAATGTGTTGTACAAATAATGATGCCTGACTTTTCTTTGCATTTTGTTTGCTTTTTTCCTCCTTTCTATCCGGTTGCATTTTCTCATCAATATTCTGTTTACTGTGATAGTAAAATATATGACATAAATCCCTTCCTCTTCCCTTTTAATTGTTGGAGTGGTTTCCTTTCTATAAAATAGTCCACATATTGGGGGACTATATCTTGCAGTTCTGATTTTATGGTGCCATAAAATGGCAAACCAGCTGCAAAGATGTTCACTTAATGTAGAAAATATCCATGGGTGGTTGGTATTGCATAAGTTAAATGTGTAACGTGTCCCCCAGACTCTAGGGTTGCCTTATGCCCCATCTCAGTGTTCAGCTGAGCATTGGTATGAGGCATGGGACAGCCCTAGGATCTACCTCTCCCCTCCTCCCTTGCCCAGTCCCTGAGATCAGGCAAGGGGCATCCCCAGATCCTGACCAAGACACCACAGCCCTATGCCTATGTCTGATCTCCAAAATCAAGGACAAGTCCCCTCCCCCCCAGCATCACGATGGAGCATGGGGCAACTCTAGGGTCTGAGGCACAACCTTCCTCTCCCCTACCACCTTATTTCCTTGTGGCATGTCCCCAACCTGGGGCTGCCCTGTGTCCCCATCAAAATGGGACACAGAATAGTACTGGGGTCTGACAAATAGTTTACCTGGCTGAGTCACTGGGATTGAGCAGGAGGCACCTCTGGGTCTCAGGTAGTGTTCAAGACTAACTTTTGCTCTATCCCAATGGTCACAGGGAACCCAGGAACAGGCACAGGACAGCTCTTGGTCTTGGTTTGGCCCAGGGGTGGGCCATTATTTCGGGTGGAGGGCCACTTAAGTTTTGGCGAGCTATCAGGGACCTTGTAGGTATCCCTGCCCTTTGGAAGTTGCCCTGCCCCCTGGTTGCCACATTGGGGCCAGAAGTCCTGCCCCCCTAACCCCTGATCTTTGCCATCGGCAGACCCTCCCCTTGCTCTTCACCCCCTCCCCATAGTTTTTTTGGGAGGGGGTTGCCATCTTAGAACCAGAAAAAAACCAAATCATATACTAGACTATACTGACTGTATTTTAATTTTATTTAAAAAATATTTGTCATCACATGTGATTGTGTATTGTATATATAAAGGATTGTTAAATAACTCAAAAATAAAGTGTCACTCTTTTATATTGTGTGTGTGGTGGGGTGTGGGAGTTGAGACGAGGTGGCTGTGTAGGGGGGCATAGGGTATGTTGGGGTGTATGTATATGTCGATGAGGGTTGTAGGGGCAGAGTGGGTGTGTGGGGGGGTGAGGGAGGGTGGAGGTATAGGGACCCCCACACACTTCCCCCATGGCATGCAGCCCCTGCTGCTCAGCAGCAGCAGCAGCAGCAGTAGGTGGGAAGTCAGGGAACTCATGCCTGATGCAGGCGTGGCTTCGGCCAGCGCTGCACTGGGGGAGGGAGCAGAGCCTGCCCTATCACCGGGGTTTCACCCTGCATACTTCCAGCTCGAGCATTTGCAGCAGGGGAAGCCCTGCACAGGAGCCTGCTGCTTTTCCCCACTCCCTGCTGTGCAGGTCCCTGCACTCTGCCAGCTTCCCCATGGAGTCCAGCATGGGACTTCCCCAGTGGGAGTGCAGGAGCTGCAGGCGCACGGTGTAGAGCCCCTGCCATAGAAATGGCCAGCGTTCCACTAAGGACGGTTCTGCTCCCTCCCTCCATGCAGCGCTGGCTGGAGCCGCGCCTCATCAGGCACCTGTGGGTGCGAGTACCCTGACTTCCCCACCTGCTGCCACTGCTGGCAGCTGGAGCTGCACACCAGGGGGGAGTGCGTGGGGCGGTCTCTACACCCCACCCCCCACACCCACATCCACAACTTGCCCAGCTGAGCTGTGCACTCCTGCTGTCCCTACTGGGTGCAGGCTCTATGCTGTGCTCCCGCATCTGCCCAGCTGCAACCCCCACCAGCTCTACCACTTCCGTACCTGCTATCCCAAGCAAGCAGGTTCTGGCTGCAGCAGGAGCCCTGCCCAGAAGCTGCTGGCTGGGCAGAACCCTTCCACCCAAGAGGGTGGGAGCAAGGCTCAATAGAGTATGTTGGGGGGGTAGTACATGTGGACACCTCATTCCCACCATCGTGAGCAAAAGGGCTGGGTGGGGTGCAATTCATTGGGATGTGGTGTGGGCTAGATGAAAGTGCCTGGTGGGCCAAATTAGGCCTGCGGGGCATATTTTGCCTGCCCCTGGTTTGCCCCCAACAGTCACACACTTGGGATCTGAGGGATTTTATGTCCCCACCCATGCATTGCACCTCCTGCTATGTATGCCTGGCATAGCAGGATGCATGATTTTTGAGATGGGGCATACCAGGGCCTGAACTTGGTGAGGAGAACTTTGACTCCTCTGAACCAGAGCATTCAAGCTGTCTGAAAAAGGTAGGTTTCATTTTTGGGGGGGGGGGGAAACATTTTTTTTATCACTGAATGTCTCAAACAAGGCTGATGTAGTATCTCTATACTTGATCCATTTCCCTAGGACTTGAGGAGAAGGAGTGCATAGGGTACGTAGGCTAGATAATTGAAAAAAAAATATTATATTTTCGGGAAGAATTTGAGAGCACTACTCAAAATATTGATACAGCGGATATGATAACTCATAACTGAAGTCCTGTGCTAATTTTAGGGTTTATTCAGGATTTCAAAAGTATTAGAAATGGCACTGGCAGAGCCAATAGTGTTTATAGCATTTCTGCTCAAGTTCAAAGTTAATTTTAAACACCTAGGTTTAAGAGAAATCTTAAGTTTTTTCTCATCTCAGTAGAGGCTCTTGTAGAACTTAAGCAGAAAGAACATCGGGCTTAGAACCCTAATTCCATAGAACTAGAGCCTGCAGGGGCTGGGGAGGAGGACTTCTGGGGCATTTATAAGCCGTATAGCCATTCTGTCTCCAGGTTGTTCTTTTATTCAAGAACTATGTGGCTCCATATAAAACTTAGGTGATTAGGGAATTTTTCAAATCATATTATTAGTACAAACAGTTAAATCTGCCAAGGATCTGAATGGCAATGCTGATTAGGAAGTTTTAGACCAAGGGTTGGCAACTTATGGCTTGCGAAGTGATTGTACCCATGATCCAGTGTGTACTTTACCAGAAGTGCGCTTAAAGCCTGTTGCAGCCTAGCCATGGGATCCAGCCTAAATTCTGCATTTCATATTTTGCTTGTGGCCAGCCTTTGCTGGTGGCTCTTTCAGAGAGCTCCTTCCAGTATCCTGATATCCTGGCTCTGCACAATTCTGTGCAGAGAGCTGGTCTCCATACCACACCCTCACCCCATTCTCTCTCTCTCATTCACTCACTCACCCCCTAACCTCTGGTCACTGAACTGGCCGCTCTTAAAGATGTAGGGAGAGAGCATTTAGAGGAGGTTGGGGAAGGGAGCGGGGGAGTGAAACATCAGCCCCTCTGCCCATAGCAGGGACAACAGAGCTACAGCAAGGGATGGGCAGCCCGTGGTGCTAGCTGGGTTGCAAAGAGAGGCCTGTGGTGACTAAAAGGTTTAATCCCCTGTATTACAAGGATGGTTACCTTTAAATCATTTTAAATCTGTGAAATGATATGTCATCTTAAAGTTAGAACAGCTTCAGAGCAGTCACAGGTTAAGGCTTATCATAGAATAGTAGGACCAGAAGGGGCCTGTAAGATCATTAAGTCCAGCCCCCTGTCATGGGCAGGAGGTAGTTGGGTTCAAATGAGGTGCTTGTCCAGCCTCCTCTTAAACACCTCCCAGGGATGGCAACTGTACTACCTCTGCTGGGAGTGCGTTCCAGATTCTAGATACCCTTATGGAAATGAAGTTCTTCCCTAAATTTATTTACTTCTGAATATGCATTTATTCATTTAATGCTGAATGCTGTCTTAGACCTGCACAACTGAGGCCTGCCACTGGAGGGCCTGGTGAGCAGAAGTGTAGATAGAAACCCTGGACTCTATCCCTCAACTGGAGTATAAGAGGAGGGGTAGGTTGGCATGTAGTTCAGAGGCAGGGAAACCAGAATGGAGGCTGTGGCTTCCTCCCCTCTGCAGCAGCAGGAGCTGAGCCAAAGGTGTGGGTGGGAGGAGAGAGATCTTGAAAAACTGTTTGAAATTAAATGTGGGGGGAGGGAGATGTAAAGAGAAAAGAGTGAAAAAAGAAAAAAAAAAGAACCAAAAACTTGCATATATTTCAATTAGTTGGGTTTGGGGGATTTTGGGAGGGGGTTGGGGAGTCCTGGCTTAGGGGGATAGCAGGAGGGAGCCTACTCCTAGGAGCCATGCCAAGCTGATCTCTGCTCCCCATAGCCCACCTGGGCATAGGGCAGCTTGTACTACAACTCCCATTGCAGATGGCATAAAAATTTAGGTCACAGACCGCAGAAGTTACAAGCAGTTAAATGAATTTCTCCACACCACTTGATTGCTGGCTCCCTGTTCCCCAGTGGCTTCTGCTAGCTCATGCAGCTTGGCAGGGTGCAAGGGCAGTTGCCTGTCTCCCCCCAACCACAGTGGTTCTGTTCTGACCTGGGAGAGGGTTGGCCATCATGGAAAAGGGAAGGCATAGCCAGGGCACAGAGTTGAGAAAAAGCACCATGCCTTCACTGGAAGTTAATTATGGACAGCAAGAGCATGGAGGCTGGAGAAGCAGTGGGAGCTGAGCTGCTGAGAGTTAACTTACAACTGGGTAGAAAAAAAAAGGGGAACCTGAACTGGTGAGGGAAAAAAAATGAAGTCAAAACCTGTTTTCCACACAGCATCCCTAGGTTGCATGTTCTCCCAGGTGGAGCTTACAGGCCGTGAGATTAATAGAGCTTTGGAGGGTGGAAAGGAGTAGAGGAGCTAAGCCTCCTGGGATGCTGGAGGACTGCTAATTGATCACTTTATCTCTGCAGAGCAGATTAACAAGGTCTTGCCTGGACCTTGGTAGAATGGCTCAGAGATAACCTTCACTCCAAGTGGCATGATTTTAAGACACTTAGAGGGTACTTAGAATGGGATAACACCCTTTAATATGTGAATGCTCCCATTTTAAGTTTGTTCAAATGGTTTAAAGATAACCTGTAACACCCCCCTGAGAAATGTTATCATTGAAAGTTAGAAGTGACTACGGAACTCAACACCACCTTGACATCAGATGGGCTGCATATACTGAGCTAGCAGCAACTCACCCAGCTGTACCCCACCATGTCACACATTCATCTACAAACATAGCCCACCTTCTGTCTCGCTGAAAACACTACATTCTGGCCTGTTATCTGCAAACCAACTAACTAATGATATGCTCGTTAAGGCTGTGCAAAACAGCATTGTTCTGCTTTGACTTCCGTTTTGATGGAACTGTGTTTCTTTTTGAGTTTTGTTTCGTTTCAAAAAAACTGTTTCGTTCCGTTGAAACTGTCTTGTTTCGATGCTGTTTCAATGTTTTGCCCACCCAGCACTGGGAAGATCAGTGCTGCTGCTGGCACAAGCTGGCAGCACCAGCCTCCTGTCATCTGGCAAGCAGATTGGAGGCCTGCACCCCCAGGAGGAGTCCAGCTCAGCCCTCCTAGGGGTGCAAGCAAATGCCTGATCTGCCTGCCAGATGACAGGAGGCTGGTGCTGCCAGCTGGAGCTAGCAGCAGCACCAATCTGCAGGAGCAGCCTCCTGCAATTCGGCAGGCAGATCAGGAGCCCCCTGCACCCCTGGGAGGAGTTGGCTGATCCCGCAGGTGGGTCCCTGCACAAGTTGATTTGCACCTGTCCTGCACCCGCCTTGGACCAGCACCAGTATGGGGCCTGGGGCATATCACCTTGTGCAGGGACCTGCTGCCACCACAATTCCGCAGTGGGGGAGTGTCCCCACATGAGCTGATTTGCCATGGGCCCTGCACCCTGCTCCGGCTGGCTCCAGTACGGGGCCCGGATGACAGGAGGCTGGTGCTTCTGGCTGGGGTCAGCAGCAGCACCAATCTTCCTTGCGTTGGGTGCGGGCTGCACCCAGTGCTGGTCCCAGTTGGCAGCAGCAGCCTCCTGTCATCCGACAGGCATATTAGGGGCCCACGCCCCTGGAAGGAGTCTGACGCAGCCCTGCAGCCCTTCTGGGGTTGTGGGCAGGCCCCAATCTGCTTGCTGTATGACAGGAGACTGCTGCTGCCGGCTGAGACTGGCCCTGAAGCCAAGCAAGCCTGGCTTTGAACTTGAAATGTTTTGAGTGCCCTTATTTTGTTTCAAAGGCTTTTGTTTCATTTCGATTCCACTGTTTTGAGCTTGAAATGCATCGAAACAGCTTCGAAACAAAACACAGGGTGAAATTTCACACAGCCCTAATGTCCTCAGGGAAACCCCATCCATTACATGATCCTGCAAATGCAGTCCATTACAGGCTCTTTCCCTTGTGTACTACTGCAGTGTGAGCTGAATGTTCAACTCCCTTCTATTTATCCTGTTATTTTTCATAGTATTGCCCTGAGATATTAAGTTCAGGATACAACCCAGAGATTAGTTTTGCCGGATTTCAGCCAAGCATAACAGGCCACAGGCACTCAATATGTTACCTACCTTTGCAAGACTAGTTAGGAATTTCCTCAATATTCTAAGGCTAACACCAGGGTATGTGCAGGTCATATAAAAGATGCAAACATTTCTCTGTTCTGTCCTATTTCTCATCTGTTTAAATTTATATAGAAAGCCATGTGGTTTGTTTCAGGTGGGATCTACTGCACGTCTTTAAATAAAACAGAAAAGTTTGCTGAAGGCCTAAGGGTTGGAACCATAGCCTTCTGATTTCCCAGCTGTCCATGTTGAGGAAATTGAGATACAGTTCATTTTATATTCATGGATACAATTCATATTACCTTAAACTCTTCAACAAGTATCTATTTTCAACCTTAGTTTTACCTTACTGAAGTGTTGCTGTTTAGTAACTTTAACAGTCATTTCTATTTATGCATACTTGTTAGAAGTCCTCTGACATGAACTAGGCCATGTCTGCCAAACTGGCCACCTGTTAGGGGTTAAATTGCAGCCCACGGGACTTGCTGGTACAGCATGTTCCTGGAATCCAGGGGGTAGACACCACTGCCACTAGTACCCACACATTGCTGCACGCTGCTGAATTTGGGATCTTTGGTCACAGCTAGTGACTCAAATTGGCAGCAAAGGAGAAGGGGGAGAAAGTGGCGGTGGTATTCACCCCTTGGATTCCTAAGCTGTGTCAATGCAGCGGTTGTGACAAGCCCTCACCCCATAGCCAGAGATGGTTGTCAGGCCCACAGGAAGCCCTGTGGCCTGGATCCAGCCTAGGGTGCCAAACAAGTTGAACATGCCTGGATTAGGCAAAGTAAAAATCAAAAAATATTTTTTTGACAATGTAAAATTAGTCCTACTAAAAGCAAACCATTTGGGGGCTTAATTTCATTTCCTAAAGAATAGTTTCTATATAATCAGTAGCTTCATTTCCTATGATTTCTTTCAGTTGCAATAAAACCAGGAAGATCTATTTGTGGGTTAGTTTGTTTTTTACCCTTAGCAGATTAAATATACCAGGGGTGGGTAAGCTGCATCTCCAAAGCCACATGCGGCTCTTCAAAAGTTAATATGCATCTCCTTGAGTCTTTGCACAAGCACACGGTAACCAGCTTCTGACTTGTTTGGTACCCCAGGCTGGATCCAGACCGCAGGGCTTCCTGTGGGCCTGACAGCCCACCTCTGGTTATGAGGTGAGGGCTTGTCAGCATACCTGCCACAGCCACTATATAGACACAACTCAGGAATCCAAGGTGTGAATGCCACCGCCACTCTCTCCCCCTTCTCCTTTGCTGCTGATTTGAGTCACTAGCAGTGACCCAAGATCCCAAATGGAAGCTGGTCACCATGTGCTTGTGCAAGGATTCAAGGAGATGCATATTAGCTTCTGAAGAGCCGCATGTGGCTCTGGAGCCGCAGCTTGGCCACCCCTGAAACATTTTAAAAGTACCTTAAGTTAAAGAAAGAAAAAAAAATGTCTGTACAATCTGTTTTTTAGGCCCATGTTGTGTCGTGTTATTCCTCAATGTACTTCATACCTTTTCATTTTGTGTTAACTTTTTCTGTCTATGCGGGGGTAAAGTATTGGTCTCTCCCTGCAATAGGGAATTCTGTAAATTCAGAGTGGGGACTGATGTTCGTAGAATTTTAGATACATTTTTGATGGCTCCACTCGCTGCATGGACAGCATGGCAAAGGGTCATAGTAGCAACTGAGAAATGGCTATACAGGTACTCAAGACACTGTCTCAAAAGTCTGGTAGGAAGAGGATAAGGATTACTTCTACTCAATTTCTGTATTGGCCCCCAGTAGAGTTCCATTAGGTCTGAAATAATGCTGTTTGCTTTACTTATTGCATTATAGCACATGTTTGTAAGAAGACATTGATGAAATGTGAGCCTCTAGTTCTGGATAATGACACTGGTACTGGGAAAGGTTTTCTTTAAAAAAAAACACCTGTACTTGGAAATGTGCAGTTGATATTTATTAATAACAGAAGAGGTTTGATTTTTTTTTTTTTTTTGGCCCTGTTGGTCTAGAATTTTCACTGGCAAGAGAAACAAAAAGATGCTTTTCTACCCCCTTCCCCCAGAATTCATCATATAATTGCAGTTAGTGTTACTTTTTTCTCCTATCCCCATTTAAAATATAACAGTGCTATTTCCAATCACATTTTGAAAAAACAGCTAGCCTTAATCTGTTCAGGGATGCCACAGAATTTAAAACACTTTCTATAGCCAACAGGAAATATTAGAGCATTTTTTTATTATTATACATCTTAGGAAGGTAATATCGAAATATATTTTCATGGGATTGGGTAAAATAGCACTCTTTGCAAATTTAACTTAAATGTGACATTCATTTTGTAAGCATTGTCTTTTAGATCTTTTTTTCAATGCAGTGAGTATATAAGTAAACTCCTCAGTCAGTAGCACATGTACAACTTGCTTGAATGTTAAAGAGGACAAACTGAAAAAATGTAAGGACAGTGGAATTAATTTAAAATGGGACATGTCAAAAAAAAAAATAAGGGTGGTCATGAAGAGTAGGTCTTGTCCACCTTTGGTTACATCTGTTGGTCATGCTTCAGGGTTTTGTTGGAAAAGATAGCTACTAAACCATTTCTGAAGGGCAGATCAAACTTTCATTTAAATTAATTGAATTAAAAATACAGAAAGTTAAATACATGCTTTTATCTGTTTTGAGAGTCAGGGATTTGGTTTTAAACGAAGTCACAGATTCATAGAATCAATGAGTCGGAAGGGACCTAGACAGATCATTTAGTCCAACCCCCCGCCATGGGCAGGAAGGAGCACTGGGGGTGGCAGAGGTCATAAGACCCCAGCCAGGTGCCCATCCAGTCTCCTCTTGAAGATCTCCAGGGAAGGTGAGAGCACCACCTCTCTGGGAAGCCTGTTCCAGGCTCTGGCCACCCTTACAGTGAAGTAGTTCTTCCTAATATCTAACCTAAACCTATCCTCCCTCAGCTTGTGGCCATTGTTCCTGGTGACTCCAAGGGGGGTGAACAGACTTTCCCGAGTCCCTGCTGGTGGCCCCTGATAAGGTTGTAGGCAGCCACAAGATCCCCTCTCAATCTCCTCTTGTGGAGACTGAAAAGATTCAGGTCCCTCAGCCTCTCCTCATGGGGCTGGCCACGGAGGCCCCCAACCATATGAGTGGCCCTCCTCTGGACCCTCTCCAGGTTCCCCACATCCCTCTTGAAGTGCAGCACCCAGAACTGGACACAGTACTCCAGCTGCGGCCTGATCAGCGCCGCATAGAGGGGGGGAGCAAGATGAAGTAAGGTTAACCTTAGATATGCAGTTAATGTATACATGCACCAAGGGCCATTTTTCTCTTAGTGCAAATATGGAGCATAACTTGGAATTGTATAAAACAATATTTTCCCACAAATACAGAGCACGTGTGGTACAAACCTCCACAACAGTAGATCCATTTTCTAAAAGAGGATCCATGATGGCAATAATAGCTTGAAGATTTAAATGTCAATGCTTTAAGTTTCTGAGGAGCATGAATGGAGATGTCCCTTGCATGTAGCTTTCGAAGTTACTAAGTTTGGTGCCCAGGACACGCTTCTGGTGCATCAGATCCCAAAGCGTACTGAAAATGAATTGCCATTTTTTTTGCGTTGTTTAACTAAAGTCTTCTTTTGTATGATTTGTTTCCATGGTGGGCGTTAGGTGGAAATTGCAAATTAAAACATAATCCAGATCTATCTTCTTTAGGGCTTAGTTGATACTAAGCAACACGTTTTATTTGTTGGTGTTTTTTTAGTTAGCTGCTGGGGTTTGTTTTTTGTTTTGTTTTTCCCTGTTTCCTGAATGGCACTGTTATAAAACATTTGTTTCTTTTTTTTTCTTCATACTTAGATGAGTACAGGATCAAACCAGTGGAAGAAGTCAAATACATGAAAAATGGAGAAGATGATCAGAAAATAGCAGCCAGGAATCAAGAAAACTTGGTAAGAATTGAAATCATCACTCATTTAATGAAATAAACATGATCATGCTTTTGTAATATACACTGTGCCATACATTCAAACTGCAGCTTGCACATCTCAAGGGGATTCTCTTGAAAATGTTGCTACTATCTATATCTTTTCTATATATTGCTTGAATGGTAGGTGCAAAATACTACTTTTTTCCTGCTTGCCTTTTTGAATTAGCTTGTAGTTGATCTGGGGGTAAGTGTTGCAGCACAAACAGTATTTGTATTCACACCTTTGCAAATAGGTATATGGGCAGGCCATAATAACTTTGTCCCTATCCAGAGGAGTTTTTTGTAAATTAGAAATATATTGGTATTAAAAAAACCACTTCAGGTAGACATTATGATTTATTTTATACTTTCCTTCTATGAATTTTATTATATGTAAAGTCAGGAAGCCTGGGAAAGAAAGAGTTATGTAATTTAATGCAAGTCATGTGGATCATTCATAAGTAATTTTGCACTAGGTTAAATATTTTCTGATTTTATCCTTAAACCTGTATTCTACTTAAGATTTTGTGTGTGTATAAAACTAAAATTAGAACCAACTAAAATTAGGTTTCCTCTTGTTCTGTTGGCATAGCTCTTTAGGTTTTAGTGGAGCCATAATGGCTCCACTAAAACCTAAAGAAACCACAATCCACCAAAGTTGTTATTGTTGTTATTACTTCACTTCGGTTGATTTGGCATAGAAAACAGATGTTGGTGACTTGCTTCAGGCTGACTTGTCAGAAGTCTTTTTTCCTTTTTGAAAGCTCAAAATAATACTTTTTTGTGATCTAGTTAAATTGCTCAAAGAAGTTTTACAGTAATGTAATTTGCATAAGCTACATTGAATGTGTATAGTCCCATTTCTTCCTGAGCTTTTTTTCAGGTAGATGCTTTTTTCTACCTGGAAAACTGAAGGGAGGATCCCAAGCTGAAGTTAATGGATTTGTGACCATTTATATTAGCTATGGATTTGCCCCTCACCACAACTGGGTGGCTTTTGGGAACATCAGCCTCTTTTGTATTGCTTGTGGTGACAGACTGCAGAAGTGAACTACAGGCACCTCCACCATTCATCTGTCAGGCATATATTTTGCAGCTTGTAGTACAACGTTGCAGATGCATTATGCTAGTAAATGGCACAGTTTGCTTTCTGATGGGTAGAACCTGCCTGGTAACTTTTAGATTCTGCTTGAAGGCCACAGAATAGCACAGAATATCATTTCTCTGTTATCTCTACTCCAGAATACCTATATCTGTGTGTGTGTGTGTGTGTGTACACACACAGATATGGATATATATACACACGGATATGGATATATAATATCCATATCCATATATAACACATACATATACTCCAGAGATAGATAGATAGAGTCTGCAGTTTTGAACTGCTGATGCTCCCTTAAACAGCACAACTTTTAGCGTGCAGCAAGATGTTGCTGAGAACATCACCTTTTCTAGCAGCGTCTGTGGTGTATTCAGCATTATCACCAATGTAAGCATGTTTGTTTGCTTTTCAGCTACTTTTAGGTAGTTCTGCTGCAAGAATTATCTCTAGTTTGGGAGTTATTGGGTTTTTATTGGCAAATATAAGATGAGCGCTGATATCTGGCTTTGATTGAATAAAATTGAAAGATTTGAGGGACTTTACTTCTACACTGGATTCCAGCACTAAGCTAGCAAAACTCAAGAAAGCAAGTTTCCATGTGAATGACAATTGAGAAGAATTTGGAACAGCTTGAGTTACTTTTAAATGTCTGGGTCATGTGTGTTGCATTTAAAAACTAGTCAGAGATATTTTAAACTTTGTTTAGTGTGTTCTTTCTTGTTGCAATATCTGTTTATTTTAATGAACAAGCTTATTAAGAGAGATCTTTGAGGAAAGATGCTTTGGGGTGTGTATATTGTTTTGATGGGTTGTTTTTGTGAGGGATGGCAGTTATTTTGAAAAATGAGTTTTAAATACAAGGGTGAGGGAGTGTTATTGCTTCTTACTTTATAGGAACCTCCAAAAGATGTTGAAGGTCTTTAATCAGAAAGGATGTTTTATACTTGAAAGACAGTTTTAAAAGGAAAATAGAAAAAAAAAGTTTTCATATTCAGAAACAATCTTTTTAATTTTTTCCATCTTAGTTCCATTAAAGAAAGATGACATCTGTAAATGTACTCAGTTTGCTAATCCAGGAAATAGTCAAAGTATTGACAATTTTGATTTCTAAAGGTTTTACTAAACTTCTTTCCCTGTAGTAAACATGTTAAATTCATAGTTTAGAAAATGGATTAAGACAACTATCAATCAGGCTTTAGTTCTCCTAATCCTTGTAATGTTGCCAGTAAATTACAAAATCCTGACTTTTCATCAGATATTTCTAGAGATCAGAAATTTTAGAAGCAAGAAAAGGTCATGGGGGTGATCATCAAGCCGTGGTGTTTCTTGTTTCTTAATCCCGCATTTGAGCTGTTTTGCTATGATTCCCAAATCCACCTCCTTCTCAAATGAAGGTGTGTAGCTTGAGTTTGGTTGTATTTTTCAGTTATCTAAGGTTACATAACTGATTCTGTATTAATTCAATTTAAGTGATTCTGCTTTTGAGTTACCTATTGTCAGCTAGCATCTAATTTTTTTGGTGTCATAATAGTGTTAATTTTGGGAGTTGTTCTGGTTTATCAAGCTCTTTTACTTTTGAAAAGCATCTCAAGTTTCCCTTAAAAACTCCTACTTTGCCCTTCCTTTGCATTTAGTTGCTTTGAAATGCTACCTCTGTGTCCCATTGTGTTGTGATCTCCAGTCATAGAAAAGTACAAGGCTCTCCAGGTGCATAAGAGGTGGTGCCAAACATTGACTGGTTCTGAATTTATACCCTGAGCCTGTGGACCATCCCAGATGTTTATTTCTGATGATCAGGTCCGTGTTTCAGTTACAGTAACCGTAGCTAAAAAAGGAGAATCAGAGTAGAACAGATCCATGCCCTGACAGTTCTCTAGCAAGCAGTCTCACTAGTCAACTGGAACTCAAAACTTCACTGGAGAACAAAATTTGGCTGAAACAGCCTTTCAGGGCACATATACTATTACTGTGTGCTGACCACTATAAAATCATTGATGTAAAAGCAAAGTTATAAATAAGCTTCAAAAGCTGACATAAGTTTATGCATTCAGGGGCATTAGGGGGAGGTTAAATTGATTCAAAATGGCTGCCAGGCAGGTAAGTCAGAATGAGGGGCTAGCGGGTGGTGGGGCAGGCATCACCCATGGGTGGGGTGAGGTGGGGTTCCCCCCCCACAGCAAACACATTCCCATCCCTCCTACCCCTGCCCCCACAGGATTTACTTGCTTGGCTCCAGCAGCAGCGAATGCTGATAAAAGCAGCTGCACCTAGAGTGGCTTGTGAAATGGGGTTTGAGAGGGCTCACTGGTCAGGGGCGAGGGGCAGGGGAGGCAAACAAGGAGCTGAGGGGGCGGAGAGGGGGGGCAAAAAATAGCTCAGTGCAGGGGGGGCGGGATGGGGGACAGAGGTGAAAAGAGCAGCCCTGGGGCTGGAGCCAGTGGCTGGGTTTTCCCAGCCCCAGGGCTGCACTTGGAACAGGTACAGAAGTTCCATGCATTGGTTTAACCTAAATTGAACAAGTTTGATGCTACATGGATCCAGGTTTATCTTAAATGGGGTTCTGCTGTTTTTAGACTGGCTTGCATGTAGGGAACTTCTGTACAGTTACAGGTTTAGACTGATGGTTGGTCACTGAGACTGGGTCTGTAAGTATAATGTCAGCACGGGGACAAGCTAAGTTTAAATTGGGCAGCCATTTTGAACCTGAATTGACCTCCACAAATTTCTGTACTTGGTGAAAATGGAAACCTTGGAAACCTTGTTTCAGGCAAAGCCTGAGCCTTATGGGACTAATGAAGAGTTCACTTATCTAATAGATTTGAAGCAATCCTACCATTTTATTAAAACCAGTTGAGATTTGTTTTATTGTCCTTCGCTAGCATTTGTCTTTTGTGAATGTCACCCTAATTCACCTTCTTACCCTGATCATCCCTGCAGTCTCTTCTCCCCTAACATGCACTGCAAATGTTATGTACCTCCTTTCTCACCTGCATTGTCCTTTCAGACCCCATTTCATGTCACTGTCTCATAGGCCTGTAGTTACTTTCTTTGGATACTTCTGATTTACAGATTTACCTCACAATTCCTGATCAGTCATCTTCAATCCTGCATCTTGATCTCTCTCGTTGACATCTTCCCATATGTTCCTTGCTATTATATTAAACTTAATCTGGCTAAACTTGAAATCCTTACTTTTATTCCTAAACCTTCCTCACCCACCTTCATTTTTGTTACCGTTTATAACACTACCAACTTTTCCCATCACTCAGGCCTGTAACCCAGAGGTTGTGTTAGATTCCTATCTCTTCCTTTTCCCAGACAACCTGGCTGTATATCTCCTCCATAACAGAAAATGAGACCTGCTGTACTTAGTGGGAGAATCTTGAGGTAGGTGCTCCGTTAACCAAACCTCCTCAAACCACAGTACATTTGTAACCTACTGAAAAGGGTGAGCTGTGCAGGGTTCCTGTATGCACTTTGAATCTAGCAATATGAGAGTGAGTGGTGGAAGTGAATTCTTACTGAGAACTTGTCCATGAACCCAGTGCTAGGGTATGGGCCTGATTCTTACTGTGAAGATGCAGTTTATGCATAAATTTGTGTAAGTATAGGTACGCATACTAACCAGCTAAGCCCCTAAAGTGACTGTTTGTACATTAAGGCATTTGATTTGTCCATATATGCAATTGAGCTGTGCTAGAAGTTTGCACCAAACTTAAAATCTGGCCAATAATGTCATTTACCTGTCACTGAATGAATTAATTAGTCTTTTATAAGCTCAGTTAATTCACTCGCCTGTTAAATTATTTTGTGAATTATTCATTTATTAAATTAATTCATTTTGACAGAGGGTTGAACGTTTTTATACCAGTTGTAATCCCAAATGGAAATAATTGTATCAATTGCTATGCCTTTCAGATTCTCACTCAGCTAATGGGTCTAGCTAAAAGCAAAAGCAAGTAGTGGCCAGCTAGCATGTGTAATGTAACAATTCATCTTTACTTTAAAAAAGCATGGTTGGAAAGATAAAATTAGGACATGTTAATATTTTAAAAGCCTAACAAAGTCCTCGCCAAAGACATGTCTATCTATGGGCAGGTATGACTGGAATAAATAACATAATTTGCCAGTTCTAAAGACCCATTAATCTCCACTTTAGAAAGAACTCATTGTTTGGCTTGACAACAACATATTAGGTGTACAAAAGTACAATCATAACAGCCTATTTAACATTCATAATAGGACTAATTTAATTGTTCTCATTTACATACTCATGGAGTGCTAATAGCATTCCATTGTGCAGTTTCACTACTGAGAAAGGTAAAATAAGGTGTGCTCTATTCATATATCTTAGCATTATTTTCCCAAACTTAATAAGCTAAGTTGCTTCTTATTTGAAGTTGCGTGTTACATTGCTAATTCTTCTGAAAACCGAAAATAATAAAAAAGAAGCATTTGTTTGTATTGAGTAGTTTAATTCAATAATTTGTGTGCTTTGCTACTTGGATTTTCTTTCCTTGTAACTTCTGCTTGCAGAAATCTATACTTGCTATATTTATTGCTACTAAGGAATGTTTGCTGGAATTAGTACATGGTATCATCCAAGCCTATCATAAAATGGCATAACTGTCCATCTTGACTTGAGGAAAGCTCAAGTCTTAGACTAACCAGGAAAGTTACAGGTGAAGGCTGGGACAAGGTCACAGTGGAGTTTGGAGAAAATTGAAAGACAGTTTGCTTCACACCTTTTCCTTGCTGGTCTCACTTGGACTTTCATGAGGGAACAAAATAAGGTTTCTTTCAGTATTTAGTAGTTTCCCCTGCTGTTATTTGAAAATGTAGTATATCATCCAGACAAATGCTATTCTTTCTAGGTTATATTTTGAACATATTCTCTTCTCAGTTGGATCTGCAAAATCATATGTCATTCCTACTTAATAGTTTGGAACATTAGTTTTCATTGTTCTCTACTTTATCGTTAGTCTTATCAGTGACTACGTTAAAAATAAATATGATCAAGGAAAGGGCTAAATTGCATTAAAAATAAAAAAAATAGAAGAAAACTGTGTCACTGAAGGCACCTATTAAAATGTTCATAAACACGTGATGTTCAATTTTCTAAATGTTCATCATATAAATGTTTAAATATATAAACATAGTTTGTATATTATATGCAAATATAATATAACGATATTGATATTTATGTTTCTGTATTATTAAATAATTTGTATTTATAATTTATGCTTACCGGGGATTTAATTATTTGCATTGGATATTGCTTTGATGAGATACCAGTCACTTCATTTAACTTTATTGTCGTATTTGAGGTGGGGCTGTTTTTTTTTTCTTTCTGGAAATAGGGATTATTGAAAACGCATTGACAAAGTCAAACACCACAGTGCAGTTAATGGTATTTTTTAATGGTGCTCACTGGCTGAAGGCACCGATGATTACTGTTTTAAATTTCTATTTATCACCACTTTGAAGTACAAAGGTATAGGTTAAAGTGTTCTGGCTAAGCACTAATAAATGCAAGTATTCTATAAATACTAAGTATTGCTATACTAAGATTTGAGAGTTAACTTTCTTACTGCATTTTTTTTAACTTTACAGTCATGGTATGTTACAGAAAAACATTAGACATGCTGTAGAACTGAGCAACTTTCATTTACAAACCAGAGCCTTCTCTTATTTGAACTGAAGGAGACTTTTTTGCATTGCCTGCCATGAAAAATGCTGGTGTGCTGTGTTGACCCGATGATGTACACATTCTTTGTCCACACAGAAAATTACAACCACCAGCAGCCAGGTGTTCATGTTGTTTTTGGCCCTTCAGTGCCTCGTTTGGTTGCAAACGTTGACAGTAACAATTGCACTACATCATTTGGTCCTCAGTGTGTTCTCAGTGCTCCTGCTTTAGTGATTAGTTTCAAAAGATCAGAATTCTGGTTTATGTACCTAACATGGCTTCATACAGGTTGTGGTTGCTCTCTGCCCTGCCTTGTACCTTACTCTCACCATCTTCAGTTTACAGATTTAAAGCCCCCAGTGCAACACAGCACTAAAACACTGTCTTAATGGCATATTCCTGAGATCTGAGAAAGAAAACAGAGTTTCTGCAAAGCAAATTATTTCCCTCCAAGGTAAAAGCCTCCCAATTTTCCCACATGCTCTATCACCCAGACCTTTAGGCTGTAGGATTCTGTGACTTCAGGTAGAAGGAGAGGCATTGAGCTTCATGGCATCCCTTACTGGAGGGATGGTTTGCACCTGGACCACTCCTATCTTGGGGTTCTGGAAAGAACTGTGGGGTGGGAGAAATACTGTGCTCAGCTACAACACAAGGCAAAATAAGTAGCTTGGGAATCAAATTTTAAAATTTGAAAAAACAAATGAAGATCACAAAGTCAAACTCCTTATTTCCTTATACAGGTGACAAGACCTTGCACTATTATGTACTGGACCACCAGAGAAATGATTTGCAACCTTTTTAGACTCAAGGTACCCTTGAATAAACTCGAGAGACTCCTGGTTAGACTCAAAGCACCCCTCAGCTCTTAGTTTTTACTCGCTTTTTGTCTGTGGAGAAATAATAGAACAATTTGTTTATGTTGCAAAGAATTCAGAAAGATCACAGCAGGTCAGAATGTTTTTAACACTATGGATTCCTCTTTGAAATCTCAAGGTTTATGTTTGGAATCATGTTTGCACACTAATACAGTGCTAACATTTTGTGGCACCTTTGCAAGTATATCAGGGCATCCCAGGGTGCCATGATACCCTGGTTGAGAATCACTACCTTAGAGTCTGTCCGGGCACAGCTCCAGCAAGAATTAGTAATGCCCATAGAATGGCATTGGCAAGTGCAAGAGCATGGTCTTTTCAGGGCAGAACCATTTGAAGCCATATTAGAGCAGACTCAGTAATGAAAGTGCCATGTAACACAGGCATATGACATATGCATTTGGCAGGTGGACTATGCTGGGCAATACAGGTATACAGTCCAAAAGTCCTGTGGCATTTAAAGGCAGTGCTATGCATGATCAGCAGTATACTAGGAGCTCCTGAAATGGGATGCCTGAAGAGAACACATGGCATCCTTGTAGCTTATGCCAGTCCAACCATGTCACTACAAGTTCTACTGATGCATTTCTCTGGTATATATAGATTTTTCTGCCTTAAATGTAGGAGTAAGGTTTGTATAGTTGGTAAAGTGGCTGTTAGAGGGTACTATGTAGAAATGAATGTGTTTTGAGGATGGTGACCATTCAGTGTAGCAAAAGATAGTGGTGTATGTCTATACATATTAGACAATACATCATGTAATGTAGGGTCCCACTTGGTAACGTTCATTTGCTGCATAGGTTTTTCATCATCCATCTCTCCTTCTCATCATCTGTTTCTTAAGCCTGCTCTCACAAAGGGGAAGATTTCTCTACTATGTTCAAGGTTTTAGGGGTTTATTTAAATAACACATTTGGGGAAAAGAAGAAAATAGAAGCAACTTAAGTAAATTCAGCTATCAGTTAAAGGCATTTTTGCTATAGACCAGTGGTTATCAACCCATTGTCTGTGGACCCCTGGGGGTCTACAGACTGTCTAAGGAGTCCACAAAACATGAATATGGTCAGTCAAAAGTATATGAATACCCACACTTACAATTCAAAGGGGTCTGCACCTTCATTTGAAATTTCCAAAGAGGTCTGCAAATGAAAAAAGGTTGAAAACTACTGCTATAGATTACTTTGTCATGCCCAAAGTGATCTTCTTGGAAATGCACAGCCGTACAGTAGATAGATTTTTTTTTCTTGTAATTCTCCTTGGTACAGACCCTCTGTTGGTGTCCTTCATATCCACTCCTTTTTTGACTTCGGTTTTTCACGTATGGATGAAAAATATAACTCGCGAGATTTTCAGGTCAGTTTGTCTAATTTAGGGACTTTGAATTGTTGCTAGACCATTTACAGCTATATTAGATGAGGAAGTAGTAGAGAATTTCCAATTATTTATAAATAGATTCTTTTAAACTTGTTTTTAAAAGAAATGCATTTGGAGCTGAACTAAAATGTAGATAAAAGATACTTTTGTGGATGTCTGTTGTTTTAAACACATTGTGCAATATTCCTATTTAAAATTCCCTATTTTATTTGAGCATTGCTGTGATGCTCTTTTAAAAGACGGTTTCTTTTAATGAGCTTATGTCAGTTTAACTCATTTCAGTCATGGGTCATTGCATGTTATTTATAGATCAAAGTAAATTATTACATTAAGTATTATATTCTTTTCCCCTCTCTCAATTCCAATAAAACCAATTTTAGGTAAGGGAGGTGTCCAGTTCTCTTTACTTAACTAGCATGTAAAGCAGAATAAATTCATGATATTACTGAATGTTTTGACAAGCCAGAATATATATCTGGATATGAAAACAAATGTATATTTGTGATGCAAATAACTTGGTTTAAATTAGTATCAATTTTAGGCTTCAGACTTCACTATGGAAAAATTTGCATTTTGCAAAGCATTGTTGATCTGTTTACAGCTTAGGATGTTCATGTTTCTTCTTGACTAAAACTGCACTCATTTTTAAGGGAGGAAATGTTTAAAAAGCCCAAAAAACCCTCAGTGGTATTCTTCCTGTGGCCATATGCACACTTTTATAGAGATATGCAGCAGCCACACTTAGTTATGCGTCTGCCAACATTTCTTAGTTAAAGTAGTTAAGGCTATAAAATGGGCTTTGGTCCTACTGGGTCAAAGTCATGTCTGTGCTTATGTACCTATGATTTAAGTGCCTTTATTTTTCACTGCTCGTATGCCATGTTTATCGCCGTGTCTGTTTAAAATTTGTAAGATAAACCATTTAAAGAAGTTACAGTTAATGATGGATTGTTATATATTTAGCACTTTCACCGTCTTAGTTCACTCAGTTTCAGATTAGTCTTTTATCCAGGAGAAAAAAATGAAGAAATAATTTTCAGGTAAAGCCTTTAGCTGCCTTTATTTATTCTACTTTTGTTGTTGTGAAATACGATGACTTCGTAAAGTGTTCAATTTGTCTAAGACCAAATAGACTGGGTGTCCAAACTGTCAGTCCCATTAAGCAGCTTCTACAGAGAATGTTACTGCTGTCAGGGCAAGTTTGCACACACTTAGCTCTTGTGTATCATTCTAAGAAGGGAGCATTTTCAGGGCCAGCCAGAGCTTTTCCAAGTACTGTTTAAACACTTAGTGGAGAGGCATTTAGTTTACTTCTGGACACTAATTGCTTTCTGTGGGGGGCAGGCTTTTCTTTTTTTTTTCACTGACTGTTTCTATCCATGGTTCCACCCAGTTTTCTCTCTGGAAAAGCTAAAAACTCTGAGAGGCAGAGAGAACAAAAAGCCATTTGTGAAACAGGAAAAGAGCCTCATTTACAAGGTCACTGTCAATAGTGAGCAATAATGCACAGGACACTAAGAACCATTTTTAATCCTCACATGGCATAAACCACATAACTCCATTGCAGTCTACTTGAAGACCTGGTTCAATAATTCTTTCACTGTCAGTCACTTTTAGAATTAGTTTTGCAAAGCAAGAGTTTCCATAAATCCCACCTCAAGACTAAATTGTGTGAGCTTTAAACATTGTTGCAGTCTGACTGAAATATGTCAGATCATGTCAGAGCACTCCTACTATTATGAGATGTCAAAATTTGAAACTAAATTTAATGTCTCTTCAACATTACTACTTTCAGTGCCATCTGTTAATATAGAATGACTGGCAGCTGATTCACATAGTCATACCTGATTGATACAATCCAGTGGGTAAGCCCCATTTTATAATCATGGTTTATTTTCTAAAAGAATGTTTAGAAGTTACCACTGTCTTGTTACCTAAATCCATGCTATAATGTTTTCAAACAGGTATGAGTAGTCTAAGTGTCCCTACCTGTTAGGCAAAAGTTTTCTAATGTACATCCAAGTTGGAATTACCTGTTTGTGTACCCTGTATAGGTATGTGTGCATGTGCAATCTCTGCTTGAGTATGTCCCTTACAAACTTACCTATTTGACTGCTATATACCATATTAACTCAAATCTAAGACCAGGATTTTTCCCACTTTCAGCATGGGGGGAAAAACTCATCTTAAATTTGTGGACAAAGGAGGGGAGCAAGGGACAGGTGGCTGCTGCAGCTCTGACTGACCCTGAGCCTGGATCAGGGCCAGAATCAGACCCAGAGCAGCCTCCTGTCCCGTCTCCCGTGCCCAACCTTCAGTTGCCCACTGCAGCTTCTGCCCCTCCTTCTCCCCTCTGCCCTCTGCTTACTGTCAGACACAGTTCAGCTCCAGCTGAAGCTGGATTCGCTGCCAGGCACAGAGTGCAGGGAAACTCATGGCCAATTAGTGCTGCCACTGCTGCATGGCCCAGCAAGGGCTGTGCTTTCACATGCTGTGCTCCAGGAGAGAACAGAGCTAATAAGCATCTGATAACAGTGGGTAGGAGAGAGGGAGAGAAGGGAAAGAGGCAGAGACTGAGGGGAAGCTGGTATAGGGGGGGAAGCAGCAGAGACTGCAGGGAACTGGGGAGAGAAGGGACAGAGACTGTAGTGGGGTGGGTAGAGACTGGGGGGCAAGGGGGCTGGAGGGGGGAGCAGTGGGGGGCAGAAGGCAAGGGGGCCACCTGACCCCTGCCAGCCACTGTTGTCTCTGCAGTACTAATAGAAGGGGGGACAAATATAAGACAACTCTCCAATAATTAGATTCTATACCTGGAAAATTTGTTTTAAAATGATACATTTTACATATATAGAGATTAATTATAGGGTGTCATCTTAAATTCAGGGTTGACTTAGATTTGAGTAAATACGGTATTAAAGTAAATGTGCATTTTTTTTCATGTGTAACTATTAGAAAAACTGAGCCATGCTATTAAGATTAATAGGATCCAAATTTTTGTCTGGCTCACTAGCTATTATCCCTGAAAGCTTGCAGTTTATAGTTCAGTAAGATACATAAGTAAGTGACTAACTAAGCATGCAAATATTTTCCATTTACTTCAGTAGGATGAGGTAAGTGCTGAACCAGGCCTTAAGTATTACACACAGCTGTATGTTCATATAGTTTTTATAAAATGACTTGTGGACAGGGAGGATAGACATTCCTCCTGCTGTGCATTTTGCAATAAACAAATGCACGTTCCAGTGTTACCAACCCCACGTATTTAAAAAAAAATCACAGACTTCTCTTCCCTCCCAAAAACAGTCTAATCTAAATAAAATAATAATTTGAGGATGTCTCTTTATTTGCAGGCTAATGTTGGAGCCCCAATGGAGAATTGTTTTCAAGTTTTAAGAAAAACTCCAAATATTGAGAGACTTACTCAATATTTGGGTAATAATACTCGCACTAGAAGCAGGAAAGTTGGCATCACTGATTTGTTTCCATTTGCAATCACAACATGCATACACCAGCTTTTCAGTGAGTTGCATGATAGGCATTTTTAAAAATTCTGCTGAAACAGGAGTGCAGACAAGAATGGACAGGAATAAATACATGCAGAAATACCTGAAATAATCCAAAGTCACCAGCAAAAGAATACAACTCCAGCTGTAGTCACAGAAGTAAAGTGTTAGCAGCAAACTCTGCTGTTACTGTGCTGGAATAACAGCACTGCAGCTGCTGGCTGAGTCAGGCCCCTCTTTCCAGGCTGTTTTCCTCTGCCCTTTGGTGTGATTCCTGGTTTCCCCATTATTTCTTGCATGCCAAAATACATCCTGGGCTCTTCCTGCCTGCTCTCAAAGGGGAAAACCCACTTAGAACAGTGGGTAGGCCAAGTTACCTACCTTGTTCTCTGGTTAATATTATTATATAATTGAATACCATTATTTGGGAATAATAGAAGAGAAAAAGTATTCCACATATGTAATGTTTTTAAAAGTAGAGGCATGGCATCAGTTTACCTGGAAAGATGGAAGGTTCCTGGTTAACTTATTTCAGTCATTTCCTGCTGCTCCAGTACAGAATGCATGTGGGTTTTATCAATGCCTGCTTAAATACATGCAACCATAGGCACCAACTTTTTGTGTGGAAAGTTTTATGCATTTTAGGTGACAATCCTCTTCCCTAGGGGAGCCAGGGCCCTTGGGCCCCCACATACTTGGCACCCATGCATACAAGTCCCATTGACTTCAGCTGGGCTTCAGCCCATGCTTACTGTTTAGCACATGCTGAAACACTCTCCTGAAAAGAGACACATTTCTGAATCAGAGCTCTAATGGCAGTAGCCTCCCCTTGATCCCTGTGCCATTGTAAAACATTGCAGGGACAGTCTAGGACAGCGTTTCTCAACCCATGGGTCACAAGAGTATAAGGAATGGTCATGAAGAAACTGTAAAAATGGATCAACACACTTGAAAAATGGATTCTCCTTTAAAGGAGAAACATGTAGGAAACTGTGGCTTTTGCCTTGCAGGCTGTCATAGTTCTAGCCTGCAAGGGGCTGCTTGGGGTCCCCCAATGCCCCACACACCCACCCCCTACTCCTGGGGAAGTGGGTCAGGAGTGAGGGACACTGGGTACGGACTGGCCATTAATGTTTACAAATGGGTTCTGGTGCAAAAAAGGTTGAGAACCACTGGTCTAGGACTTGGTCTGATCTTCCTTTCAGGTGGGCTAGGACTTTTAGTGCTGAGGCACATGGGCTAAGGACAGAAATTATACATAAACTGGTATACATCATCAGAAACCAGTTCAAATCTGTAACAACAAAAGTTCAGTGCGCATAAACCTCTTTCAAAATGACTGAAACCAGTCCAAGATAAACCTGGATGGATGTAGTATTAGACTTCACTGTTTTAGGTTAAATTGGTTTATTGAACTTCTGTCCCAGATCCCCTCCAGATTCAAGTTAACTCATAGTTCCACAGGATCCCATGATGCTTAACACCTTCCCTGCAAACACTTCCCCCCCCCGCCCCCCCTATGCAGAGTGGGAGAGCTAGCCTTGGCCCAAGCTACAGCTAAGTAAGGAAGCATGTTTTAGTGTCCCTTCCCGGCCTTTGGCCTCAGCCACCTCAAGTATGTGGCTGCATTTCTAGAATCAAAAGCAAATATCTGTTCACTTGCTTATTGGTTCAATCTACGCAAGTTAGACTAACCTGTGACGCTTGAGTCAATTCAGCCTCTGGCTTTTTGACTGTCTGTACTTAGCCTTGTAAAAAAATGGGTGTATTGATTCTGAAACAGTATTTATTTGCCTGTTGGCATATGGATTACATTAGTTCTTAATGCATATGCATGTAGAAGTAAAGTTAAAGTTGTGTGAGCAAACTTCACTTCTTCAGCCTGTGAGTACCTAATTTTGCAGCTGTAATGATCTACCTGAGAGTGTGTTTGTGTGGATTAGAATGTAATGTTGCACCTGGAAAAGGAAAATTGTCTGGGCACAGATCAATGCAATGTGCCAATTTATATTTTGGAAAGGTTTGTTAATCTACTAGTATAACTGAAACTTGTCAGAATTAAGAGGGGGGTTTTTTTCCTTTGCTTTCAGGCACATTCTTCTTATGCAAACTGCAGGTTTTGGGACTTGTCAGTTCAACTTTGTTTTGACTTGTTGAGAGCATCATCCTCTTTTAGCTGCAAAACAATTTTCCTTAGGAACTTATATGACTCGCTCTTTCAAAGCTAAACTAAATAAGATGGCCTTTAAATACTCAGTAAAATCATCTGCAGGTTGTACATTTACACTCCCCAGTACTCCAAACCTTAGACCACATTGCTAAGCAAAGGATATAGTGGCATGGCATTGGTTGCCTTTTTTCTAAATCATGTTTTCTGTTCTTATAAGTATATTATGTCTCCTGCAGCAGTGTGTCACTTTCATGAATACGCCTGTTACATATTTTTAAGATTGTATGTAAAAGGTCTGTGTGGAAGCAATTTACCAAGAAGCTTGATAGATATGAATAGAGTCTCATACCCATTACCAATTCTAAAGGGAGGGATCATCCAGAATTTATGCTGGAGAGTGTATGTGTGTGAAGACGATGACATTTGCAAATGTTATTCATTGGTTTTCAATGATTTTTTTTTCCTGTGGTGCATGAAGAACATTACTTGTACTGTGATTTGCCAGGTGTCAAATATCTCACACCTCTGTATCACCTGCCTTTCAGTTGGCATCTCTTATCTATGAATTTTGCTGAGTTATACACAGAACCTGCAATTCTTCATTAGCAACTGTCATTGTACACAGAGGACAGTTCTAGTTGCTAGTGGGGGCAAATGGAGGTGGAACAGCAGAAAAAAAAAGAAGTGGAAAGGATGGGAAAAGCTGGTGGGAGGCAGAAAGAGTATAGAGGAAGCTACCTAAGACCTCAATTCACAGCACCCCTCAGACTCTCTCTACGCCTATTAAAGCTATCCTTTCCAGGAGCGAGGCAGTACAGCACAGGTACATACATGACACATGCCCCACTGCTAACCTGTTGGAAAAAATAAGGGTTTCATTCAGCAAGACTATAAAGTAAAGCAGAGTCTTCCCTAGCAGCATTAAATCTGTATGATGAAAGATTAAGTAGTTCATTAGCTTGTAAAATAAAGACAGTTTAAAACAAAATATCTCTGAAAGCTTCTCTTTAACGCTGCTACTTTTTTGGCCTATCTGATAATTTCAGTTGATGATAACTTCTTGATTAATTACATAGAAGTTGCCCTACTGTATTAGGATGTCTAGCGTTTATCTAGTCCAGTATCCTGTCTCTGATGGTTGCCAGCACCAGATGCTTTATAGTAAAGTGCAAGGAGCCTGACAACGGGCATATGTGGGATTATCTGTTCCTTATGAATATGTTATCCTAATCCCTAATAGTTAGAAATAGGACTTTGGGGAATGGAGATCTTATTTTAGAAGGAAAATCCAAAAGGGCTTAGTTTATTTAGTTTAATACAGTCTGAGGTCTTCAGACTGCTCTCTTTAAGGAGCTGAGGATAAATACCAGTGAAGAAATACATAAGCTAAAAGGCAACATTGTCATAAAAGTGAAACAGAATAAATGCATTCATTCAGGTCAAAGAGTTAAAGTTTCTAACTATTAGTAAATTGAGGCTCTGGAGCAGCCCTTCCTTTTGCCACTATGGCAGCAAAATCTAGCAATTTTTAAAGATAGATCTTGACCATTTTATGAAAGGGATTAGGTGTTATTGCTGTCTGCTATTGCAGGGGACTGTACTTTCTGACCCAGAAGATTGCTTTTAGCCATACATTCTTCTTCCTTTAAAACTTGCTAAGTTCTTGGTCTTAACTATACCTTGTGATAGTGAGCTCCATAGTTTAATAATGCATCATGTAAAAGTTATTTCCCCTTTTCATATTTGAATTTTCTACCTTCCTATGTCATGGAGTGTCCCTTTGTTTTTGTATCATGCAGTGTGGAAAACAAAAGCTCTTGACCTTGTTCATCTGTACAATTAATTTGTTATATGCATTTATGGAGCTTCCTTTCTCAGGTAGACAATCCCAGTCTTTTCGATATCCCTTCATACGAAAGATTTTTCCCTATCCTGTATTGTTTTCAGTGTTGTTTTTTTTTCTCTGAATACCCTCGAGCTTTTTATTATAAAATTTGTAACAGTACTTTTGTAGAAATTTTACTGTAGTAAGGGTAGGAATTAAGATTACTTGCAGCAGTAAGAGTTGCAGGAGAAGAGCCTAAATTATTCAACTAAGCATCAAAATGAGTAATATGTATTGCATAGAATAAGAATGCTCATGTACCTTAGTGCTGTAGTACTCAGTGGATTTATCAGTGAAAGAACAATAATGTTTGTGATGCCCTTTTTAAGCCAGCGGTATGACCCCTTCCTCCCATTCCCCCCCCCCCATTTTTTGTATTCTAAGTTTTTTTTTCTCCTTATAATTTGCTATCTGCACATCCATTCACAGCATCTGATGAAGTGACCTTCAGCCAACGAAAGCTTGTGCTCTCTATATAGGTCTTATTTAGTTAGTCTATAAGGGTGTGTGACTATCCCGCCTTATAATGACTGTTGAGGAGGATGAAGTTCCCACAATTAAGAGGCAGCAAAAAGGTTTCCTCTGAATGTTGTTTCAAGAGGAGTTGTTTGATATGAAAACATTCTTATGTTAATTGTATGTGGTGTTCATTTCACTTGTCTACTTGATGTTTAGATAAAGTCTTCCAAAAGCTGTAGAACAGTGGTGCCCAACCTTTCTGGTCTGCAGGCCAAATGAGGGCTTTGAGGTTGGTCTGTGGGCCAGATTTTGTGCATGGTGATTTGGTGATTGGGTCTGTGGGCCCAATCCAGTCAAAAGTTGGTATATAGGCACAATCCAGCACATGGTCCTGGCCCCACATGCCAGATTGCAACCACCACCCCAACCCCTTGCATACCACATTGGGTCCTGGCCCCACACACAGGTCCAGTTTGATGCATGGGACCATGTCATCTGCCTGTGGGACTTGACAGTTTAGTAGTGAGGGAATGGTGGCACTGTTAATTGCCACTGCTACTCTGCCACGAAATTTCTGGACCCGTGGGGAACCCCATGAGCTGGATCTGGTCCAGAGGTTGAGCATGCCTGATGAAGTACAATGATATGTGGATTATGCGTTGGGCAACTGTGAAACGCATATTAGTATTTACTATGAAGAAAATGAAATTGTTTTGAAGGAAATTTGTTGAAACTACAACATCGATGCATTTTTTGGTGGCTTATTAAAAGCTTATTAAAAAGGTATGGCATTTGTATGAAGGAACATGTGCACAGGCATTTTATCTTCCTAGACTCATTTGGAAAAAGAAGATGGGTAAAGTGGCATTTGTATTCACATGGGAAAATCCTGCTGGTTTGATACTGTCTTTTTTTTTTTTCCCAAGAATGAGAGAGGGCTGGGGATTGCTGTTAAGGAAGCTCATTAACTGTATTTAACTACTGTAATTCACTCATGATAGGAATTTGCTTTTATCTTTAATTAATATACCTATCAAATGATATGTTTGGCAAATAAAATTCTCCCTGAGACTTGGGGTGAACTCAAAATGCACTCTTCTATTTGTGATCCTGCTGCAACACATCTTTAAGATCATTAGAAAAGTAAAAAAGTCTGAATTTTTGCATTATAGGACTAGCTAACTATGTTTGTTCTAAGCAGGGTGGAAGTATCAAAGTGATTTGCTGAATAGGGAAAAAAGCAGGGTAGTAATTGCAGTGTAGGAACTTGCATAGGCAGTGTTCTCTGGAATGAGAATAGTACTGAGAAGCAAAAAGTCAGCCTCCAATCTTGACTATGCCATTAACTTGCTGTATGACAAAGGTATCAAACTTATCTGCAGCTGGATCCAGAGCACAGAGCTGTGTCACCTGGCCCATGGGGCTGGCAATTTGGTGGTGAGGTGAGTGGCAGCAGTGTTTATTGACACCATTTCAAGAGCCATGGCAGTTGCTGCTTATCCTACCACTAATTTTTTAGTCCCATGGGCATTCCTGTGAGTCAGATGACATGGCTTCACGCTCTGGGTCTCAGCTTTGGGGCCAGAAATTTGGTGATGGGACAAGCAGCAATAGTTAAGTCTGCCACCAGTTGACCCACTGCCATATTTCCAGCTTTCTGGGCCAGATCCTGCCTGCAAGTTGTATCTTTAACACCCCTGCTGTGTGACCTTGGGTAAATCTCTTTTACCTTTGCTTCTGTTTTGCCGTCTAGAATAAACATGAGGCTAATGGTATTAATTTATCTGTTTGTAGAAATGTAGTGGGGACTAGTTCATCCAGTGTTGTAAATGTATAAAAATGCAAGTATAAATATTATTTTTGGCATTTAAATATGATGATGGACAGTATTTGTTGGAAAACATTTTCCTTGAAAAATAACTCTCCATAGGCTTTGGGAAAGACTGTTTCCCAAGTAGCTCTAGCAGTAGAAACTATGGAAAAATATAAGCAAGCTAAGTGGTAAGATAGCAGTAATAAATAATCTTGTCTCAGCATAGTGTCTTCAGATTTTCAGTCTATCAATAAACAATGACAGACAGAATGAGTGCCACCCTTAGGGACTTGAATGAATGAAAAGACCTGAACTCTGGAAAGGGGTATTGCTGATTTGAGGTATTATTGATTCCACATGGAGAATCTCTCTCACCCCAGAACAGTCTATCATGAGAGCAGAAACTTCATAAGCACAACCACTGTATTTTTCTTAATTAATCTGTACAGGAAGCCCTTGGGAATGTTAAGTGAAATAAAGGGAAGATTTTTTTTGATAGATGAAGAGTATTCACAGATAAATTGTTATGTTTTCTTTGTGTTTATTAATTATGTAAGATGCCTAGAGCTTTGGCTAAGCACTTGTTACATTTGAATAAACATATACTAAGGTATAGTCTCTAGTTGGAGGTGTTAGTTTAAATCTTTGAAGTCATTCTTCAAATGATTCCTTTCACTTATGGAGAAATAGAAGGAAAGTGTGTCCATGTTTAGATTTCATATGACTTTTATTAGCAGAGATAAAGAACCGCTTGTAGATTAAGTTGCCTAATATTTCCTATTGTAAAATACTTTTGCTCAGTTATTTAGCTGTTTGCCAAACTCTAACTGTTTAGGCTGCAATTTGCCATTTTCAGAGTGTGCCTTAGGCTGATTTTTTTTTTATTTAGGTTTCAGCAAAAATAATTAACTTCCAAAACCAAAGTGGAAGGTAAATACCATATTTATACAACTATAAGATGACCCTCCCCCCCACAATAATTAGACTGTGTATATGGAAAACTTACACATTTGTTCTAGGTATAAAGTCTAATTATTGGAGGTTTGCCTCGAATTTTTCCCTCTTCCACTGCTGCAGCAGGGAAAATAAATCTGGGGGACCAGGTAGCCCCCTTACCCTCTGCCTCCCTCTCCCCCCAGCTTCTTCCTCCTGCAGCCCATTCTTCTCTGCCCATTGTCAAACTTTGTTTTCCCTGAGCATGTAGAAGTGAGGAACAAATGTATAAACACTGAGTGTGAAATAAGCATGCTTATATGCAAATCACTATGGGTACCCATAGACTTAGTTCATTCAGAATTGATTAATTGTACCTTTTTTGAAACTGCTGCAAGTTTTAGCACAGGTACTCCATAAACACACTTTTAAGCAGTACTTTTGTACCTACTTATATATAGTACAAACTATGCATATTAGTCCAAAGCTGAAAGGCTCATGATTTTCAATATAGTTCATTGGGCTGGATCACAGCAGAATCAATAGCATTTTAAACCATGGTGATCCCCCATCTTAGCACTGCTCAGTATGTGTGTGTATTCTAGACACTTCCCCCCCCCACCCCGCATGCAAAAGGAGCCATGTGCTAATTAGCCCCTTACTCATGACTGGAACAAGTTTTTGTCAAAAGTCCTGGGAAGCTCCAAAAAATTGTATACATATGAGGTGCAGGGCAACCTGGTCCAGCTCCACCTCATGTATGGTGGGATCGCACTAATTATGCAACAGGCTCAGAGGGGGGGCAACAGAAGGCTTCTAAATGAACTGTTTGGCACCCTCTTTGGTGATGTTTACTAGGCATTTATGGCAGGTGAAGAAACATGAATCACTGGAAATGGGAAAGAAAGGCACAGCTCAGCTGTGGGAGTTAAGAGGAAGTTGAAATGTGTCCAGTGTGAAGAGGAAGTTGAAATGTCTCACCATGACTTGAAAAAGTGTTGTCGCGGAGGGGGATTGAGCCTGGAAAGGTGGGCGGAGCAGAGCCAGATGCAGTTCAGTAAAGATAAATGCAGAATGCTTCATCTGGGGCGAAGTAACCAGCAACATGAATATAGGTTAGGAGGAGATCATAGAATCATAGAAATCAAGGGCTGGAAGGGACCTCAAAAGATCACTGAGTCCAACCCCCTTGCTCTGGGCAGGAATATTGCTGAGATCAAATGATCTCAGCAAGGTGTCTCTCCAGTCTCCCCTTGAAGACTTCCAAGCTTGGGGGCTGTACCATCACCTTGGGAAGTCTACGCCAGATTCTGGTTACCCTTACTGTAAAGAAGCTCTTCCTTACATCCAACCTAAAACCATCCTCTAACAGTTTATGGCCATTGCTCCTGTCTACCTCTGGGGTGCCCTAGTGAACAGCTTTTCTCCCAGCTCCCGATATTCACCCCTTATATACTTATAGACAGCCACCAGGTCCCCCCTCAGTCTTCTCTTCTGCAGGCTGAACAGATGTCCTGGCCAGCACAATGGCTGAAAGGGACCTTGGGATTATGGTTGTAGGATGAACATGAGCCACCAGTGCAACACTGTAGTCAACTGAGCTACTAGCATACTGGGTGGGATGCATTAGCTGATATGAACTGAGAGATCAGAGAGGAGTGATTGGCTGGAGGGCAACACCCATAGAGTGGTGGTGAATGGGTCTTTTTTGATCTGGAGGGATGTGGGCAGTGGGGTCCCCCAGGGCTCAGTCCTCGGGCCCGCACTGTTCAACGTCTTCATCAGCTACTTGGATGAGGGGGTGAAAAGCACCTTGTTCAAATTTGCAGATGACACTAAGATGTGGGGAGAAGTGGGCATGCTAGAGGAGAGGGACAGGCTGCAACCAGATATAGACAGGTTACAGGGGTGGGCGGATGAGGACAGGATGGGATTCAATATTGACCAGTACAAGATACTGCATCTGGGGAGGAAGAACCAGTAGCATACCTGCAGGCTGGGGAACTCCCTTCTTGTCAGTACAGAGGCGGAAAAGGATCTTGGTGTCATTATTGATGCCAAAATGAACATGGGCCAACTGCATCTTGTCATGCATCCACAGATGCATCATGAGCAGGTCCAAGGAGATGATCCTCCCCCTCTATACAACACTGGTCAGGCCACAGTTGGACTACTGTGTCCAGTTCTGGGCACTGCACTTCAGGAGGGATGTGGACAGCATCAAGAGGATCCAGAGGAGGGCCACTCACATGATCGGGGGCAGCAAAGCAGGCCCTATGAATGGAGGCTATGGAACCTGAACCTGTTCAGCCTCCACAAGAGAAGGCTGAGAGGGGATCTGGTGGCTATCTACAAACTGGTCAAGGGGGGCCAGCAGGCAGTGGGGGAGTCCCTGTTCCCCTGAGCATTACCGGGAGTAACGAGGAATAATGGCCATAAGTTGACAGAGAGTAGATTCAGGCTAAATATCAGAAGGCACTACTTCACAGTCAGGGCAGCTAGGATCTGGAACCAACTTAGTGATGTCAGAGAGCTTGGCTGTAAATCACAGATTTTTGGCATGTTTAGGTTAATTGCTGGTTATGTGTAGATACATATGTTGGTCTGTGGGTTTCTTGTATATGGTGGTATTTTATCATTCTGGGTATTTATCATGGTGTCTAAAAAGGAAATGTGGGTGCAGAAGTATTCAAGAGAGCCTGATGGAGGGGTGATGATTGTTGAATTTGTGATGGAAGTCAATCAGAGACTGTAGGTTTTCAGTCCACATGATGAAGATGTCATCTATATATCTTAGGTATAGCATGGGTTTGATGGTGCAGTTCTTGAGGAATTCTTTTGCCAGGTGGGCCATAAAAAGGTTGGCATGTGGTAGAGCCATTTTGGTGCCCATAGCTGTGCCTATGGTATGGAGGAAGTGTTGGTCATTGAACCTGAAGTTGTGTGAGGATGAAGTGTATAGGTTCAGAAATATCTTGAAGTATGTACTCTGAGTTGTAATCTTGTAACCTTCCCTGAGACCTACACAGAAAATCCTCAAACAATTGCAAACCAAAGCTTGCAAAGAACCTTTTTCCAAGTATTTAGTTGGTTTAATAAAATATATCACATCTAACCAAACAACTTTGCCTGCCTGTATCCTTAGACCAACACGGCTACAACCAACAACGCTGCAACATGGTAGTTAGAGGGAGACTTTCAATGGAAGGGGTGGTAAAGCATACATTAGAGTATAGAGAAGCAATGGGAGCTAAACTAAATAGATTGAAAAGCACCATAATGGGAGTAGGGAAGTAAAGGAACTTGGAGAAGTTGGGCCTTCAAATCAGAGAGAGATATCAGAATTCTTGGGATCCCAGTGGATACCAAAGAGAAAGATAATACAGCATGGGAAAAGGTAACGGCGAGGCCATGGCAAATATTTTGGTTAGGGTCCAGAAGGACACTGTCCTCTAGTACAGTGGTCTCCAAACTTTTTTGATCGTGCACCCCTATCAATAAAAAAAATTTTGAGCACGCACCCCCATTATATGTGTATTTATTTATTTATAAATTATATACATGTACTACTGTACTAATATGTTATGTACATTATAGAACATACACAAAAAATTGAAATTAAAAAAGGAAGCGATAAAGATGAAATAAAATAGATATAAATAGAAGTTCTAATATTTTCTTCCCACACCCCAGTGGATCATCTTGCACACCCCACTTTGGAGACCACTGCTCTAGTAAATCCCAAGATGCCATCCTCCTGCTCTGCTTGGCCTTGGTGAGGCCGCAGCTGGAGTACTGCATCCAATTCTGGGCTTCACAGTTTAAAAAGGATGTGGAGAAGCTCTAGAGGGTCCAGAGGAGAGCCATGTGCATAATCGGAGGGCAGAAAAACAGGCCTTATGATGAGAGGCTGAGAGCTATGGGACAGCCTGGAAAAGCACAGGCTCAGGGGGTACCTGGTGGCTGCCTATAAGTATATAAGGAGCATACATCAGGATCTGGGGTAGTGCCGGTTCACCAGAGCACCCCATGTGATGACAAAGTCAGTTGGTCACAAACTCCTCCAAGACTGTTTCAGACTGCACATAAGGAAGAACTTCTTTACTGTGTGAGCCCCCAAGGCCTGGACAGCTGCCAGAGGTGGTGTAAGCACCTACCCTGGACTCCTTTAGGAGTCAATTGGATGCTTATCTTGCTGCGATCCTGTGACCCCAGTTGACTTCCTGCCCCTGGGGCAGAGGGCTGGACTCGATGATCTTCCAAGGTCCCTTCCAGCCTTAATGTCTATGAAATGTATGGAAAAGTGGCGGCAGTTAAGGCTGTATTTACTGCCAATTATTCTATATATGGGAATGTATTCCCACTGATGTGGCATCAGCAAAGGTACAGATATGTGCATTCTTCTGGAATGCCAAAAGAGAAAGGTTGGCTAGAACTGAACTGTACAAAGCAAGAGAGCTGGGGGCTGCTGGACTTGGGATTGTTCATCTATGTGAAATATGTACATGATATGCAAGCCAGTAATGGAGGGAAAGGGGAAAGCAGCATGTATCACCCAACTTCACACAGCTACAATTTTGAGGAAATGGGGAGTATATCAGACCTCTTTGAACAGTCCATGGGCATGGCAATCACTGATTCATTACATCAGGATGGAAGGATTCATGCAGAGGTGTAAAATAGGAAAGTAGTATTGAAGGTCTTGAAGGATCATAAGAAAATGATGAAAGCAGCAAAGGAGAGAGAGAGGATGGCATTGGTGGTAAAGTTCACGGAAGGAAAAGTGAAGAAGGTGTGGGGAGCAGTGGCAGGTAAAAAACTAAAAGATGAACATGCTGACATAACATGGATGGTTGTAAGAAATATCTTGCTGTTGAGAGAAGTGTAACATAGATGGGTCTTGACAAGCTCATTAACGTGCCCAAGGGAGAGGTGCAGGGAAGAAGAAACAGTGGGACGTGTTTTGGGAGTGTACATATGCAAAGGGGGTGTGGGATAGGGTCCGCTGCTTTCTGTGTGTCACCTGTCATTAGTGCGATGGCACTGTATGGATATTTACCAAAGGGACTGGAAGAAACATTATTAAGGAGTTTATTAGCATGTGTTAAAACAAATTAACAGATAGTAGGAAACCTCTGGGTGTTTAAGACGTTGGCTTCCACTGAAAAAGCATACCTAAAGCTGGGGTTGCATGAACTGAAATATTACATTGATTGGGACAAGGAAGAGATCAGAGAGGAAAGGCAGAGAAGAAGTGGATGGAAAAGGACAGCACAATTGTTTTTCTATGCCAACAGAAGTCTTGTTAAACCAGGATGCTCAGTACGTGTAGCTTTCTAAGTTTAGGGTGATAAACGTGTTTTTAATAACAATTGTTTTTAAAAAAAAGTTCTTAGAAGCATGTTGGCCTTTTTGGCACCAAGAGAAGGGTGTCATGGCTCTGGCCCTCCTGGTGTGGGCCAGATATTGCAGAACCTCCAGGCCCAGCACCAGTTCCCTGCGAAGGGAACACCTGCCTGTTTGTTTGTTCTTTTTTTAAAGGCCAAAAAAAGCGGTTCCCATCTGTATATTTGCCCATTATGGACCATATGTTTTGTAGTCTTTCTTAGTGTTAGTGGCATTTAATCAACTTTTTAGTTGGTTTCCATTACTAAGCACATGCTGCTTTTGGCTGCACTTTAATGGTAGACAATATACTCAGTGAGGTTTTCTTGTATACGAATGTAAGACAAATAGTTTTTTCACCCATGCTGATTGGGGGGGGAAAACCTTGTCTTATATTGGAGTAAATATGGTACATTGTTTTGTCCAGAAACTCTTGCACCTTCCTACTGTGGATCAAGAGCTTGAAACTTGGTGGGGGAGACAGATTCCTCTAGAGGCAGGGATGTGTGTTTTGCTATCCCTGTTAAAAAAAAATTTAAAAAAATGCAAATATGGTCAAGTTACAAGAGCCAGTTTATGGACACTTAGTCTTGTAACAGTTAGCTGTTTTCCAATAAGTTTTCCAAGGAGTTCATCTGCATGTTTCAGCCTCTGGATGTAGGGTCTGGGCATGACTTTTCTTGCACATTTCCCTCAGCTGCTGTGGTCCCCTTGGCACTGGTTTTGAGAGCCAGGAGCTGGTCTTTCCTATATTTGTAATGTTCCTACTGCTGTTGTCCAAACATCATGAAGAAGGAAAGCAGAGCGAAATGGAGAAGCTTGAGGAGCTGGACCTGGGAGGCAAAGGAGAGGTAGAAAACAAATTGGGACAAAGAGCTAGGATAGGAGGAATGCTGGGAGCTGGGCTCAGTATGACAGTGTTGGTCTAATCCTACATAATTAGATTTCTGTTCTTTTTTTTCCAGATTCCTTTTTTAAGAACGTAGGAAATGACACACACACCATGACAAAAAAAGCTTGTTACATTTGGAAAGTCAGGCACGCTGAACATAGAAAAACGGCATGCAGCTTTAATTTGGACCACTTTAGACGTATGCGTGATGCTGCAGTCTTTAATTATAAGGCTGCATAGTATTTTTTCCAAAGAGCATGAGTAGCTTATGGATGGATGGATATAATGTTGTCTATGATGATCCAAAACACAAAAGATAGATAAGATTATAAAAAGAAGATTTTCATCTGTTTTTATACTTCATATAAACTGGTTATTTCATGTATACAAATAAGAGAATAACACTAAGTTAAGCTAGCAGGTATTTTACTAAATAAATACGTCAGTTACTGAAAACTATCCTCTTTGTTTTAAATGGTTTACATTTCTCTGTTTCACAAAATAAATTATGTTAATTCAAACATATCACTAAAGTGTTTCATTTTTCTCTGATATACATGCTTCCTTTGATCTCTCCTAGCCATCTTTGCTTTAGTATTCTTCTTGCTATTATAGCTAAAATGTAATCTAACCTCTTTACGTGAACTTGTATTAGAGCATCGTGCTGTAAAATATTTGGCTGCTGTTGTTTTCTATTGCATGGATTTCCAGGAAGCTGATTAATATATATCATAATAAACTAGTGTTTTGGGTTTTTTAACCTATCTTGGTCAAAAATAAAGGGTTGGGACCATATACTAAAAGGAAGGGGCCTCTTTTGTGGGAAATGTCCACAGCTGAGGAAGGATGCATACAAAACTCAGCAAACCTGAATCTGGAATTCCTGAAGAATGCCCCCATCAGAGAAGTTTTTTTTTAAAGTGTTGTGGAAGAGGCAGCAAACATGACCTGGAAATGCTACTATTCTCCCCACCAACCCCCACAGCGACAGTTCTCTTGGATTATGCATATGGAATAGCAAGCTGTTCCATCAGTGATGTCTCCTGTTAAACTCAGAGCAGTGTCCTGCTGTGAGATGGTAGAATGTGAAGAAGAGGTGTTAATGCTTGGTAAGTACAGCTTAGGTCTGTAACATGGCCCTTAACCCCTATTACTGAGTGCAGGGTGAAAGCTGTAATGAAGGTAACTGCAGCTGTAAACCTGCTTATCGGGTGCCAGCTTCAGGGGCAGTAAGCCTGCCAGTTAGTAAGGGGAAACCCCTGTGCACCATCAGGGAAGGAGCAGAACAGAAAGTAGATTAATTAGTAGAGGTGGGGATCCCTGTGCCCCATCAAAGAAGGGAAGCCTGGTGACCAGAAGGGGTGAAGCTAGATGAGGTTTAAATAGAGCTCCTAGACTGAGTTGGTTGACTAGGCTCAGAGAAGGAGCTCTCCAGGGACTGAGGATGTTTGATTAATTTATTGATGGATTTTGTTTGTTAGCCGTGAGGCATGGGGTGGTTTATGGTAGATGGGAGGCCAGTGAAGATGCCCAGAAGGAGGGCATGGATTACACTGTTGGATTGAAGGCTCCCAGGCCATGGAGGGAGTATTTTTAAAGACCCAGTAAACTGAGTGCAGGCTAGAGGCCCCAAAAGAGACAGATTAGTTCAGAAAGAGGAGCCTGATGATGAACTGGGTGGAGCCAAGCACCTAAAGCAGAGGCAGGCAATTATTTTGGGCGGAGAGCTGCTTACTGAGTTGGCAAGCCAGCAAGGGCCACATGACAGGCAGCCGGGGCAGATAAATATCAATTTTCTAAATTTTTAGGGGGCTCGCGAGCCGGATAGAATGGCCTGGTAGGCCGCATCTGGCCCCTGGGCCG
Organism: Crocodylus siamensis; assembly: GCF_052110815.1. Classification (NCBI taxonomy): domain Eukaryota; kingdom Metazoa; phylum Chordata; order Crocodylia; family Crocodylidae; genus Crocodylus; species Crocodylus siamensis. Next base: position 53,835,351 of record NC_143399.1, read on the forward strand.
CACTTTGCCCACCCCTGAGCTAAAGGGTCACTCTAGTGATCTGAGGGCAGCTTCCAAATTTACAATAACATCAACAAATAGGCCAAGCTAGAGCAATGGAGGTGACCCTGATAAGCTGGAGTGTATAATGTGCCTATTGCAGCTGAGGGAGCACCGCAACCACCTTCAGAGGCAGGGTCCCATTATAAGGTCCTTGCAAGCTTCTACTTGATTTTGGAAACATGGCATGTTTAGCATTTGGGACTCTGGCAGTATTAATATTAGGTTTGTCATGTTCATATTTATCATTGATCTGTATTATCATACTTCTTGAAGGTAATCCTCCCTGGCTGGGAGCTGCTTCATGTTTGATACTGTACACATTAGGGATGTGAATGGTTAACTGATTACTTGTTTAGGCAGTAAGCCCAGTGATAACTGGTTATAGCTTGCTGATTATCATTTGGCATGGGGTGGAGTGCAGTCTGGCAGAGAAGGGGGGAAAGGGAAGCCATGTGGCATCAGAAGGTGGCAGGGCAGGCAGGTGAGAGGGAGGGAGGATTGAGGGGGAGTGGGTCCCGGCTGCTTGTAGTAGGTGGCACGGAGGCTTCAAGTGGCTGCACTGGGATCAGTGGAGCCGAGCTATAGGTGCTAGTCTCCCCTCCACCTTCCTCCCTCATACTTGCTGTTCACAAGGAAAGCAGTTCAGCTCCCTTGCTGGGGAGCATGGAACTGAGAGGCTGCCTGCCACCTGCCATGGGCCATGACCAGCCATACCAATTTATGATTTAACTGTTGTAATTACAGCAGGATAAACAGATATTTTTTTTCTGTCAGTATTTACATCCCTAGTAGACGTACAAAGCTAATGAAAAAGATGCCCCTTATTCTAAAGGGCTTACAGCTGATGGACTTGCCTATATACAGAAGTGATCCTGAATAATTGTGTCTACAGGGAACAGGTCCAGTATAGGTATTTTGGTTAATTTGCCCTCTGGAGACTGTTGTTGAACAATAAGTTGAGAAGCATAAAGTGAACACAATAAGCAGTCGGAGTGCAAGGGAGTACAATATAACAGGAAGAAAATTACCCATTTTCCCCACCTCAACACGGATATGTGATATATCTGGAAACACTTTCGCCTGAAAAAGCAATGTGTTCCAGAGATGACACTTTTTTCCTTTGCTTTTAGTCATATTGGCCATCATGGCCAAATGGGAAGCTGCTGTAAGTGAGAGGAAGGTGGCAAGGAAATAGATTTCAATTTCAAGCTTCAGAGGTGGTGTTATAAGCAGCCAAGTAGAAAGGAAGGGAGTAATGACTTTAAAACACATGAAAAATGCCAGCACATTGTGCTTCTGCTGGTAAAATGGTTGCATATCTGCCAAATTTCTCTCATTTCAAAACTAGAAAATGCTAGTGAGTCACTGACTGCCTCATCAAGAGTGCCCAAGTTATGTGAAGTCAGTCCACAGGCCTCTCTACCTTTCAAATGACTTTTGGGACTAATGTGTAACTAGCTCCAAAGGAGATGCTTAAGGACCTAGATTTAAAGATCCAGATCATATTTTACCCTTTAAAAGGGGGTTGACCTGACAATTTTAGTTGCAAAGCTGTCTTGTGAATTTGTGCTTTTCTTGTTTCTGGAAGGTTTCTAGTTAGGGTGACCATACGTCCCAGTTTGGGAAGACACTCCAGGATTCTGTAGCCCAGTCCTGACTAGTTGGTCAAAAGTCCCAGGCTAGAGCTAGATGAGAGGTGGAGCAGCTCTGCCTCCCTGCTGGACACTGGCCTGGGACTTCTGACCAACTGGTTGGGCCTGGGCTATAGAACCCTAGAGTGTCCCGGTCAGACCAGGGTGTATGATCACCCTACTTCTGCTGCTTCTAAATTACACTGCAGAATATTGAGAGTTTCAGTCATTGCAACATGGCCCATAGTTTGCTTTATTCGAACAGGTAATCCACTGAACCAGCTTATTACTGCAAATATTTAGGTCTGCGCCTGATAAGGAATTCAGGGATCCTGTTGAATTTATGACTACAGGAATGATGCTATAGTGATACACCTTCCCAAGACACAGCCTGTTTGTACTATTTTATATTTGAGAATTGAAATTTCCCACATCCTTCTTTGCTTAATTCCCTGCCCTTCCCCTTCCCCATCTTTTCACCATGTTTGCATGAGGGCATAAACATTTGATAGCTTTGCTCAGTCATGGAAGGAGGTCTTGATTCTGGACCTCCATCAGTGCTGGCTGACTTCTCAGGTATTTGCTGGCTGCCTCCTACATAAGACAACTACTCTAAGAATAACTCTCTCTCATCTCTTTTAGATGCTGGAAATGTACCCAGTCTCATATGAACAGTGGTATTGCTAGATGCTGGGTGGGGTTTTTGTTTTTTATTTTTCTGTTTTTTCCACAATGGTGCCCTTTCATTAGCTTACATCTGAAACAAGGTATTGCTATTCTGAGAAATGTTTTCAGACGTAATGCAGTGAGTCATTGCAGAACTATAAATTGGTTGTAAGATAAAAGGGACACAGGTTATCTGTTTCCCTAAGTGTCTAGTTTCAGTGAGTTCAGAAACATGGGCAGTTTTTCAATCAATGCTAATTAGACTCAAAGCTTTATTTTTGCAGTGCTGTAAGATGGGAAATATTCTGAGAGCTCCTTAAGACTGAATGCTGGAACATGTTTGCCTGACAGTCAAGAGTTTGGCACATCTTCATTTTTAAGATTAATGTGAAAGAAGTTTCACTCATTTTAAATTAAAAAAGATGCCATTATATAAGTTTAAAACTGAATTTATGAATCTATTAAATCTGACTTTGAAATGGGAAAGACATGTGGAATGTCCTTGTGCTTCCCAACAGATCTAAAGGTTCATTGATTAAAGTAGCATCTTACTCTTGGCTTAGACCTCGCTGCTTTGTCAGTTAATGTTGCCTGCTTTTACAGCTCCTAGAGTCCATAATCTTCCCACACATTTTAGGATGTGGCTATATAACCTTGTTGTTTCGGAAATTATGTTGCTATATCTGATTTGTCACTTGGCATGCTTTACATAATAAATTCCCTATTTCAGGGTCTCAAGGGTCTCTTGGTCTCTTCCTTTGGTATATTGGGTTTTTTTGAGGCTTTTGGCCTTCTATCCTGACGGTCTTAAGTTTGCTATCAGGTTATAGGTGTGGTGCTTTGTGGCTTGTGGTGGGCAGGGGCCACCATCTCCATTCCATGGTTGCCTACATTTGCAGAAAGCTGGACTTGGTTGGTCATTCTGCCTTTAAAATAAAAGCAAGACATTAGTTCCCCTGTTTTTGTTTTTAAATTAAGCCATTGATGAGATAGGGGCCCATATTTGCTCCTGCCTTGGTCAACAAACATGCACAAATTTCCAAAGGGGCAGTGGAGTTTCCTGAGCATGGGACTGAGATGTAAGTAGGCTGTGTTAAAACTATGTCACTGCTCCCTGTGTGCTTTTACACAGGTCACTTCAGGATCTGTACCTCAACCTGTAAAATGGCGTCTGTTTTCATGTATTACGCCGTGTTTAGACAGAACAAGAGGCATGTGTGCACAATACTTTAAAGCAAGCTAAATGCTTTTGCACCACTTTGATGGTGTTGGTGTTTGTACACCTTGGTGGTGTACTGCACATTAATTCCAGCTGCTGTAGGAAATTTGGCAGCATAATGTACCTTAAATGACTTGGGGTACAACAAAATAACACGCCTTCAATGCCGCGCCCCCCCCCCCCCCCGCATTGGAGCCTGCCTGTGTGCCTGAACTGCTTGGGGGCCCAGTACTTCCCCCACAGCTGCAGTGACCCCTGGGACTGCCTGAGCCAGTTGCCTGTGGCAGGTGCCACCTGGGGGGGCTCCACTGCTGTGGATGGAAACCCCTAATCCCCCCGCAGCCCAGGGACCACTCCACCTGCTGGCAGCTTGCCCTCCCTGCTGGAGGGGCACGTAAGTCAGCAGGGTGTGTGCACAACACAGGGGTTTAATCAGCCCTAAATTGAAGCGGTGTTTTTTTTAAAACCCACCACTTCAGTTTAGGGTCCCTGTTCTGCCTACACATACCCTAAAATGTGAATAGTATTACATCCTAGTACATTTTCTTCTAAGGACTGAGGAGGGAAGCTTTTTTTAGGCAGTGTCCACCCATAGTTTTTAAACTTGGGTACATAAAATTAGCCACCTAAACTCGTATTTGTACACCTAAATATAAAAGGCCTGTGGGGTTTATGGAGGGGATCATATAACATGATTGTCTCTAGTACCAGCCAGCTGGATTAGTGACGAGAGGTTTATCCCAATTCTGTGTTTCTAATTCATAAAGGTCAGGATTTGCGGAAGCTCAACACTTGAAAATTGGGCTGTTCCTATTTAGGTGCCTAATATGGATTTAGGACCCTACCAGCCAATTCGTATCTCACTTTTTTTAGAACAGCTTCTTTTGATGAAATCATGCAACCACATAGTGATACTGTTCTTAAATTATACTTCTATGAATATTCAGAAATAACAGAAAAACAAACCCTCTATAGAAAAGTCGGTGAGCATTCTTTAATAAGCACAAAGTTTGAGCATTTCCTTTTGAATAGTATCACAGCAACCTGTTCTCAGGCTTGATACAAAGCTTGTGCAGTTCTTTTTGCTTTTTACATATGAATTCAACAGGGATAAAAATCTTGTGTTAATGTTTTTAATTATCTACCTTTATATATATTTCTAGTTTTACTGTGTATGTTTTTGGATTATAGATTTTGTATATAAATCCATAATTAATGATTTAATGTTATTTCTTAAGTTCACTTTATAACTGGCAGAAACAGTAAAGTTAAATTAACTTAAGGAAGTGTATGCAATATATATAGAATTGCATGCAAATATAAAGCACTGAAAATTATAAAAAATCGTGTATTTTTGTAGGGTTATTGATCAAAGTGGGATTTGTAATGTTCTTTTTTATGTAGGCCCATCTTTGATGGAAAAAGCATGTTTTGGTGATTAACTCTGAAATATTCCATATCTCAACTTTTAGGCCAGTAAGGCTAGGGAAAGAAGTTACACACCACCCAGTTTAAGTGATCAGAAACTGGTTTAAACCTGTAACAGAACATAGCTCAGTGCACATAAACCAGTTTAAAAATGGCCAAAACTGGCTTAAGATAAACCTGGTTGAAAGTAGTATTAGACTTAACTGGTTTGGGTCAAACTAGTTTATGGAACTTCTGCCCCAGACTCCTTCCTGATTCCTTCCTGTGCTGAGCTGTGCTCTCTGGTCCAGAAAGGAGGGCTGGACCTGCTGCTCTGTTCTGTAGCTGGAGCAGGTGTTGGGGTGTGACCAGACACTGGCCCAGGATGCCCTCCTGAGGCAAAGGGAGCAGGGACGATGTTTATTCCCACTGGGGGACTGTAGCCAGGATCTGCCTGGCCATGGTGTAACAGCCCCTGTCAGGCATTCCCAACTTCACTGCTCAAGCAGTGCCAGGTGGGCATGGCCAGCCCTATCTGTAGCCTGAATCTGACTGGCAGCCAGGGTCCACCTGGCCAAGGGCAGAGCAGCCCCTGTCAGGCATTCCCATGCCCCTGCCCCTGCCCCACCGCTGGAGTGGGGAGGCATGGCCAGAGCCAGCCGCCATGGTCCAGCGATCCGCTTGCCTCTCCCATGGTTGGAGTTGGGGCTGCGGGGCTGAGCTGGGCTGGCCTGCAGGCACTGTTGAGGACAGATGCGGAGGAGCCAGCCTGGGCTGCGCCACAGGGACCGGGCCCTTCCCAGCATTCTGCGGCTTGGGCTGGGGCTATGGAAGCTGTGCTGTCAGATTGCTCCTGGCTGTATGCAACCAGGCTGAGCAGGGCTGTCATGGAGCAGCAGCCATCTGGGAAGGGCTGAACCATGACTGCAAGACCTCTCCCAGCCCGCTGTGGCTCTTTGACAGCCCAACAGCACAGGTGGGGGCTGCCTGGGCAGCAAGCTGCCTAGGCCATCTCAGAAGTACCAGTGGGCCCTGAGCCCAGCAGCTGCACGCTGTAGTGACTGCCGCCATGCCCCCTGTCCTGTGCAGCACCCGGTGGCTGCAACTGTACCAGAGAGCTGTGCACTGGCCAGGGCTGGCAGGTCTGTTCTGCCTCCCTTGCCTCCAACTGTCCCTGCTTCTGCTGCACTTGCTCCTGCTGCACTGCTCTGGATGGGTGAATGGGAAGCTTCAGCCTGGTGGCTTCTGCACAGTGCATGAAGCTAGGGCTCCAGCTCTCAGCCCTGGGTGGATAGCAGGGCCATGCCAGCTGGCTCAGGGCAGATCCCAGCTGGGGTCTCTGTGCCCTTGCCCAGAGACAGGGGAGTTTAATGTCCCTCCTGCCCTCCTTTACCTGAGTCACTGCCCCAGCCAGTGTCTGGTCTCAGGGACAAGCCTGGCAAGGGCTGATGCTCCCCTCCCTTTCTCCCTCCAGGCACACTGCAGCTGGGGTCCCTATAGGCCAGGGTGGGGTTTTAAACCCCTCTCCAATTGTACTTAGCCCCTGCCCAGACAGAGGCTTTCCTCCCAGGTCAGCTTTCCTCCAACCTTGTGGCTACTGAGAAAAAGGGAGGGCTGCTCTAGCCGCTGCCCCCCCCCCCCAACCCTAACCCTAACCCTAACCCCCCCCCCCCCGGCTTCTAGCCTGAGCCACTGCAGGCATGTGCCTGCATTTCTGGAATCAAAAGTGAATATCTGTTCACTTGCAAATCAGTTCAGTCTTTGTAGGTTAGACTAGCCCGCAAAGATTAAATCAATTCAGGCTCTAGATTTTTTAATCTCTGTCCCTAACCTTAATGATCATTTGTTGGATCAGTTTTGTGTTGATAAATGCTAAGAGCATAGCCTGGGAAGGTTTATAAATACATTTTGTAGCCACAGCCTGAATTAAATAAAAGTGACATACGTCTGATGCAAAATGATAAAAACTCACATCAAGAGAACAACTTAATTATCTTCTGCTGCTTAAAGTGGTGCAGTGTGTAAATTTAATAGCCTGTCACCAAGACCAGATTGTGGTTTCTGTGTTACTTTGGCACATCTCACAATCAAACTGTGAGTTACCAAAGGATCTCTGTGATTAATTGAATTCTCTTTCCATGACAAAGGAATTTAGCATTCGGTGGATGATAGGGCAGTCTACAATTCTAGTTTGGATAATATTTTTCATTTAGTTTGAAAGACGTTGTGTAACATCTTTGTAGAAGTTGCCAGGAGGGACTCTGGGGGTTTTGACAATAAAGTAGGAACCACTTGGGATTCCTGGGAGCTATAGAGGTATGGGAGACCATTTAGAAGTGTGCAGTAAGCACATTAGTTTGATGCTGCTTTTAAAATGATGAGTAATGAAATATTTAACAGTCCTGACATTCAGATTGTTACCTAGAGGGTTTAGATTTCCCCCATTTCGATCAGTGGGGCAATTCACACTTCTCACAGTTGTTATCAGGTTACCTGGAGACTCTGAAGGAGGTGAAGGCTAAAGAAAGCTACATGAATGCCAACTGTTCTTTATGCTGATGCAGAGCACATTAAGGTCTTGCTCCAGTGTAACTAAATCAATGCAGTTACATAGATATGAATTCCCTTAATGAAGACTGGGCCCCTGACAGACTTTCTTCATGATTTCTAGGAGGTGTTTTTTCAAATATTAGGGCTTCTAATGAAAGTTTAGATTCAGGGACATGATTCAAAGGCAAATGATGAATTCCAGAGGAAACTCGATGGCTGTTGCCTTGCAGAACTGGAATGTCACAGAAAAGGAATGTCTGCAACTCTGTTGTAAAATATTAAATGTGAATTCATGAGAGATATGAGGATTTTTGCAGGTGACATCATTTATTGGACCAACTGCATGGTTGGGATAAAACTAGACAAGCTTTCAAATGCAAGGCATTTTTATCAGGTCTCCAATCAGATGAGTAATTAGCCCCATTGTAAAAGAAGTAAACTTTGCCATTTATCCTGATTCCAGCTGTAAAGAACAGGTCACAAGTGCAGATCTCTAGTGTAGACAGTTCAACTAGTTGAATGACAGCCTTACTCCTGCTTGAAATGGATGGACATTACTAGCAATAAATCAGGGCTTACAGACATTTGCCTTATGCTGGGAATCTGTATTGGTGGAGTTACTCCAGTCTGTAAAATTGGGTAAATCCCTAGTTTACATAAGATTTTATCTTGATTGTGATCTTGAAAACTGCTTAGGCCTATGAAAATAAAACAAAAATTACAAAGTCATGACCTTGCTCCAATTCATGCTAACACCTCCATCATATTCAGGACTTAGCACTAGAAGTCAAAGTCAATGATTTATTTGAGCTGAACAGCCCATTGTCATAGCACAGTTAAGCCATGCCAGCAGTCTGTAGCTGGGCTTGTCCCATCTAGTCACCTTTGGTCATTTGGGCTGGGAAGTCAAGTATCCTTTTCAGCTGGGGACAGCCTTTAGCATGAGTCCAGAGCAAGGTTTGAATCCATGCTTTGGAAGCTGTAGCAGGAAAACTTAATTTCTCTGCCACCGCATGCAAGCACCAGAAGTGGGCCCTTTAAAATCAGCAGGGCTATCTGTAGTGAGTATTTTCAAGCAGCCAGCCTCTTAAAGGGATGTTTGTTTGTGTCTGGACGGTATAGGTTTATAATGTATTTTTATTTTTACAGTCACACTTGGTTACAGGCAACATTGTTTTCTATCAACATTGTTTTCTATCATATGAGTGTTTTAAAAATATTAAAAGCCCTTAATATGTCTGAGAGCTGACTCATCTTAAATTGTCTGAGGATATTACCTTCTAGTTACAGGGAAAAAATCAATAGATTCAATCCAAAGTAATATTATCTAGTTTCATAAAGTAGACTGCTACCTTATGCCCAGCCAAGTACTAGGAATCATTGCCTCATGTTAACTGGATAATATTCCAAGGCTCCCAAGCTGTATCTTCCAGGACAGCTGTGACTTACTGGGGCCATAGAATCTAAATGAAGTGTGTTTGTCATGCTGTAACCCTATAGGATTAATAACACTTAGTATTCATTTGATCTGATGTATTTCAACAGAGTTAAGTGTGAGAATATATTTTATTGTCTTTGGCACATTTTTTCATCCTGGCTTTATAAGTCCAGGCACTTACTGTTTTGGAAACAGGGCTAGAGCATGACACACACTTCTGGCCAGTATTTCTACTTCTGGCAGAGTTGAAGAGTTCTTGGCAAGCTTTTATGGTTAGGCATGAATGATAGCTTACATCAAATATAACAAAAGGTGGAATACAGCAGGTAAAGCTTATCCAAGTGTTTCTTTGCCTTCAGTTTATTAACCTTCTCTTTTTTTTCTTGTAAATCATTTAAAGTCCTTATTGGTCTGCATATATGCCAAAGCATTTTAAAATCAAATAGTTTAAAGTCCCCTTGGCCATTGGGCCATAAATACAATAACATTTACCTTTTCCCAACTCCATGAGAGTCTCTTCATTTAACATTCTTTCTTTTTTTAAGTTTTTTTATTTTCTACTCAGGCAAATATAAGACCAAAACTTCAATACTGGAGAATTACACCGGAATTGCATGAAGTTGGACTTATTATATATGTACAAAAGAGCGAATATAAAGCAATTCTTATAAGTGTGCTATCAAAATAAAGTTTATGTATGTAAATTTAACATTCATTAATATTCAAACAATCTGGCTAGGGACACTGGCTTACTGTATGTCAAAAATATACACATACATACACAGTACACTATACAATATTAGCTGGAACTGTCTTCACCTCCCTTATAACATAAGAAAATAATCATATCTCATTTATGATTTATCTGCTTAATGTACCTGAATTACAGCTTTGGTCCCTGAATGTTATTTTTTACATTCCTGCCTTAAAATTAACTTCCTAAAAAGCTCCCTACTCTCCACTCCCCATAATTTTACCCAGTCCAATTTCCCTCCCATTTGGATCCTTACACAGTCCTTATTTTTGTACCCTTTACCACTTTCCTAAACTGTAGAAATTACCCTAACCATCAGATGGAAAGGAATATATAGTCCCTTCACACCCAAGTAATGAACTTCTTCCATGGAGGTTCCTGACTTCCACCCTGAGGGACTCGTTGTACCATATCGTGGTTTATCAAATACAGTACCATGTTCTGGAGGGAGTTGTGAAGACCTATATTTCAGTTCTCCCTCAGTCTCATTCCATGTTACAGTATTTTTATACCTTTCTCCTACCCCCTTAACCTTTGCTTTTAGCCTTAGAATAGGTTTTTACTTTTCCATTTATTTCGCAACATTGCTGTTTTTATCTTTTTTCCCCACCTTGTGATATCTGCCCTTCAAGTTTTTTTTCCATCTCCCTTGCGCTATTATTCAGTCACCCTCAACTCCTCTTAAATACCCATATTTTTGTGATGTCTCCTAGTCACTTTATTCTTCTGCTTTGGTATCTTCTTTCTCCTAGACTTAACATTTTCCATTCAGTATTATCCTGTTGATTAAACATTTCTTAGCAGGTACTTGCTCCTGATTTTATGGTTGCTTTTCTGCAAGATTATTTTGTTTTCTTGGATGTGTGTGTGTGCGCATGAATGTGCTTATGTGCATAGCATTTTATAGCCATGAAAGAAAGCGAGTGTCACCAAGACCTTACAATCTATGCTGATAATGGGTGGGGTTTGGACATTACATGCAAGACTCTTAACCAGTTCTGAGAGACAACTTGCTGAGTTTTTTTCTGCATTCAATCTGTGTGTGAATTACACTTCAAGCCATAACAAATGTTTATAAAATATGAGTGAGTACAGAGGAGGAGTAGTAATGATGCAAAAATTGCCAAAAAAAAAGGGAGCTTTGAGGAGTCACCCACAAAATAAGACTGGGCAGGCTTGTGTGTACATGACATTTTTCGAGAGACGTACCAGAAAATTTTATCTGTCTTTCTGTATTTCAGTTGGTTTGTTTTCAGTTGATTTGTATGATTGTTGATTAAATTTGTTGTTATGAGTTGGGATTTTGAGAGGGAGCTAAGGAAAAATGCTGGAGTCCTATTATGTTTTAATTGAACTTGGGTGTCTAAATCCATTAGACTTCTTTAGAAATTGCAGGCTATTACTGCTGCCTTATTCTGCTTGTGAAATAAATACTGAGGGTGTCCTCTTCCAAACAAGCTTACAGTACAGAGTACAGTAACAAATATTGAAAGAGTTTTTAAACCTTGTGATTCAGGGTTTAAATTACTCCCCAACTCTGAAGCCCTTGATAGACATTGCACTTAAGATTTGTTTAACTTGTAATTATGCCTTAAGCATTACCACAGCCACATGTTCATTCAGTTCATAGCATGATAAAACAGGGAATAAGCCACAAAGCTATTACACAAAATATGTGTAATAACTTTGTTCCTGGTTCCCATCATGCCTCAAATTGAACACATAGCCAGTGCTTCCAGCCTTGGGACCTTCAAGACTCCAGTGCCTTCCTGAAGCTGGCTGGGTCCCATGCACTCCCACAACTGGGAAACCTGATCAGCTTACCAGGACTCCCACCTACAGGAACACGAGGAAGCCAAGAGCTCTGATGTGCGCCCCTAGCTGAGAGCCCCAGTGAGGTGATCAGGGCTCTCAACCATGGGAGCATGGGGAGCCAAGCTTGCTATTTGCTGGTGCAGGGCAAGCCTGGGATGATGATGTGTGTGTGGCATGGCAGGAAGCACAATTGTTGAGATTGTGCATCAGATCCCATTCCACCTTAAATTTAACTTCTGTCAGTGGCCTTAGAGATGAGAAGGACACATGGTGTAGATATCTCTCCAAAGCAAGGTTTCTTGTACTTTTGCTCACATATCAGGTTCTGGCTACTCTTAGGGAGATACCTCAGCTATAAACAGAAAATACACATAAACCAGTATATGTGATCAAAAATCAATTCAGATCTGTAACACAACAGAAGTTCAGTACAAATAAACCATATTCCAAATGAGTGAAACTGGTTTAAGATGAACCTGGATGGATGTATCAGACTTCACTAATTTAGGTTAAATCGGTTTATTGATCTGTCCCAGATCCCCTCCAGATTCAAGTTAACTCACAGTCCCCCAGCATCCCAGGATGCTTTGCATCTCCCCCACAAACTCCCTCCTTGCAGGGTGGGTGGGCTAGCCTTGGCTCAAGCTGTCTGCTCCAGCCAAGCAGGAAGCCCTGCTCTAGCGTACCCACCCTCACTTCTGGCCTGGGCCACTGCAGACATGTGGCTGCATTTCTGGAATCAAAAGTGGCTGTTTGCTTACTTATCAATTCCATCTATGCAGCTTAGACTAACCTGTGAAGATTGAATCGATTCAGCCATGGGCTTTTTGACTGTGTACTGTCTGAAGTCTGAACTAGCATGAATTCCTACGTCCCTCAGAAATATGAATTCATAGCAAAATCTCCCTCTTCCCTAGATGAGTGTTGCACTGGTATGTTCAGCACACTCTATATACCAATTATTGGTTAGGAAGTTGCTGAATTGACAGAGGAAAATAGCTGGGCAGATGGCCATTGTCTGTCTGAAGTATCCCATTATGGGGAGATGTCTATGCAAAGACATCTGTATAGATAGTCACGGAGGAAAGAAGGCAGTAGTGAAAATCTCCTGATCCATTAATTCATGTAAGTAATGTGAACATGCCTCACTCTACATTTGGCATATCTCTTCAGTTAATGTTTTGCTAAAGGACAAAATGGACATAGCAGAAGAGGACATTTGCTATCTGCTGGCAGAACAGATTCAGCTATAGAAAGAGTGAGGTGTGGAATGTGTAAAAAAACAGAGGCTGTAATAGACCTGGAAAAAATAGGACATTGTTTTGTCAACACTTTATCTATAGCATCAGATTTAATAAGTTTTCATTCCCCGTATTTCACTAGGAAAAAATGAACAGAAGGTTCTCAGCTAAGAACAACTATTTATGTTTGATGGTTAGACTTAGTCATTCAGTGATGTGTGAGCCAAAATTAAACATCACAGGACCTCCCCATTGTGTTCTCCCTCTAGCATTGTCCTGCAAAGTTACTTTATTAATTCTTCCTTCACATCGCCCTGGCATCTTATCCTGGCTTTCTATGTTGTTCCTGTCCCATTGTGACCTGCTTTGCATAGACTTTCCTTAATTGAACAATATTTACACATCTAGCTCATTTAAAAAGTGTGATTATTTAATAGTACAGCTGTAAACTGGTAATAATGGTGGACACAAGCTAAGAGCTTTTATCCTCTACTGAGCATGGAATCCCATTTTGTGACACCTGGGCTCTATTCCTGCTTCTGAGGGTAAGAGTGGGCACACTGGGAGCAGTGCATCCTGGGATTGTGGAGAACTGAAAATTGCTTCTTTTATTTCCATAACACATGAGAGGTAGCATGACCCAGTGGCCTAACTTTGAGGTGCTCAAAGGGCACTTAGCAGGAGTTAACAGGCTTAAACCTGAGGACACTTGAATTTATGTGCCCTTAGTATTGTCTAAATGAAACTTGTAGCTTCACCTGGAGGCTAAGTATGTCTTTAAGTGCTATACTAAATCAAAGCTAAAATGCTCCCTTATTAGGTCCCATTCCAGAAAAGAAGTTAGGCATATGCTTATGTCCCTTGCTCTTCAGAGACAGCACTCAAACAGTGCTTGGGTCCCACTGATGTCAATGAACTTTAAGTGCCTGTTTTAAGTTTAAGCAGGTGCTTATGTACTCCCCTAACTGGCATTGCATTCTGCCATCAGGACCTAAAAATGTGAAGTTTGTGTCCTCTGTTCTAGGGATCAGCAACATATGGTAACAATTTGATCTAGTCTCTGGGTGCCCACTGCACCCACCCTGGGTCATCCCCAGGAAGAGTCCAGCGCAGCCCAGCAGCTCCTCCAGAGATGCAGCACTGAGGAGCCAAGGCAAGGGGCACGTGGCCCCCTGATCTTTGCACAAGGCAAGGGCAGGCTGTAGCAGTGGGCTGGGTTCTGCCTGCTCCCTGTCTCAGCACCTCGCTACTGCCTTTGAAAGTGGTGCGGCATAGCACCATGTGCCTTGCTGCCTGGCCCACCCAGTGCAAAGCAGCAGCAGCAGCAAGGCACAGAGGAAGGGAGCAGGCAGAGCCCAGCTCACAGCTGCAGCCCGCCCTTGCCCCATGCAAAGATCAGGGGGCCATGTGCCCCCCGCCCCTCGACTCCCCATCACTGTGCCTCTGGAGGAGCCGCTGGGCTCTGATTGGCCCGTGACCTGGCCTGGCTGGGGCCCCATTCACTGTGAATGGGGCCCCAGCCAGGCCAGGCTGTGGGATAATCCCCACAGTACAGCAAGGAGAGTGGTAGTGGTGAATGATTCACCCCTGCCCCTACCTCACTCCCTCCTGCACTGTGAGGGTCTTGATCTGCCCCGCACCAAGCCCAGGCAGTAAAGAAAGCAGATTGAAAGAAACTTAGCTGGCTGCTGGGCCAGCTGCAATCCCGGCTACCAATGGTATCTGAGTGTGCATGCCCCCCACCCCACCTGTTGCAGCAGCCTGTGGCTGGGTGCCCTGCCATACGTGCTGCCTTGCATTTGGGGGGGCTGAGCCTCCTTAGCCCCTCCCTTCTGCCACCTATGGAGTGGGGCAAGGGTGGCAGCTAGGGCTGGGGGTGCTGCCCAACTGAGACAGTACATGAGGCCTGGGGGCTGGGGAAGGAATGTGTGGCCACCTGGCCCAACTGGGGAGCAGGACAGAGGCACATGTAGCTCGTCCAGGAGGTGGCTGGTAGGGAGGCTGGCTCCTCGCCACTGCACACACTCCCAGGGACGGAAGTATGGAGGGGGGGCACATACCTCCTCAGACTTGTGCAGGGGTGGGGTCAGATGTGGGATGCCTACTGTGGACTTGGGGTTGCGCGACCTGCTGCCCTCTCCCTGGGGCCTCCATAGCCCAGCAGGTGCGACCCAGTATGGGAGGGTGGAGAGGCTTGGTGCTGCTGTCGCCATGACCTCTGCACTTGCCAGACTGCCATAGCGAGGTTCCCCCTGCCCATTCAGCAGCAGCAGGGGTGGTGGTATGGAGTTGTGCTCCCCACTGAAGCCAGATGGGCAGGGGGCACCTTGTTATGGTGGCACGGAGTTCCAGAGGGGAGGGCAGCAGGACAGAGAGCCCTGAACCTGCAGTAGACAGCCTGCATTTGCCCTCACCCTCATGGTCTTGGCTTGGCTCTGCTTAAGCAGTACCATGGGTGGACGATGCAAAGGTGGGCTTGTATCTCACCTTTTTATTTTTAAAAGGTGTTCACCCTTTCCATTTTTAAAAGGTGGCATACTCACAGATATGGGGCTGTGGTGGTAGTTACTTTCCCATTCCATTGTGGGGAAAATTGGTGACAGCTGGTGCTTCCCTTGTGCCACAGTGGGGAGAAGCAGCAACTGCCTATCCATCCTAACATCTGCCTCATCACCTGCCTCTGATCTGAACTAGATCTGAACCCACTGCCAAAAAAATATTGCAGACCACTGCTTTATTCTGTTTATTATCACTGTGAGTTACATAATATGTGCAAAGTTTATGAAACAAAATAATAAACAACTGCAAGAAACAAAATATTTAAGAAATCAATTTTTGGTGGGGAAGTTTGAGATAAATAGGAAAATGAAAGTGTGTATGTAAAACACATAACAAGAAATTGTTTCAAATAAATTAAACTGGTATTTGGTTGAAATACTAGATTGTAAAAAAATTCATAGCGTGTAGTAGAGTTACACTTTCCAGCAATAAAGTTAGGAAATGACAAAAACTCCGCATAATTTGTTGTTCTTTCTTACTTGCTAGCCTAGTGTTGCCTTGTGCTATTTAAGCACCTGCTATGTTTTGGGGGAGGGAGAGGGGGCAAAAGAAATCTTAGTACATAGTTTGCATATCAGTTTACATTTCATAAATGACTTTGGGTTCATTTGGGTTGAAGCATTTTATATAACTATTATCAGATTTAGCTGTTATGCATTAAACTTAAAAAGAACAACATGTTCCGTGTTCTTAATAAAAGCTATAAAATTTATTATTGGCATTTTATGCTAGGTCTTTAAGTTCTGGACTATTCCAACTAGTATATAAAATGTGAGTTTCCTTTGAGTTCTTGTTATACAGCAGTGCTTCCATCGCTTGGGAAAGACCAAGGGAAGAATCACACAAATTTTTCAAGTGTGTGTTCTCTGCCATTGCAGTGTTCTAAGAAGTTACAAAGCAGTATGTTTTCCTTGCTTGCAGAGGCACCTGTAAGATCTGCATTGGTTCGTTACAAATCACGATTCATCTATTAGTTCACCTTTACATTTCCATGTGAATAGACTAATATGAAACATTAAGCAAAAGGAGCTGGTTATACTATACAAATAGGTTGGGGTACTAAAGTAATCAGGGAAAAGCTCTTTGCATTTTGGAGTTCTTATTGTTTTATATTAGTTTGGATAGTTGTAGAAGGGCAGGGGATTACGAAGCATGTACTTGGGTGCTTTTGTCAATATTGTCAATATTCAAATTGTCATGGTGGATAATTTTAGGCAAAATTTTTGTTATAATATAAAAATTAAGCAATGAGCTAAATAAAGATTAAAGAAATAATGAAATTGCAGCACTACAATTAATACTAAGACAAGATTTTTCTAAGTGTCCTTGTGCACGCATTTTTTCCAAAAGCAAATGACCTAGGCAGATTTTTCTCAATTTCGGTCTCAGTCCAGTTATTTCTTAAGTGTTCCTGCTCTAGAGAATTCATTAACATTTACCACTGCTTTTCTTTTTCCTTGCACTCACCTAATGGGGCGTGAGTAAAAATTTGGCATGTATATACTGCTGAAGTAAAACTGACACCTGTGATATTAAAAGAAATTTCATTTAGAAAAAAACATATTTCAAACGGTTCGAAAATTCATATTTTGTATGTGTGGCGTTTTGTTTTCTGTCTTCAGAAATGCTACTCCAATTGAGACTATGATGCAGCGATATTTGGAAGTGTAGTTCTTTTATGCATGACAGTTCTCATAACTTTAAATAATTATCATATCACTTATTTATACTTTCATTAAAGAGCTTGAAGCTTTCACTGCACAATTTTCTTTTCTGTCAGAATGAACTTATATTGGTTTTTTTCAATTAGTACTGACTACTGCCCAGATGACAATTTTAAAGCTTAATGGTACATGAAATATAACGATTTGCAGTAGCAAAATAAAGGTATTCAGGGAGACGTTTTGTTGGAGAGAGAAACGTTTGTGGAGGAAGGAACTGGGTGATTAAACAAGTGGGACAAATGTACCTTATCCAATTTGTTTTTGAAATCTAGGGAGGTAGGTAGGGATTTTAAGGATGCATGTGTATGGGAAGCCTCCAAGTAAAAGAATATTTAAAACCGCATATATTTTTCTTGTAGGTTACAATCTTGGTTTGGAACTGCTGCTGAAAGAGAAATATCAGTTTCACTCCAGCTCAGTGGGTTAACACTAATATTTTTAGATACAGAAGTTCCTAATTTAATTTGATTCCTATCAAATTAAGCTGTAGATATTTTATATCTGGCCTCCAATAAGAATTTGAATCTGTCCAATTTGGGGCAATACATGTTTAAAATGATGTAGACAGATTGGAGAAGTTTAGGAAACATGGCCTATGAGGAAAAAGTTAAAGAGCTGGATTTGTGTAGTATGGAAAAGGGAAAACTTAAACGGCATGTGAGATCAGCCTTCTACTATGTCAAACATTGTTATGAAGGGATGATAATCAATTTTTATCTATGGCCACTTGGAGAATAACATCAAGAAGAAATTGTCTTAATTCTCTGTGGGTACGCTTAGTAGACTAATTCTAATGTGCATTAGTGTGGGAGGCAAAAACCATGATAATGTGTAGTAGGATTAGTCTACTGTGCATTAGTGTCACAAAAAAGCGTGCACCACTGGTACTGTGCAGTCATGCAGATTGTGACATATTAAGTTCGTACCTGTAATTACAGTGCATTAATGAACATGTAAACGGTCCCAGTATGAGAACTTGGTTAGGTATTAGGAAGAAGTCTACCTCAAGGGTAGTGAAACTCTGAAACAGGCTTCATAGAAAGTTGTGGGATCTCCTGTATTGAAGGTTTTGAAGAATATATTAGATAGTCATCTGCTGCTGATGTTCTAGATATGCTTGATCCTGTTTCATTGTATTTATGCTATCCCCTGCTGCCATAGCAATTATTATTTATATTTAGACTTGCTAGAATGTATTTATTTTGTTCTTATTGTTGGGAAGGTTGAGAAGCTACTTTAAGTCAATGTCCAGGCCCTTTGGAAAATTCCAAGGGTTTTAGAGGTCTTTTCCTACTGAAAATCAACAGGGGAGAAATTTTGAACTAAAAAACCATAGCTTCTAGTTATATATTCAATGATTTATGATATTTTAACACATTTGGACAATTGCCCTTCAGTCTGATACTGTTTCATATTTATTCTCAGAAAAAATTGACTCCAGACAAAATCCATATGTACGGGGCTAGCCTGTCAGATAAATAGTTAAGTGTGTTCTTGTGCAATGATAGTTGTGTGCTTTATTCTTTGAAATCTTCTGTTTTAAGAAATGCAACTGAAAAATCTCCATCAAAACAATGAAACAAGAACACAAAAGACTTGAAGGTGGGATTCCTATTGTAGCCTTAATTCTTTCCCTTTTTGTATAATAGGACATAGTGCTTTGTACTGATCATTGTATCCACAATGTTTCCTTCCTTTAAAATCTTTAACTTGCCCAAATTCATACTGAAGTTTGCTTTACAGCAAGAAGTAGAACTTTGGTGTTAATCTAATGTCTTAACCTCAAGCACTTCTGTAGATTAGAAAACAAAATCTACGAAAAACAAAACCTAGATGTGTGTTACTAGGATTACATTAACATAATTGAAGTCTACAGAATATTTCAGACAGTTTAAAAAATAGCAATGTACGATACTGCTTAAAATAAACACAGATTCCTGCAAACCTTTTTATATAGAAAGATCATTAACATGTGTTTCTCTGTATTGGCTACATAACACTCAAAGTGGAAAATTAGGGTAACCAATAATATTCAGCCTGCATGAACATATAGCAAAAAAATGCAATATTCTGACTGTTCCAAAGCAACTCATAAAATAAATATGTAGTAATTTGGGAATGTGCTGGGGGGATAATTGTTGTCAGTTGTAAAACCATGTATCTGATCATTGCTATAGGCTTTACACATAGCTTATAGTTTTAGTCATTTCAGTCCTTTTTTCATACAGTTAAATTATCCCTGAAGGCAGTGGATGACCACATTCTGCCAGTTCCAGAATTGAGTTCAGATTGATGTTTAAATCTATTGTCAGTTTTCTCTAGTCACTATATTCTTACTGCTGTTGCTGTTTTCCTAGGCAGAGTGCTTCAGTGTTTTTGCTTTGTTAGCATTTTTAGCCATTCATGTGGTTATCTTTTCATTGGTACTGAGGTGTTCAAGCCAAATGTAATTCATTCAATAGTCTCCCTTGTGGTATATAGTGTAGGACTTCCTAGTTGTAAACAAGCAACCTGCAAAGGTTTCTTTTTTCATTGGTTTCTCTATCCATTGTGTGTCAGTTATAGATGGAGGGGAGGAGGGGGACACACAAAGCATTGTGTCCTTTATGGAACTGGTTTGACACAATACGGAAATATATATGTGTTTTGACACAATACGGAAATATATATGTGTTAGGGTGTTTTTAAGCCTCCCCGGAGGCATTGGGTCTTGGCTACAGCTAAGGCTGAGGACTTCAACTATGGTGAACTGATTCTCTTGGTAGAGGTCTTGCCCCTTGCTCTGGGTCAGACCAGTCACCATATTTGGGTTCAGGAAGGAATTTTCCCCATGGTCAGATTGGTATAAACTGTGTGGGTTTTTGCCTTTTTCTGTAGCTCGTGGCATGGCCCTCTACCTTGAACATCTTGCCTAGGGACAGAAGTTGCACATAAACCAGTTTAAGTGATCAGAAACTGGTTTAAACCTGTAACAGAATAGAAGTTCAGTGCATATAAACCAGTTTCAAAATGGCTGAAACTGATTTAAGATAAACCTGGTTGAATGTAATATCAGACTTAACTGATTTAGTTTAAACCAGTTTATGAAACTTATGTTCTAGACCCCTTCCTGGTTCAAGTTAAATCAGAGTCCCCCAGCATCCCAGTATGCTTTCCAGCCCTGGCCTGGACTGTGCTGTCTGCTTCGGAGAGCAGAGCTGGCTCCACTCCATTGTTCCCTAGCTGAAGCAGTGACAGCTGGCTGACAAGCCGGGGGGGGGGACGACAAGCCCAGTTGGGGATGCAGACCAGTCTATAGGGGAATAGGGAGGGGGGGAACTGCCCCCCCCAGGCAAACCACAGCTGGGTTCTGGGGCCAAGGAGAGGGGTAAACACCCTTCCCCACCTCAAACTTTCTGCTGGTTGCAACTATGGACTACAAATCCCCGAGGCACCTGGAAGCAGGAAGAGAAAGTGACAAGCAACCCTGCAGAGTGCTGCTGCTGTAAGTCCAGACTGCAAATCTAAGAGACCTTGGGGGCAGCAGGAAGAGGAAGTGAACACAGCCAGAGACCCATGCTCTAGCACCCCCCCGGCTTCTGGCCTGAGCCATTGCAGGCATGTGGCCGCATTTACTGAATCCAGGTGAATGTCTGTTCACTTCTATTTCAATTTAATCTGTGCAGTTTAGACTAACCTGCAAGGACTGAATCAATTCAGCCTTGGGCTTTTTGATGGTCTGTACCTAGCCCTTGAGCGTACAAGATTTTATAGAAGCATGACATTGGATGTTGTGGTTCCCCTGCTTTACCTGTGGCAGGCTAGGGTATTAGGTCTATGTTGTGTCAGGATTGAAGGTAGTTTTATGTTGAGTTTAGATTATGGTTTCATGGGATGGGCTGGATAGGAATGAACCTGTCTCAGGCAGGAGGACTAGATGATTTCTGGAGGTCCTTTCCAGCCCTGCTTCTCTGTGACTCACTATGAGTATGTATGAGCCTGTGTTATTTTCAGATCGCTTAATCAGACATTCCATTTAGGGATAAATGCCTTCAGCTAATGTAATCACAGATCCTAGAAGTGACACCATCAGCTTACTGTTGCAATTTTGTGAAGGGAGGGAATTAAGTGTTACTCTCACTGTCCCGATAACGCAGGCCGTCTTCCTCCAGCCTACAACTATTCTTGTCAGTTAGCCCAAGCCAAATGTAATGCAAAGCAGGGTTGTAAGACACAAAGTTTAATTACACACATTGATCATTGGACAAGCACTCTGCAGGTAAAGTCCTTTCTTTTGCATGCCCTTGTGTGACAAGGTATTTAGCAGAATTTGCAGATTCATTGGAATCTGACATGGCTGCACCACGAGCACTTCTGCTATGGCCTCAGACTTGCAATCTCTGGGCTTCCAGCTGCTCACACAGGGTGCAGCTGAAGTTATTTGTGAAGAAATTGTGTTACAAGTTTCTGAAGTGGCAGGCTTTATTAGATTCTTCAAAGGCACCTTAAAGAGGCTTGATTTTCTTGGAGAAGATGTTGAGCATGTTCTGGAAAATCAGGCCCATTTAATCTCATAGATTCATAGATTGTAAGGCTGGAAGGGACCTCAGAAGATAATCAGGTCCAGCCCCATGCACCAAGCAGGAAAGACAACTGAGTTCAGGTGACCCCAGCAAGGTGACCGTTCCGTCTCCTCGTGAAGATTTTCAGGGTAGGTGATTGCACCTTTTCTGGAAGGAGCTTATTCCACAGTCTGGAGACCCTGGTTGTAAAGTAATTTTTCCTAACGTCGAGCATGAAATGTTTTTCAGGCGTTTGTGACCATTACCTCTAGTTTTCCCCAAGGGTGCCTAGGTGAACAGTTGTTCACTGAGCCCTTGATGTATGCCTCTGGTGTAGCAGTAAGCTGCTGCCAAGCCCCCTCTCAGCCTTCTTTTTTTCAGGCTGAAGAGTCCCAGATCCCTCAGCCTTTCCTCATATGGCTTAGCTCAGATCATACGGGTGGCCCTTATCTAGACTCAAATCAAGGGACAGAAAATTAACACACCCCAAATCACTAGGCTTTTTTGAAAATATAAAAACTGTTTAGAAAATACTAAGGCTTACGTCTTTGTGATGCACAATATACCCCTAGAAGTTCACTCGTGCT
This sequence comes from Crocodylus siamensis, assembly GCF_052110815.1. NCBI lineage: Eukaryota > Metazoa > Chordata > Crocodylia > Crocodylidae > Crocodylus > Crocodylus siamensis. Next base: position 53,857,525 of record NC_143399.1, read on the forward strand.
CGGAATTTTTAAAAGGGTATAAACTGCTCAAAATCTCCGAAAAACATTAATGTCCATAACATGCTACCATTCTAGCAAAATAGTTTTTTGATGTGAAAATAATGGTGGCATGTCTTTTTTTTATAAATGAGTTGCGTGGTATGCCAGTTAACTTTTACGACTCTTGTCAGAGCTCATGCCTGAATTTAAATATTTTGCTAGCTTCATGTAATATTGTTGTTTCATGATTAATGCCAACTTCTAACATATTACTGCATCTAATGGAACATTCCCTTCAGGAAACATGCATAAAAAAATTTGAGGGCTAGAATAACATACATATTTATTGCAGACTGGCTCTGTGGACTTGGAGAGACCAGTGGATGTGGTATGCCTTGATTTTAGCAGGGCTTTTGGTATGGTCTCCCACAACATTTTCACAGGCAAGCTAAGGAAGTATGGGCTGAATGACTGGGCTGTAAAGTGGATAGAAAACTGGCTGGAGCATCGTTCAGAGATTATTAATCAATGGCTCAGTGTCTAGTTGGCAGCCAGTATCAAGTGGAGTGCCCCAGGGGTTGGTCCCGGGACTGGTTTTGTTCAATGTCTTCATCATTGTCCTGGAAGTTGGCATAGAGTGCTTCAACAAAGACACATGTTAGAGACTCATTTTTCTACTTTTGCTCATCTATATTTTATCACTAAGTCAAACTTTCAACTGTTCTAATGTACAAAAATCCATTAAGGGCATAGTAAGTTAACGGATTAGAGATAACACATTTTAGTTGATACCACTCTGTATTTCCTTTCAGTCTTTCTCAGAATTTTTTCAACTTCAGAACATCTGCTGCAGTTTTAACATCCTAAAGCTGAACTACATGGGCGTTTGTACACATGCATGCAACGCAGTACAGGGTACTTTTAGAAGTGCCTGGCACTGCATCGCATGCATTTGTAAAAATGGCAAAACGCATATTAGCACTGAGAAATGATGGCAACACGCTTTTGAACTAAAACACATCGAAGATGTTTTCATTCAAAAGCGAATCGCCACCACATTCTTGGCACATCAGGCACGTCAGTTCACGTGCTCTGCAGACTTGATGAATCAAGTCTGCCCTGATGCACTGGATTTTTGGTGTGTCGGAGCGGACATAGGTATGTGTATAAATGCCCTATAACTTTAGTTGTGGTTTGGTTTTCTTTTTTCATTTTTTGTCAGGAGGAAGGGGTTAAATGTGATTATGTGATCAGTATTCAGTGTTTCAGCCAGGGGGATTCATTGCAAAGTCATATGGTATAGTAGAGGATCTCAGAGTTCATATTGTGAACCTCTTTTTTCAGCTTGAAATCTTGGACAATTAATGAATTAATTCTCTTACCCTCCTTATCTGGATTCCATGAGTTTCCTTTTATACATGGGTCTGATTTGCTATATGAAAAAGTGAAATGAAGATCCTGTTGAAGAAGAAGAAGATGAAAATGAAACAACTTAGGGTTGTTTTAATTATGTTCTCTCATTTCTATCTGCCGTGTTAATTTTCTGAGTATAAGCATCCTTTTAAAGTATTACAGGAGCCGTGGAAACCATTAAACCCAGATTCTGAAAACAACATAAGCCCAGTATTGTGTAATTGAAGAGCTTTTTAAATTGGGACATTTCCAGAGCTCTGCATGAGATATCCTGAACTATTGAAATTTATGTACCTTACTATAGAAAGGAACTTTAGAGACAGAAATAACTCCTGGGAGGTAAACATGTTAACCTGCCTGTTATGAAAAAGTAACTCAGAATGTAATTCCTGGAAAGAAATAAGCTTGTGAAGTGGAATCTTTAAGGTTGTCTATAGATGTGCAGGACGCCTGCCCCAATGCACTGTAATTACAGTGCGTCACAGCACGCTTGATTAATTGAGTCTGCCGAACATGCTAATTAGCATGCTCCAGCAGCCTTGGCATCTCATGTATTCAGCATACCCTTGCTTCAAAATGGTGGCGGGGCCGCTTTAACTAAAGCTTGTCAAACAAGCTTTAGTTAAAGCACCCCTGCTGCCATTTTAAAGCATAGGACACTGAATACATGAGACACTGTGGGTGCTTCAATTAGAGTGGCTCCCAAGAGCCACTCTAAAAAAGCTCCTCCCCACTCCCAGAGCACATGTAAGGATGCCCCAAAGATATTAAAGGGGACAGGGTAAGTAGGTGCAAATATGAGCTACAGATAACTGTCCTTGATCTTCTCCTTTTTTCCATTTACGTTCCCTCTCTTGGTAATTTCATCTGCTCACTTAGTGTCAGTTACTGTCTACATTCATGCCAGTTACAGTCACGTCTCAGTTCCTATCCTGTTTCCCACAGTCCACTATCACATCTCAGTCTGCCTCTTCAATAGCACATCTAGGATTTCTCTCTGTCAAAATGAAACCCAAAGTTTTTCCAGCTTCTCTTATCCTATTCTTTGTCATTGCTTCTGATTCCATCTTCCCTGTTACCCGGGTGCATCTTAGACTCCTTCCTTTCTCTTGCCTAACATGTCCATGTCTGAGACTAGAGTTTTTCAATCTTCCCAGACATTTAAAACTCTTGCCCTGACCCTCAGCACTTCCCACTCTGATTACTTTAACTTCCACACTGCTCTTTTTCCGTCCATGTACAATACAGCACCTCTTCCGTGCCCATCCCTCTGACCGCTTAGCTCTTCAGTCAGTCAGTCGGTCATTTCCTCCTCTTCCCCTCTGTCAAACCAAAACTTCTTATTTTAATCTGCATTTCCTTTACATTTTTCATGTTAATCTTCTTGTCTCCTGAATCACACCTCTTATCCATCCCCTCCACCAACTAATACTGCCCTTCACTACTCACCATTTTTGTTTCTTACATAAAATCTTTTTGCCTTGCTTGAGCAAGGTTCTTTCTCAAGGCCCACCTCTTCTAGGCTGCCTATTAGACTTTTTTCACTATAAGTGCCTAATGAGAGGAAGATACACTAATAATTAATACTGTGTGTAATCATAACACAAAACTCAGTCATGGCAAACTGTGTAAAAATTTATTGTCCCTCTTCTCCTTTTGATATTCTTGGCTCTTTGGGGTAGAAATTGTGGTTATTTACTTTTTTTTACAGCCAACACTTAAGTGTCACACTCCTGATTGGGGATTTTTGGTATAAAGTAATTTATTTAATAATTACTCAAGGAGTAGCATTTACAGATGACTTTTAGTAAAAGATGTTCCAATCATGAATGGTGAAATTATAAAACTGCTCTCGTGAAAATAGTGATAACAGGCCAAAGTGTAACTCTCTGGGACAAAAAAGAATTCTGAAAGTATTTACTATTATTTGTAACACCGTAGATTTTAGGAGGCCTAGTCATCTGAGTGGGTAAGAAAGTTCCACATGCTCTTAGGGGGTATATTTATGAGTTAGTTCAGGGAGAGGAGCATTTCCTTAATGCTCTCATAGTTTCATGGTTTATTTTATTGTGCTATGCTAGCTTCTAGCCATTTTTTACCATTCACTCAATCTTAAAGTTACCTTTTTAGTCGTCAAAAATAACACACCTCAGTACAACAACCTCCAGATGTGCCATTTTCTCTGAAATCAATCTATTTTGGTCATATAAAAACTACTATCCAGAGTTATTCACTACCCAGCACTTATAAATTCAGCACCTACATCATTGTGGATCAAATACATTTATTTAAAAAATACCATCGTATTTCTGCACTTACACGAGTAATCTTACCATCTGCTAGTGCATTTCTCTTAGTAATGGTCATATGAATACTTCAAAACTGTCCTTGTATATAGATATACAAATGTCTGATCCTGTTCATACTGATGGCAATGGGAGTTTGCTGCTACGTTCAGTGAGAGCAGATTTGTTTCATGATGACTTTCTAACTTTAGACCCTTCAATCTTCCTCTTACAAACAAATGTATTCACAATTAAACACAGGGTCAACGTTTGATTGAGAGGTTAAAAGACAAGGGTTGGGTTACTGTCAGGTATTACATGGAATTTCCTGGATACCATACTTGAGATGTTCAAACTCTCTAATGGTAAGGAGGTCATCTGTTTGACTGAGACTTTTAAAACTTGTAGATGTTTGAGGTAGTAAGTGTTAATTTCCTTTGGAAAAGTTTTTTTTTTGTTATGGGAATTTCCTACTTTTTTTAGTTATTGCAGTTATATCCTTTTTAGCAATATTCTTCATTGACACTTGAACTCCTGTAATTTTGGTTGATTCTGTGCTGTATTTGAATATACCATAAGAACAGCAGCATGGTGTTTCCTTCCTCTATCCCCCCCTCCCCCCCCAACCATTTAGCATTCATTCAGGCCTGACTTCTAAGTCTGAGCATCCCCAATCCCAATTAAAGTCAATAGGAACAGTAGGAACTCATCTCTTCTAAAAATCAGGCCTTATATGAGAGGTAAGCAACCCCCAACACGTGCCAGTGTGTGGCATGCAAAGACATTTTGCTTGGCATATGCATTTCATGGCAGATGGCAGGGAAGGGGATGGAGCTTCACTGCCACAACAAGGATCAGGCTCCTCGCAGCTCCCCTGCCATCCGCCCTGGCACACCAACTTCTTACAAGTCGAGGTTGCAGGTGTTTTCAGCACTCTGCCCAAAAACATTGCCAACCCCCTACCTTATATCTTTAGATGTCAAAGTAATTTTTTAAAAATACACAGCAAGTAGCATCTGTCTGGCTTCAGCTTACTTTCAGGCAAAAAATAAACAGCTGATTGAGTTAAAAAAAAAAAAAAAAAAAAAAGTCCAACCAGGTAGTAATCTTAACAGAAACTAAATCAGCTCAGATCAGATATCCTTGAAGAGGACACTGAAAGAGCAATCTAGAGAAATGAGCAGGGTGTCAGTCTGCACAGTGCCAAACCTACAGATAAAATAGGTTTGTTGCAGTGGCTACAGCTAGTGCTGAGCTGGATCTGGAAGCAAAGCATGATTTAAGGGTTAAATAAGGTCTCCCTAAATCAGTGTCAAGTAAAACTTGGCCTGGGATCTTGGGTATGATATGATTTGTTAGCATAGTTTGTTACTATATGCACAAGGATAGCCTATAACGTTATTTCCAAATCCTGTTCTAACCTGAAATATACCTCCATGACCTCCAGCTTACTCCTGAAAGCTCAAAATATTGTGAGGGAGGAGGAACTTTTACAATGAGCTGTAGTCACTGAGGATATGCAAGTCTTGGGTGTGCACATGCAAGGTATGAAGCCTATGTAGTTTAAAGGAAGTCAAAAGAACCTAGCCATGCCAATAACCAGAGACTAAGAAGCTTGCCAAGGAAGGACACGGTAGAGGCTGTTTTATTTTTGGACTGCTGAATGGTCCTTGTGTTCTAAATCATGTTCTTCACCCACTTCTTCATTTTGTTCTTTTTGCCCTACCTCTGTCTTCAACTCTTCTTTCACTATTTATCTGTATATGGCAGCCATATATAGTATTTCCTTAAAGAATTGCAGCTCCTAGTACAACATAATTAAATGGCTTATTTGTAATGGGCAGGAAGAAATGTATGCACACAAATCCTGTTAATTGGGAACAGGCAAAGAAGTTACTTCTCTTGTGTCTTGGGGGCACAAGTCAAAGCCAGTAGAAATAAATTGAAAGACCCTATTGACTTCAGATCTGGCCCTGATTCAGCAAAGTAAATAAGCAGGTGCCACTGGGAGTCATGGGGGTTCAAAGAAATTCACAGAATTCAAAGAAACTAAAATTCTTTTAAATATTTTAAAATTATTATGCTTCTCTGTAAGAAATTTTTGGAGCTGCCTCCAGGACCCTGTACAATCTTAAATGGGAGAAGAGCATTTATGAAACTCTCAATTAAAATGTAGTCTGTTGATTCAGAGAGCTTCGGAAAGATTTGGCAATTCAGACATAGACACAGATTTAAATGTTTTTTCTACATACCTCTAGGTAGCAGGCAACTCATGAATGCTGCGATGCTGAGGTGCATGAAGTGTCCCACAGAAGTGTGGGGGGCTCCCCAGCATGCTCAGCAGCAGACCCAGAAGTTGACCAGAAGCACTTCTGGTCCTCTTCTGGGTCTGCTGGGGAGCACATGGGGGGGCCCCCGGCACTCCCCTCTCTCCCCAGCTCAGCGACTGGTGCCTTCTGGGTCTGGGGTGGGGCGCACCCAGGGTCCCCCTGCAGCTGATTGCTGAGCTGGGGAAGCACGGGGCGGGGAGCCCTGGACACTCCCTGGCAGACCCAGAAGAGGGACTGGAAGTGCTTCTGGTCAACTTCCAGGTCTGCTGCTGAGCAGCGTTCACAAACTGCGCTGGTACCTCAAGATATGTAGAAAAAGCTTTTAAATCTGTATCTATGTCTGAATCGCTGATTCTCCAAATCATCATCAAATCTTCAGATCGGTTTGGCCAAATCAAATCGGGGACATTGATCCGAATCAACTAATTGAATCCCTATCCCTGATTCGGGCCAAATCCAAATCTGAATTGAATGGGGCCCGCTTCACACACCCCTACAAGATATAGCCTATGAGCTGCATCTGATGCACAAAATAGTGTCATGTGACAGGAAACCTGGCAGGAGGATGAGCAGTGGCAGCCTTAACTGTGATGGTTCCCAGAGCGTGGGGTGACCTGCACCACTCATGGCCTATGGACAAGCTTTAGTTAAAGTGCCCCTACTGCCATTTTTCAGCACGGGAACACTGATAACACGTGATGCTGGCATCTGCTGGAGCATGGTAATTAGCATGCTCCAGCAGATTCAATTAATTCAAGTCTTCTAAAGGAAGCCTGCAAACAGTTTATGGCTTTTGCACAGACTTGCTGTCTGATCTTGGGCAACTTAATAGGACCACGTTTTCAAAAATACACACAATTATTCACCTGCTTTCCCCACCGCTTTGCAAAGAAGTTCGTATTTATGTGCTTATAGCCCTGTCCCTTAACATCTCTGTGTTTCTGTTTCCCCATCTGTTAAACAGGGATAATAACATTTAGCTACCTCACAAGGATGATGAGATGCTTAATTCATTTATTGGCATAGATTGGCTTATGACTGGAAAGGCAAGGTAGAATGTAGAATAAGATAAATTCTGCATTCTTTACTCAAGGAAAATTTTGCCTCACATGGTCATAAATTTTTTACCAAAATGGACTGATAAATATTCAGTGGCTTTTAAAGATTTAGTTTGAAGACGTGATTTGAGTAAACTTGAGTCCTCAAATAATAACATAGTCACTTCCTTGCCTCCTCTAGAACAGTTTGCTTCAGTGTGATTTTTTTTGTGTTTTACCAGATAAACGTTATAATTTTGTTCTTAAGTCATTCAGGGCATTTTTGTATTTCAGGTAGGTAAAAGACCACAGTGCTTTAATCTAACAAACATTGTCTATTTTCTGTTAAGTCAATATGTTGCTCATTCTTTGCCTGTAATAGAAACTTCATTGCAATGCTCTATATATGTATCTTAAGCATACAGTTTATGAATATAAACCATGTTTTAAAGCCCTCTTTCCAAGGACTGGGGTACCAGAGGTAACAGTAATACAACACAGAATAAAATAAATATGCCTGACTCCATTGTTGCCTGACATGCCTGTTACAAGGTGCACTTTAAAATTTAGCTCCAGTGGCAGATTGTGAGCTGTATTTTCTAGCAGCCTAGGGCAGAATGTGCATCAATAATGGAGCAGTGCCAGAGTCTATTGACTGTCATGGTTGTGTGTGCAGGCGTCTGTCTACGTGACCGAATCCACATTATAGAAATCATTGTAGTCTGATATGTCTGGAATGTGTATAAGAGGCAAAGGACTTTGTTATATCATTGTTTTCTTTTTTCATTAAGTATGACTGCAGATAAAAGGGTGCTCAAGTCCCTGCTTTAATTTTTAAAAGTGTGTAGTTATATGGGTATCCTACTGTATAGTGTGTACTACATAGTCTTGCTCTGCTTCTGAGCCACAAGGGATATGGGTTTGTTAAATTTTTCGGTTTCAGAGCCTTGGTATTTAGCTTGAGCTGTAGACTCTGAAGAGTTCCCAGTTTCAAGTTAGCTAAGGTGGGAGAGAGGCATCATGTAAGTGGGGACCTGGCCATGAATCAAACTGCAGTGGGGCTCAAGATTCTTAAGATGATCTTCCCTTGCCCAGGAGAAATATGTAAACCATTGGACATTGCATGTGTCCTTCTATATGCCTTATTCAGAGAGGATATGGGTTCTTAGAGTCTCACACCTAGCTCTGTAGTACGCCTGTGCGAAGCAGCAAGTATTAGATTTGGATTCGGATTCAGCCGATTTGAAGGGACAGTGATTCGATTTGGTGATTCGAATCACTGTGCCAATTCGATTCAGCCGATACAGATTTGGAGATTCAGCGACAATTCAGAGATTTGGCCATAAACTATAATAGGGAATCATTGAAATACCTATAACTTTGTAATTTTTTTGCAGATTTGGATGAAAACAGCAGGGATGGTAGCCCCTTATGAGGGCATGAAGTCCGCCAAGTTTCAAGGAGATGGGTGCAGGTGTTTCTGTGAAAGTGTACCTCCAATTGTTGAAAACAAAACATATCACTTGTGTGCATTAAGGCAGAGCGGGATGAATGCATCAGGGATGGTAGTCCCTCGTGTGGCAGGTTTCAGGCATAGTGGTGCAGGGGTTTCTATGGAAGTGCACCTCAAGGTTCAGAAAGCAAATAAAAAAAAGCAAATAGGTGCTAAGTGAGGAGGGTGGCACTCACTCCATGTGCAGCGGGAGGTTCACCTTCAGGAACACCTGCTGCTCCACCAAACCAGGATGCAAGGAAGTGCAGTGGGATGTCGCAACATCCTCAGCAGTGCTGAATGCCCTCTTGTTTAGAACACTGGTTGAAGAACAGGACAGGTGTTCTTGGGCAACTATCTCCAGATCCTGCTACACCTGAATGCGGGTTGCCTAATAGGCCAAGGGTTCGCAGTGCAGCAGCCCCATGTCCTCAGTGAGAGAGGTAGCCACCAACGCCTCTGCACTACCCACCTGAAGGTGGGCTCTGGTACCTCCGGACCCCAGCATTGAAGCCATGCCCTTTGCCCACATTGGCAGTGGCTGTGGTGGAGGAGGTTGGCTTGTGGTTGGAGTGCTGACACAGGAAAGTGGATCCCCCTCTTGCCTCTGCCTTTCTGCCTCCCTGACTGTGTTCACCAGCAGCTCTGTCCAGTGATTGAGGGTTTTGCTGCTGCAGACGCTCCCCTTCACCCTCAGGGACTCCCATGCCCTCCAGCATGTTGACTGCGGTGGATCCAGCCATTTCTTGATGGCCTCCTTCAGCTGTTTCACCAGTGCCTGCACCTCTGGTGAAAGCGGCTTACCCCAGCCAGGAATATTGATCCCCTGAAACTTCTCCATTGCATTCTCAAGCTCCTTCACTACGGGGGATCGCCTGGCTAAGGAGGGCATAGTCAGCACTGAGGCTCTCGGTGGCCACAAGGAATGGCTTGAAGACTACCAAGACCTGGGAGATGGTATCCCACTCTGTTTTGGTGAGGGGGCCACTAATCCCAAACACCCCAACCAGGGCTATCTCTTGGATGGCCTTCTATTACTCAACCAACCTTTCTAGCATCAGGTACGTGGAGTTCCACCAAGTCTCCACATCCTGTGTGATTTCGTGCTGCATGATGTTCAGCTGTGCCTGTTTGTTCCACAGCATCTTGCTCCTCTTGATGTTCCAGTGGAAGTAACCAGCCACCTTCATGCATTTTGAAATATGCTGGCTTGTAGTGACGACGCTATCACCAGGAGCCCTGTCTCCCTCCAAGGCATCCCACACAGGGGATGCCAACAAAGTTAGCATCATGCACCGCCTTAACCATATTGGCCCCGTTGTCAGTGACCATGAGCCTGCGGGTGAGCTCACCCTGCCCAATGAGCAACCTCCACACCGTGTGGCTCGTGGCCACCATGATCTCACTTGCCGTGTGGGACCCATCTATCACCTCCACTTGAAGGAGAGCCCACCAACACCCTGACTGATCGCACCTGTGCCCCATGAGGGAGAGGCATACATGATCTTCACCCCGGCTGGATCTTCACCCCAGTTGACTGAGGTGAAGTGCAAGGCTACCTGTGGACCTGCCTTCTGCAGCTCCTCCCTCAAGTACTCCCTGCATGCCTCATACAGGGAGGGCACCACTGTCCTGCTAAAAGTGGTGCATGTGGGCACTTGCTAGGATGGGACCACAAGCACCGTGAGCTGCCTGAACACTAGTCACTCAACAAAGGAGAAGGGCTGGCTGTTAGGGCTGTGCAAAGCTTCGGTAGCCAATTTGATTTAGAGGATATTCAGCCCGATTCGGCAGCCAAAATTCCAAATCAAATCGGGAGACCCATTAATCTCTCTGAATCAAATCAGAAGCCTCCAAATCAATTTAGAGAGATTTGGAGAGATTCAGAGATTTGCCCATAGACTGTACAGGCAGGCACTAGGCAGTACTGGTGGGAGTAGCTGGGGAAACAGCTGAACAAACCCTGGCTTGAGCTGGCAGCCCTGGGTTCGATTCGCCAGCTCCCCATTCATTCTCCCCAGCCTCCACAGTTTCTCTCAGGACTGCCAGCACTGCCTGCCTTGCCCCAGTGGGGAGGCAGCCGGGGGAGCAGCCAGATGAGCTGCGGCTTCTCCTGGGGCTACCAGCTCAAACCGGGGCTTGTCCAGCAGCTCCTGCCGGGACTGCCTGCCTGTATAGTCTATGGCCAAATAAGATTTAGCGCTGAATATCTTCAGATTTGATTTCGGCTGAATTCAGTCGGAACAGTGATTCAAATCACTGAATCTAATTACTGCCCCTCTGAATCACCGAATCCAAATCTGAAGTGAATACTTTCCACTTCACTCAAGCCTACTGGCCATCCAGAGCAAGCATCTCTACAATGCTTTAGGTAGCCTCGCTCACCTTCGGAATGAGCCTCCTTTTGTCTCCACCTTTCCCCCACTGGTCCAGGGTGGCCTGCCTCTGCTTCTTGGGGACAGGGGCTTTGGAATGAGAGGAGGATTTCTTTTTGGGCACACTCCCACTGATGCCAGGCTGAGGAGGAACAAGGGCAAAGGGGTGCTGCCTCCTGAGGTGCAGCAGCATCGCCCAATGGCAGAGTGTTTTATGTTCTTGCCCTGGCTGATTTGCCTTTGGCAGTGCTGGCAGGTAGCATACCTGGGATCATCTGCCACCTCAAAATGATCCCACACTACACTACCCACCCGCTTCTAGGTTGAGGGTGGGGATCCTGTCTTATCCCCCTCCTCACCAGGCAGAGGCAAAGCCGGGTAAGGAGCTGAACCACCTGCATCTAAGGGAACTTTGAGCAGTGTGGAGCACAAACTTATATTCCCCCTTCTTCCCCAGAATTTCCTTTGCTATGACCCTCAGCTACTCTGCTTCCAGATCCAGCTTCTCCTCTGGCACTGGAAGGCTAAATGCTAGGAACTGAAATTGGAGTGGAGAATGTCATGCTGCTGCTGGTTAATGGTGTTAGTGGTGGTGGTGCAGATACAGGCACTGCTACCACCTCCTTCTCCCACTAGCAGCAGAAGACTCATCGCTGCCAGGGAAGAGGGTGTGTCTGTTTTTGGGGTGGGGGGAACTTGTAGCTCTCTCTCTGCCCCCTCTCCTGCCAGAAGACCTGGCACCTGCCTTTCCAGCACACTTCATAATGTTTGGTGAGCTGCAAAATGCGTGTGTGTTTCTAATATATGTTGTGCTTTCCTGCATAGTGGTAACACACTGTCAGGGAAAACACAGATTTCTTTTTGTGGGGGGAGGAGGGAGGGAAGACAGGCTAACAAGAACAAATAAGAGAATTTGGGGGGAAGAATAAGTTGAAAGGAATGGATAGACATAACAATAGGGATTGTAGGCAAAGGTAAGTAGAAAAGGATTGGATACAGCTTACAAGGAGACTAGCTACCAAGAGACTAGATAGCAAGCCAGAGCCTTTCAGATGCTGGTGGTCCAAGAGAGCGACAACTCACAAAAGGCACAGATCACTTCAGACACAGCTTGATATGTTGTTTCTACATCCCTCCTCCAGGGCACTGTGATTGGAAGGGAACTCGGAGAAGATCACAGTCACTGGCCAGCTACAGAAGTCAATATCAGAGCAGTCTTTCCCCACCTCCTCAGCCTTTCCCATATATAGAAGATCACCCCATCCCCCTCCCTCTTCTCAGTTTCTGTTTCCTGCAAGCCTTCCAAATCTCCAAATCTTTCTGAATTGATTCAGAGGCTTTTGAATCAATTCAGACCTTTTAACGAAGGTCTGAATCCCGATTCGATTTGATTTAATGGGTCTCCCGATTTGGATTTGGAGATTTGGCTACCAAATCGGGCCGAATGTCCTCTGAATCAAATTGGCTACTGAAGCTTTGCACAGCCCTACTCTGTAGTTCAAATCAGAGAGGCTTTATCTGTGGAGTTCAGTTCTTGGCGTTGTCCATGACAGAAGGCATCACACAAATTCAATGTTTGTAAATATATATACCACACATGCAATAATGTGGTTTCTTCTCGTAAATTGGGGGAGTATTTCATAATTTGTCATTTTTCTCTACTTTTCATCACCTTCCAGAGCCTTTAACTACCCTCTTGCATGATCTCTCCTTCATTCTAAGGTTATGTTATAATAACCCACTATCATAATTGAGTGTCAAACTGTTTTGAATTGTCATGGTGGAAGGAAATTAAAAATATGTAGCTGTTACATCTGTACTGTTGTGTGAAATATTTTATTGCATATTCTGATTTGGAAAGCATGTCTTAAAATCAGTCACTACATCAATAGTTTGCAAGTGTTTTAAACAGTGGAATTGGTTTTTCTCTTCTGGTTTGATGTGGTGCATCTGTCTATAAATGTACATGCTAGCACCTTTATTCTAACATAACCTTACATAACCTTACAATGAAGGAGAAATCATGCAAGAGGGAAATCTTTCTGAATTGATTCAGAGGCTTCATGCAAGAGGACTGGAAGGGACCAGCCCAGCTAGATCACCGCAGCCAAGGCTTTGTCTAGCTGGGTCTTAAAAACCCCTGAGGATGGAGATTCCACAACCTGTCTCAGTAACCTGTTCCAGTGTTTTATTGCCCTCTTAGTGAGAAAACTCTTCCTAATAGCTAACCTAAACTTCACTTGCTGCAACTTGAGATCATTGCTCCTTGTTCTGTCATCTGCCACCACTGAGAGCAGTCTAGCTCCATCCTCTTTTGAACACCCCCCCCACGCATACACTTCAGGTAGTTGAATGCTGCTATTAAATCTCCTCCCAATCTCCTCTAAATAAGCCCAGTTCCCCCAGCCTCTCCTCATAAGTCATGTGCCCCAGCCCCCTTACCATTTTTGTTGCCCTCTGCTGGACTCTACAATTTGTGCGCATCCTTTCTGTGGTGGGAGGCCCCAAACTGAACGTAGTACTCTAGATCAGCATTTCCCAACCAGCGCACCATGGAATTTTAGGCTGGAGCCATGCCTTCCACCTGCTGCTGCCACGGACAGACACACAGATGGGGAGGGCGTGACTCCAGCCAGTGATTTGCATCCACACTCGCCACCCGCCCTCGCTCTGCATCCGGCCACTCGCTACCCCTACCCCGCTGGTCTGCACCTGGCTGCTCACCATTCCCTTCCCCCGTTCCCCGCTCCGCATTCAGCCAGTGTGCTGCGGGATGAGAGAGGCCCAGTAAGTGTGCCACCAGAACCGAAAGGTGGGAAATGCTGCTCTAGATGTGGCCTCCGCAGTGTTGAATAGAGAGGAATAATCACATCCCTTGACCTGCTGGCAACACTCCTACCAGTGCAACCCAGTATGTCGTTTAGCTGTCTTTGAACAAAGGCACACTGTTGGCTCATATTCAGCTATTGTCCACTGTAACTCCCAGGTCCTTTTCTTGCAGAGCTGCTGCCCAGCCAGTCAGCCCCCAGCCTGTACTGATGCATGGGATTAGTCCATGTTAAGTGTAGAACTTTGCACATGTCGTTATTGAAGCTCATGAGATTTCTTTTTGCCCAATCCTCCAGTTTGTCTAGGTCACTCTGAATCCTAGTCCCTAGCTTCCAGTGTATCTACTACTCCCCCCAGCTTGGTGTCACCTGTAAACTTGCTGAGGGTGCACTTTCAGGTCAGTGAAGACATTGAACAAAACCGGCCCCATGACCGACCCCGGGGCACTCCATTTGATACTGGCTGCCAACTAGATATTGAGCCATTGATTACTGCTGTCTGAGCTTGATGCTCCAGCCAGTTTTCTGTCCACCTTACAGTACATTCATCCTACTCGTACTTCCTTAGCTTACTTGCAAGAGTGTTGTCGGGGACTGTATGAAGTCAAGGTATACTATATCCCCTGGTCTTCCCTGTATCCACAGAGCCAGTCATCTCATTGTAGAAGGCAATCAGGTTGGTCAGGCACGACTTACCCTTGTTGAATCTATGCTGACTGTTCCTAATCATCCTCTCCTCCAAGTGCTTAGAAATGGGTTCCTTGAGGATCTGCTCCATGATTTTCCCAGGGACTGAGGTGAGGCTAATTGGTCTGTAATTCCCTGGATCCTCCTTTTTCCCTTTCTTAAATATGGGCACTATGTTTGCCCTTTTCCAATCATCCAGGATCTCTTCTGATCCCTTTGAGTCTTCAAAGATGATGGCCAGTGGCTCTGCAATCTCAACCCCCTGTTTGCTCAGAACCCTCAGGTGCAGCCAGTCTGGCCTCATTGACTTTTATATGTCCAGCTTTTCTAAATAGTCCCTAACCTGTTATTTTTCCACAGTTGGCTGCCTGCCTTCTCCCCAAACTGTGCTGCCTAATGCAGTAGTCTGGGAGCTGACCTTTCCTGTGAAGACTGAGGCAAAGAAGGCACTGAGCACTTCAGCCTTTTCTTCATCCTGTCACTGGCTTACCTCTCCCATTCAGTAATGGACCCACACTTTCCCTGATTCTCCTCTTGCTACCAACATACTTGTAGAAACTCTTCTTGTTACGCTTCATGTCCCTTGCTACCTGCAACTGCAATTGCACTTTGGCATTCCTGACTTCATCCCTGCATGCTCAAGCAATGCTTTTATACTCCTCCCTATTTATATTTCCAAGTTTCCACTTACAAGCTTCTTTTTTGTGACTTAGTTTACTGAAGAGTTCCCTGCTAAGCCAACCTGGTCTTCTGCCATATTTGCTAGTCTTCCTGTGCATTGGCATGGTTTGTTCCCACACTCCCAGTAAGGTTTCTTTCAAGTACAGCAAGCAATCCTAGGTTCCTCTCCTCCTCAGACTGGCTTCCCAGGGGATCCTGTCTCTGAGTTTCCTGAGCAAGTCCAAGTCTGCTTTTGTGAAGTTCAGGGTTCTTACTCTGCTGCTCTCCATCCTTCCATTCCTCAGGATCCTGAACTCAATCATCTCATGGTCATTGCTGCCCAAGTTCCCATCCACTACTACATTCCCCACTAATTCTTCCCTGTTTGTAAGCAGCAGGTCAAGGAGAGCACAGCCCCTACTTGGCCTCTCCAGCACTTCCACCAGAAACTTGTCCCCAGTACTCTCCAAAAACTTCCTGGATTGCCTGCACACAGCTGTATTGCCTTCCCAGCAGATGTCATGGTGATTGAAGTCCCCCATGGGAACCAGGACTTGTGATTGGGAAGCATGTACTAGCTGTTTGAAGAAAACTTCATCCACCACTTCCTCCCTCCTGTTTGATGGCCTACAGCAGACACCTCCTACAACATCACCCTTGTTGCTCTCCTCTCTAACCTTAACCCAGAGTCTTTCAACAGGCCTATCTCCAGTTTCGTACTGGAGCTCTGAGGAATCGTATGGCTCTTTTAAAGTGCAGCTCCTCCTCTTCTCTCCTGCCAGTTTGTACCCATCCATGACAGTGCTCTAGTCATGCAAGCTATCCCACCAAGTCTGTTATTCCAATCATGTCATAGCTCCATGACTGTACAAGGACTTCCAAGTCTTCCTGCTTGTTTCCCAGGCTCCATGCATTTGTGTACAGGCACCTGAGGTAACTAGTCAATTGTCCTGATTTCTCAGGGTGTATGAGAACTCCTCTCCTGTCTCCCCCCTTCCTGCTTGCTCTTCCTCCAGGTCTCCATTCCCTGGTGAATCTAGTTAAAAGCCCTGTCTGCAAAAATGCTCTTCCCTCTTTTCGTCAGGTGGGTTCCATCTATTCTCAGCAGTCCTTCTGTTTGGAACAACATCTCATGGTGGAAGAAGCTGAATCCCTGCTGGCAACACCACCTGCGCAGCCAGGTATTGATCTGCAGGATGCACCTGTTCCTGCCTAGGTCCTTTCCCTGGACTGGAAGGATCAAAGAAAACATGACCTGAGCCCCAGAGCTGTTCACCCGTGCACCCAGAGCCCTGTAGTCGCTTCTGATCCACTCACCATCTCCCCTGGCAGTATCATTGTTGCCCACATGGGGTAGTAGACAGAGGCCTGGTTGAGTCTCTGTAATCCCTCTGCAACATCTCAGATCCAGGCTGTGGGCAGGCAGCGGACTCCCGGAGACAACAGATCAGGTTGGCAGATGGCTTCCTCTGTCCCCCACAGAAGGGAGTCTCCAACCACCACCACCCCTCCCTGCTTCTTGGTGGCGGTTGTCTCGATCTTAAATTGAGACTTAAGATCACTTGAACTGCCAGCCTTTCTGTTACCAGTTCATGACTCAGGCCCTTCAGGCACAGAAGAAGCCTTCACAGGCATAGTCCTATGTAAGATAATGGGGCCACTCATGTTAATAAGGACTTTGTTTAGAAATTAGCATTATCAGGATTAGACACTGAATTAATACGACATTTTTTGACTCATGCCTTTTTTAAAACAATTTTTATAAAGCTTGGCATGAGAGGAAAGTTTCTCATCTGAGCTTTTCCATGGTCATACAGGAAGAGAATGCTTAAAATTAAGTTCAGAAGCCTCTTAGAAATTGGTTTGTAATTATAGTGGCACTAGTAGTTGCTGCTGTGCTAACAGCATCTGGCATTACAGTCACTGCCATCTGTTAATACTCAGAAATTCTGGTATAGCATATTCTTTTGGTGAAGCTAATGCTTATTAACAGATCTTTCAAATTAAATCACCTTGATTTAATGACAGCTTTACCATGATTATAACAAATTGCAACATAATGGAGATAATTTTTTGACCTGTAACACAATAGCCATAATTATCTCTTTTGTTATAAGCTATCCAGTACAAATATTCAAGCATTCAATTCTGAATGATTTCTTTTTTAATACATTGTAAGGAACAATATTTATTATATTTCAATTTAAATAGAGCTGAGTGATTTTTTTTTCAATGACAAATCAGTTTACCTAAAATAGGTGTCCCAGAGGAAATTAGGTTGATCAGGGCAAATATTGTCAACTAAAAAGGGAAGAGGGATTTGGAAATAAAATATACCAGTTCAGGCTTTTCAAATTGAAATTTTTTCCTTTTCACTTTGAAACCTCATTTTTCACTTAGGAATTCACCAAGCTTGGAGACAGAGGATTAAATAACTCAAAACACTTTATTTTGGCTTAAACATTTTAGGTTATGACAAATTGTTCTTGTGGGTTTTTCAGAGCATCAAAAATTCAAAATATTTCTGTGCTTTTTAGAATTTTTTGGCTCAATGAACAGAAAAATCCCCCATCACCTTCTCTTCACTGAACTTAAACAATCCTAGTTCTTTCAACCTTTCAAGTCATTTTTCCCAGGTCTCTACTCATTTTTGTTGCACTCTTCTTCACTCTTTCTCAACTGCCCACATCTGCCTTGAAGTTGATGGACTGTAAATTTACTCTCTAGCTTATCTGGTGCTAACTCAGGGGTTGTCAACTGGGGGTATTCATACCCCTGGGGATGCTTTGAAAGGTCCCAGGGGGTATGCAGAGGTGAGTGGGGATGGAGCGCTGCCACCCCACACAGCTGCATCACAAAAGGAGCGGGCAACAGCTGGGCTGCACAGATGCCATGCTGCCACCACTTGCTATGCCCCCATTCTGCATCTGGCCACTTGCCACTCCCTCTGCCCCCTGCTTAGCATCCGGCCGCTCGCCGTAGGGTATGCTTACTAAAAAAGGTTGAAAACCTCTGGTGTTCATGTGCTTCTCCCCATAGAATGTGAATACAGGAACATGATTTAATTAAATCAGTTTTTGTTTAGATGAGGCCTCACGCAAGAGGCTTGCTTTCATTGCTTGTGTGCATTCCTGTTGGAGTCAGCAAGTGCATAGAATCAAGAAAATTCATATTTCCTACATAAGTATATGGCACATTAAATTATTTCAGGGTCAGGGCTTAAATTACTTCAGCACATAATAAGTGCAGGACAACAAACAAGAGGAAAGAGAATGAGGGAAAGAGAAGAGAAAATGATAACATTGTGTAGTCACATATACTAACCAAATACGTAGCTAGATGGTTCCAAATCATTTGCAAGTTTGTTTTTGTTTTTCTTAGATATCAGAATCCAAGCAATTACTGTTGAATTAATTTGCCTTCAAACTGATGCAAAATATTTTGTTTCATTTGTTGGAGAATTAATGCTGAAAATCTATTTTTATCAAAGTGACTATTTGGCCTGTGCAACAAAATATCACTGATGGTAAGTAAGAACGAAAAACACAGTGATGAGCCAACTCAAGTGATCCTCCAAGCTTGAGTCGGGCACAGTTGTTATCTGTTTGTTCCTTTTCTTCTGCCTATTACTCCAGATGAGCAGATGGAGAATGAAGGGGAGAAAAGGCCATACTCTCTGACTAGGGAGAGTAATTGCAATTACCAGATAATATAAATATATTAATTATTGATGCCCATACTGTAAGGTAAAAGGGAGGGAGAAAGCAGTATTGGGAGGACTGGGAGTCAGGAGATCTGAGACATTATACCAGCTTTGTTACATCTTGGACATGCCTCTTAACCTCTTTGCACCTCAGTTTTTTCATCTGTATAATATGAATAATACTTTCAGTAATTTTGAGGCAATGTTTGTTAATTTTCTGAATAACACTTTAAGATGTATTCACTGAAGCTGCCATATAAATGTACTTTTTTCTTGAATCTTTCTAGCTTTTCCTAGTAGACTTTTTTTCTGTAGAGGTAGAGTTACCCACTGGAAAGTCACAGCTATAGCTGCACCAACAGAAAACCCTAAATAAAGACAAGGAAAGATGGGCTTTGGACTGGTGCAACTTGTCCTTGGTTCAGATTGCAGTAAACTACAAATCACCTTCACTGGTGTAAAATTTGGTTACATTGTTTGGAATTGGCAAATTTCCAATGAAGACTAAATCTAGATCTTTGGGTGCTGCTGCAGGAATGGTATGAATTCAGGTGTTTTTGGGAGCTGAGAAAGGAAAGATCCCAAAATTCAACTTCCACGTTAATAACTAGGGGACATACAGCAATAGCTCCTGAACTTCAAGCCACTTTCTAATCCCAAATATGTTAAATGTATGTCTGAAAAATACCATTACTGTGTGCAGACTAGCACAGCAGCAGGTATTTTGAGATGCAACAGCGAGGTGAGTCATGTATATGAGATTGGATGTTGGCCTTATCTTTATTTCCAGTGTGTTCCCAGACTGGCATCAGCCTTCCTTATTATCTTTGAGTTCTGCTTCTCTTTTCTTTCACTTGACAACTTTATCTGCTCATCTTGCACATGCATGCAAAAAGTCATGCATAAATAACACCATTAAAACGAGATTAAAAGATGGTATGGTGGTAAGGGAATTCTGAAGGTGGGCTGCATCTTTTATTTTGATGCTTCAACATTGTATCATTGTATTACAAAGAGTAACGGTGAGGCAATGACTAGTGAGATGTGGGTATGACCAAAGGGCAGGGTATATAGGCTTGTCGATCTAAATTGTATTGACTTTATTTTGAAGTAGAGCATAGCCTAGTCTTCCAAATCCTTCAGAAAGGTAATGATAATTTGAACCAAGAAAAGTGTCAAGCATAGAGGGGAGGGTCATTCTTATACTCTGTGGAATTATTTGTTCTAGTGTTAAGTATGCACAAACCCACTTTTTAAGTATAACTCATAAGTCTTTTTAAAGTGAATGATTTATCTATTCATATATTTTTAAATCAGACCAAAAAAAGCCCCAGGAAGAAAGCACAAAAAATAATTTTAGTTCACATTTTTCAGAAATGGTCTCAGTCACAATATGTCAAGGAAGTTGGATTGATTTATTTAGTTGATAGAATGTAAAATCTGACCCTGTCCTATGCCATCTGTACTGGCAGATTTCTCTGATGTGAATTGCTTTAATAATATATTTTAAGATGGCCATATCCTTTTACAGGTTTTTCAGGATGTAAATATGCTTATATTAAGTCTCAATTCATAGCATTTTTTTTGTATTGAAAACAGTGTGTTATCTTAAAGAATTGGCTCATTGTCTAAGTTTTGTTTTGCTCTTTTTATTATTAATCTGCATAAAGAACAGTTGTTCTTGTCTGTAAGCATTTTGCTCGACTTACCTCTTTGATCCTTTCTGAATTGGTAAAATCTCCTACCTCAGAATCACATTTAACTTTTTTTTCTTCCCCATTCTGTTCAGTCCCTTACAATTGGCGCCTGCTGACTTGACTTCAATGTAAATATGTAACAAAGAAATTTCTTCAAATAGAATTTAATGAGTGTTGCTTTCTATTACTTCATCTCCTAAAATGTCTGGTTCTTTTCTTAACCACCCTTGTTTTGAGAGCTTCAGGAGTGATTGTATGAGGGGGGAGGATGGTGAAAGAGAGTGTTGTTAGCACTTTTAATAGTATATTAACTGTGGTTAATAACACCCTATGGGAGTCTCCCCTCTCTGTGCTCCCAAGCTCATGCCCCAGGAATTCCCTACTGCGGTTTCCCTTAGCATGTGGATCATAGTGCTGAGCCCCACGTTGAGGCACCTGCCTGCAAACTGGAAACTCCTGCTTTCAGATGCACGTCCCATGTCAGGGTGAGGCACCTTGGGGCCATTCTCTCACAGGATGGGACCCCTGAAACCACAGGAGTTCCTGCTAAGGGTAGCTGGAAAATGCAGGTAATTGCAGGCAGTTCCTGCTCTCCTGCCATAAGGGAACAGCAGTCAGCTGCAAAAAGGCAGCACAGATTATGAACAGGGTCATTACCATCACAAAGGGTGGAAATAGACAATGCCTTTGTGCTGCCATATTTCTTTTTATGGTGGCACAAAGGCCAAGCAAACAGAAGTCCATACCCCTTATCATACCAGAAATGCCCAAAATTGATGGCTGTGACAAAGGTGGTAATAGTTTCCTGCACCATTGTGGCAGATGTCGGTTTGGTTTATGACACGAGAACACAAGCAGCCCACAAATTTTTGTGCAGGATCAGACCCCTTAAGCCCCAGGAGCACCTGCTCTGGCTTTCCCCACTTGCAGAGCTGTGTCCCGGGAGGAGGCCAGTGCTCTCTGCTTACAGAGATGCACCCCAGGCAATTACCTGGAAAAATGGGCAGTGTGTTTCACCCAGTGAGGAGGATCAACTGTGGTACAACACATCCTGCCACAGCTGATTGGCTTCATTTGGTGACACATCTAAACCGAAAATGAGGACATTTATAGTGTGACAGAGGGTTTAAGAACATTTGCTTAGGTTTTGTGCCTCCATAAAAATGTTTATGGTGGCACAAAGGCAACATCTGTTTGTAGCCATAGGCTATGTGTATATGTGAACTTAACATTTTCAAGGGATTACTGAACAGACAGCCCAACAGACAGTGGTGTTCTTTAACCACAAGACTTGTGCACTAATAGCTGATTTTTTTCACCTGCTGCCTCACTAATGTTGCTTAACCCTGTACTGGGGTAGTCAGCCCCTAGAGCTATAAGGTTAATTTCAGTCTCTGCATGCATTCAGTATTGTGCTATGATACCTCATTAAAAGTTAGATAACATCATGGGTTAGTGCCACTTGTGTTATAAACATGTGCCTATTAGGTGTAACAGTAATCAGATAGTAACAGCTTTTAATCACTACAAGCTTCTGGGTTTTTACCCAGTAACCTGGCTATATATCGTAATAAGTCCCATCATAATATACTTGATTTTTAATTAGTTTACCTACAGGTTGCTGGTTGTCCTGTTGCAGAATTGTTATACCAATTTCATTTCCTTAAAGATTTTTTGATTGTGCTTTCTCGTGGCTAATATACTTGATTGTGCAGTTTCACTCTCTACACTACAGAGTAACTTCTTATGACAGATATGCCTATTTTTAATATGCAAGAAATACTTATATAGCTCTATATATATATATATATATATATAATGTTTTTGTGTATTTCAGGAAAAAAGTGCCAGTTCAAATGTAAGACTTAAGTCTAATAAAGAGATTCCAGGATTAGTTCATCAACCCCGAGCAAAGTAAGTTATATTTTCTAATTTAATAGAAATAAATGCCAAATTAAAATAAATGCCAAATTAAAATAAAACTTTACCCTAGTGAAAGCTGTTTAGTGGCTCCCCAGTAAATCAGCGGTCACATCAAATTTTTATAAAATGGAGAGGAATGTAGCCACCTTCAGACTTTTACTTTGTAGGGGCATCTTCTTGAGAATTGCTCCACTCATGATGGAGCATGGTATGCCAAGATCTGTAGTCTCTGTGCATAACGATATTAAAAATGAAAGTACCTGGGAGGCATGATGAACTACTAACACAGTGCTTAGTTTGGTCACAGTTTAAATGTTGGCACTTTTTAAGAACCCTGTCCTTTGTATATTTGTCAAAGATGTGACCTTTCCTCCCTCTTCCCCTTCCTCCCTCCACTTTGGCTAGATTGACCTTGCCACACCTTTTCAAGGTACTACACTGCAGTAGATATCTGCTACCATTAGACATTTGTATATGCACATCATAAATGCCTATACAAATGTTAGTTACGGCGTCCCAAGAGATTGTGCCCAATGTTTGGGCTTGGGTTGGTAGATAAACTGCATGTCAAATCTGGGAATTAAACTTCTTCCAGTTAAGATGATGAAGTTATTTGTTAAAATGCTGACAGTGTGCTATGTGGCAGTCAGTTTATGCAATCCTTAGATATGTTCTGTGACTATATGCTTTGAAACGGGTCAGTATTATTATGCACAGCGCTGCCATGACGTATTTACCTCTTGTGACCGTGCTGCTGCCAGTATTAGTTACTTGTTTATTATTGAAATCACGATTGCATTTTAATCACTAACTGGATTGAAAATAACAGATTACACAGTGACATAAATTTGGTAGTTAACAATGACGTGATGAAGCACTGTTGTTGTATTCTAAGCAATAAAGGAGAAACTATTCTTTGCAGATATACTATGCCTTTAGGGCACTTATTAACTTAAACTTGCTGCATACAAAGTACATTGTGCAAATTTTCACATCATAAAATATTACTCAGGTCAGTCCTAATGAATTAACAATATATAAGTGTTTCGGATATAACTACAAAGAAACATTCAGTTAGAAGGAGGGGGCAATGTACTTGCATGTCTGCAAGATGGTGAAATACTTCATTATTTTAAATTCTAGTCAACATTAGTCCTAGCAGATTCACAGATGTAAAGAAACTCTAATGGGCGATTATTCCAGCTGGAGGGCCAATTTAATGAGTTTTAATGAGATGTCAAGGGCTGCAAGGGTAGTCCCAATCCTTGACAGGTGCCCTGTCCCCTGGTCTCCATCTTGGGACTGGAAATCCTGCCGCTGACCCCTAACCTTTGCCACCAGAAGTCCCTACTCTTGCCCTGGAAGTAGTCCAGGGGTTGGGGTGCCATCTTGGAACCAGAAAAAAACCCAAATCATATACTAAAAATCAAACATCTGCTATAACATATCTTAATTTTATTTTAAAAATATTTTTGTCCTGATTTTATGTACGTTTCACAGATTCACAGAAATTTAGGGCTGGAAGGGACCCCATGAGATCATTGCGGCCCCTGCTGCTCTGGGCAGGAAAGATGCAGGGGTCAAATAACCCCAGCATGGTGTTCATCTAGTCTTCTTTTGAAGTCTATTCCAGAGTCTGGTCACACAAACCATGAAGAAGTTTTTCCTTATATCCCATCTGAAACCGTCTTCTAGCAGTTTATGACTGTTGTTCCTGGTTTTCCCCTGGGATGCTTTGGTGAATAGTTGTTCACCTGGCCCCTGGTGCTCTCCCATGATTTATATGTAGGCTGCCACTAAATCCTCACAAAGACTTCTCTTTTCTAGGCTGAACAGTTCTATATCTCTCAGCCTTTCTTTGGACGGGTTGCTCTTAGGACCACTAGTCATATGAGTGGCTCTTCTCTGGACTGTCAAGCTTTTCCACATCCTTTTTGAAGCGTGGCGCCCAGAACTGAATGCAGTACTCCAGCTGTGGCCTCACCAATGCCGAGTGGAATGGGAAAATAACTTCCTTAGTTTTGCTTGAGATGCATCAGTTGATGCATGCCAGCATACTGTTTGCACTGCTAACTGTAGCATCACACTAGTGGCTCATATTCATTTTATGGTCAATTATGATTCCCCAGGTCCCTATCAGACGTGGTGCTAGCTAGCGTAGCGTAGCACCACCGAGCCTGTAAGTTTGTTGTGGATTTTTCCTCCCCAGATGGAGCACTTTACACTTCTCGGTGTTGAACAGCATCTGGTTCTGGTCTGCCCATCTAACTAATCTGTCTAGGTCTGCCTGGAACGTCAGCCTACCCTGATGTGTGGATGTACTTCCCCACAGCTTAGTGTCACCAGTGAACTTTGCCAGTGAGCTTTTCACCCCCACATCCAAATGCAGATGTTGAAAAGCACTGGTCCAAGTACTGAACCCTGGGGGACCGCACTGCCTATTTTTCACCAGGTCAACACAGATCTGTCTATTGGTACTCCCTGGGTCTGACCCTGCAGCTAGTTTCCCACCCATCTGACCATTGAATTGTTGAGCCCGTGGTCCCCTAGTTTTACCCTGAGAGCCTCATGGGACACCAAGTCAAAGGCTTTCCTAACGTTCAAGTGAATGATGTCAGCCTCATTTCCTTTATCCAGGTGCTGAATAACCTGGCCATAGAAGGAAATTAGTTTAGTTAGACATGACCTACCTGCGACAAAACCATACTGACTGTCATTCAGAATTTTGCCTTCTACTAGCTTATCATGTATGGACTCCTTAGGAAATTTTTTCAAGGATTTTTCCTAGGATTGAGGTCAGGCTGATCAGCCTATAGTTCCCTGGGTCCTTTCTCCTCCCCTTCTTGAAGATGAGCACAACATTTGCCCTCTTCCAGTCTTCTGGAACCAGCACCACGAATTCTCAAAGAGTTTCGCCAGTGGTCCTGTGATGTCTTTGGCTAGTTAGTTCAGCACTCTTGGATGGAGTTAATCCAGTCCTGCTGACTTAGATATCCAGCCTCTCTAGCTGTTCTTTCACCAGCTATACATTGACTGTTGTTAAGTGATCATCCCTACTGTGACTATTCTGTGTCATATTTGCTTTTGGCAGGCTATCTTTCTTAGACCGGTAGAATACAGATGCAAAGTATTTGTTCAGGAGTTCAGTTTTCTCCTTGGTGTCAGTGATCGGATGTCCAGATGCATTGAGCAGTGGTCCCATCTTTCCACTGGTTTTCCTCCTGTTACCTATGTACCTATAGAAGGACTTATTATTGTTCTTGATTTCAGTTGCTAACCTGAAGTTCATCACAGCCTTTGCTTTCATAATCTGCCCCCTACAAGTGTGGGCCAATCTTATGTAGTTCTCCTTGGGGCCAGTTCCTAGCTTCCATCGTTGGTAAGCCTCCCTTTTCTTTTTCAGAAGATCTGCGGCTTTCCTATTGAGCCAAGATGGCCTCCCAGCCCCTGTGCCACCTTTTTTGCATGCAGGTATGGACAACTGTGCACCGAGGATCATGTCCTTGAGGAGCAACCACTCTTCATTCACACTGTTTCCCTGCAATCCATAGGGCATTACTCACTAAAGTCCTTAGATTATTGAAGTCAGTTTTTTTTGAAGTCAAGAATTTGTACTTTATTGACAGATTTCCCAGGCCTTTGATGGACAATGAAAGAGATAGTGTCATGGTCACTGTCACCTAGGTTGCCCTCTTTCATCAGATCACTCACTGGGTCATCCCCCTATATAGTTTGTATAGTGTATATAGAGGTGATTGCATAATAGCTCAAAAAACAGTTTTACTCTTGTATATTGAGGGGGGAGGAGGAGGGAGGTATATATGGGGGGTGGTCGGAGGAGTGTGTGGTTGGGTGGGTATGTCTGTGGGGGATGTGGGTATGGTGGGTGGAGAGTGTGGGAGGGGTGGGTGTATGATGTGTGTGGGATGGGGGTGGGTATGTAATGGGGATGTGGGGGTTGGGTGTGCATGTGTGGGAGGCTTCTGTCCCCCAGCCCAGCTTCCCCCTACCCCCGCCTGCTCTTTGATGTGGCTGAGCCCAGACCCTCCGTAGCTGGGGGCAGGGGGTATCAGCGCTGCCTGCCTGGCTCACAGCTTGCTGCAAGGGGGTGGGAAAGCAGCTGCTGCCAGGAGGCAGCAAGGGAAGCCCCTAGGAGGGGGATTATGGGGATCCAAGCCTAGTGCCACCAGCTCTCTTGGCCTCTGTCCTATGCCTACCTGACAGGGCTTCAGCTGAGCCCACAATGGCTCCTGTTTCTGCTGCTGCTGCTCCCACCCCACCTGCCTGTCCAGCAGGGCTTTGTGAGCAGCCGAGCTCCTTCATGCTCCCCCCCATCCATGCAGTCTCCCACTGGGCCGTGCATGAGCAGAACCAAAGCAAGGTGCAAGCACAGCCTGCCTCCATCCCGCTCCCCTCAATGCCACAGCTGTCCCTCCGTATTCCCTGCCTTCAGTGCTGCAGCAGGGACTGGAGAAGGAGTCACTGGACACCAGGGGAGCCCAGCAGTCCCCCAGGTGGCTGCAGCAGTGGCAGCAGCAGCTCTGCCCTGAAGCTGTGCCCACTGGCCAGGGCTGGGGCCCTCCTGCGGAGGAGGCTGGGAGCACAGCATTCATTGCCTCAGGCAGGAGCAGGCTGGACCTGGCCCCATGCAAAGCACAACAGAGTCAGCCAAGGGCTGGGCCAGATGCAATTGGTGGGTGCCCATCTGCAAGCCAGATCCAATCAGCTAGCATGCCAGATCCAGCCTGTGGGCTGTATTTTACTCACTCCTGCTCTAGTCTGAGCAATAGAAGCTGCTAGTTAGGCACCAACCAATTTGAGTTAAAAGGGAAAAATTAGTCAGCCAGGTATTCCAAAGGAGGAAGAGTTCATAGATTTGTTGCTTCTAATTTAGTTTTTTTTAAATCAAGCATGTATTTTAATTTTTTTTTTTTTTTTTTGCAGAAATCAAGCCTATCTAGCTCCTATTTACCAAAGAGAAATGTATTTTTGAAAGATAATACTTTGGCCCATATGGACAAGTTCAGTTGCACTTTTGCAAAAATAAATGTACTGTTATCTGTTGGGTAGCTACAGAAAATAGCATTAGCCTTTCTATAAAACCTGCACTTTTTACAAAATGTTGCTTATACTTATTAAAAAACAAAACAGAACTAGGCTAGGCATTCTAAATTAAAACTTTTAAAAAGTATTTGTTGAAAGAAGTATGTAAGAAATCATACAGATCATGGCTACATAGCAAAATTTGGATTTTGTGGAATGAAGACTAGATCATGCAAAGTGTATTTATCTGCCTTTACACGTGTTTAATAGTCTACATCAAGTATGTAGAGACTATTCACATAAATAGATTTCTACTGGTTTGGGGTCATAGGAGATATTACAAAAGAGGTAGATTATTTTATACCATTGTACTGATTTGTACTCCAAATTTCTGTAAAATATTATTTCTCAGTTATGAAGTAATTCTTTTTTATTAGATCAGAATGAAACTTTGAAGATCCATCCAGGTGCCATCAAGTCCTGTTATGACGATTATTGTTCTTTAATACAAAATGTGTTCTTTAATACAAAATGATCACAAAATAAAAAGATTATACAGAAGTTTCATTTTGTGAGAAGAATTTTCTTGAGAAAGGGATACACCTTCTGCATTCTCTCTCTAACTCCTAATTTTATTGCCAAGATATGCTTTCCTGGCTTATAACAGTGACACTTGCAAATCTTCAGTGATTCTAGCACTCTGGCAAGCTATTTGTTTGAACTTTTTATCCACATAGCAATACAGACTTTTTGCCAATTAGTGTTCCTGAAAATTACATCCTAGGTGAATCTTAAAAACATCTTTTGCCGTTGTGCTAGAAGCTGAGACTTTGAGAGTTGTAAATTTCAAGAGCTGTGGATTTCAACTTCTCTATCATAGAGCTAGGTATGGAAGCATTTGCTTCACTCTGGCTGTCTCTGTCAAAGAGGCTATCTGCTGGAGCTAAATTGCTACATCACTTTACAAATCAGTGTCACACTTCTACCTACATTAACACGATGTGCATGCTGTATCTCTAACAGAGAAGTTAGTGTTTAAGTGTATGAGACTAGAATTTGCTAGCCTTTATTGAAGATGGCTTGTTTGGCAAGGCCTCAGTTACTGAAAATGGTTTGGAGTCATGAGGTTAGCTAACCTTTCTTCTTTATTTCTAAAACATTGACAATGTTCATGTTTTAAAATGCGCTCCTTTAAATGATCTGTTGATCTGTAAGTTGATTTAGATTGTAATTTAACTTCTAGCTTTCCTCTAAGAACTTCTCTTTCAAATTGATCTTTCATTCAGGGCATCAGCATAAGCAGAGAACTGGGTATGCTCATTCCAGAAGTAAATACAGACAGTATGCCTGGCTTTGCTAGAAATGCACTGTATCACTGAGCATTTAGAGGAGGCACTAATTTTGTTATATGTCAAAGGATTAGGTGGAAAAAATGAGAACCTAGGAAAACCTGGAAGTTGAATTCAGTGATCTGAATCAGCTTTACTGCTATTTAAATAGTGGTTCTACCAACTTAGAGGGCATGTCTGCACGTTCATTGATACACCTTAGATACTGCACATTTAGTTTAGTACTTGCTTAATGAAGTACTAACTAAATGTGCAGTAACTAGAGTTACTGTGCAGGAGCACCAGCGCATGGTTATTTTGTGATGCTTACTGCACATTAGGCTAATAACACTGCACAGTAGGCTATTAGCACAGTTTTTAACCGCCATGCTACTGCACAGTGTTGTTAGACTAATAAGCAGTATGTGTCATCTGTAGCCATGCCCAGAGAGTCCCTTAACTGTCTAACACCATGAATGACAGACAAAAAACGAGAACTCTTGGTTCCAAAATGATACCTTTTATTAGACCAACTGGAAAATTTTCCAGTTGATTTAATAAAAGGTATCATTTTGGAACCAAAAGTTCTAGTTTTTGCTATGTCTTTTTGTCTCAGGCCAACACAGCTACCAAGTACCCCCCTAACACCATGAATCAGATTTACACTGCTCTCCCCTTATCTCCTCTTGCTGTTCTTTTCTGCTACATTCAGTGCCTATCATTGTCCTCTCACCCCAATGTGCTAGACACCCTGATAGCCCTTCTTTTCATTCAAATCTCACCTGAAATCTCACTCCTTCTCTGAGTTCCACAGAGAGGCCTGATCATGTCAGCAAAGATGCTTTCCTCATCAGGCCTATTTAAAATGCAAACAAACAACAAAACCCTTTAAATACCATCCTTTGAGCTGTCTTGTCCTGTTTATTCATCTGATCACTCTGTATTTCCATACTGTAAGTTTCCCTTGGAGTAGGGCTTGGCTTCTTTTGTGTCTTATACCACATGAGCACACTGCCAGTGCTGTATAGATAGCTAATAATAGTATTTTCCTAACCCTGTTTACTAATATAGAATATAGGATCACTAACCCCTGAGCCTTTTGGGGCTGCAGAGTTAATGGAAGTAGCTAAGCATCTTCTGAGATAGCAATGAAAACCTCTCATCTCAAAGGAAAAAATACATGAGTTTGTACTAGAGATACTCAACTATTTACCATAGAGCATGACTATAGCAAGACTGAGCTCTACAGTGAGATCTGTAAAGTTATAAACCAAACTGCAGTTTCACACTGTGAATATCTGACCGGTCTCATGATACCCTTTGCAGCTTTGGAAAAATCTTTAACTTTAGCCCAAAGGTTTCCATCTGTATTTTAATAGCCCACCCACTGCCTGTGAAGTTTGCAGATGAATATTAGGTCCTGAAATCTGCATTAAACAGGAGGATAGATGCTGAAGCAACACAGTCTGCTCTTGACACACACCATTTCTAAAACTTAAATGTGTGTAGCATTAATACTGCAGGTCTTCTGCTGATCTAAAAGATACCAGGTTGTTTGTTTATCTGAGGGCCAACCCTGAAAAGCAGCGCACAGCGTGTTTCTCCTGTTGACTCAGCAATATTTGGTATTTAACTCCTGACACTGCTATGGGGTTGAAAGGACAGTTTCTCTGCGTTTTGGATATGGCACTTATTACTGAAGGCACAGTAAATTTGCACCTTAGAGACTAACTAAATCAGATGTAAAGCATATGCCTTCATGAGCTCAAGCTCACTTCATCAGCTGTATGTTTCATCAGCTTATGCCACATCTCTGATTTGGTTAGTCTCTTAAGGTGCAAATCTACCTTACCTTCTTCCTGACTTCAGGCTAACACGGTTAACTCTATCTCAGATGTTGTTACTCTTGACAAAAGATAGATAAGCACAAAGTCCATTGCTTTCCATTAGAAACCTAAAACCTGAGACTCAAGTCTGGAAGGCTGTGTTCATTTGAAAGAGAGACATATTTCTGCATACTGAAATATTTTTCCCTTATGTTTTTCAGCATGCACATCTCTGAAAGCCAACAGGAATTCTTCAGAATGCTGGATGAGAAAATTGAAAAGGTAAACGTTAAATAAATGCACGTTTTCATATGAAAATGTAAGCATTCAGGAGATGACTGGCTACAGGTTCCCTAACTACCCAGAGGGAGGAAATGAGCTCCAGTATAGTTCAGCACTCTGTACTTCACCAGTAGTTGGAAGTACCACAGTCTTAGCACTGAGCAGTCGCTTATTGGCATGAACCAGTGTGCAGGTCTGGAAGTTTGTGTAGGGAGGGGAGAAGTCTGAACAGTATGAGAGGAAACTTAATTTTGGAAAACTGTCCAAGTCTACTGTGGATGGTAAATTAAAGCTGTCCAAGCTTTTGGAAAGATTTTGGCTCATGAAATATAGTAAAACGGGTTTTATACCATCTGGGATTATATTTCCTAGACTTGAGGTTTTGTTTAATTTCATAGGGTATTTTAACTTGAAGCCTAATATCAGAATAATTATTTATCAAGTATCTTCCATGAAATGATGCTAAGTCTCAGCTGATTTCTTAAAGAGCCCTTTCAAATTAACCAGCCTCATAAAGGGCTATGAATAGTAGCTGCAGGTATAAATATCCCTGCAGCAACCTGCACTGAATAGAATTGATGCTGCTAGAAATTTTCCAAAGCAGTGTAAGAGATTAATTTAGGCACATTAAATCTGTAACCTGGTTTGTACATTTTAAAAAACATCTTTATAGCAGCTTTCATTGTTGTATTTCAGAACTCTTTGCAGACCTCTTAATTAAGCCTCACAACATCCCTGTGAAGTAATTGAGTATTAGTACATCCATACCACAGATGGAAACTGAAGTTTGTGCAAATTAAATGACTATAAAGTTTGTAGTGTAGGTTCAGATGCAAATTCAGAAGCAATGGCAGATTCAGAAGCAAAACCCAGAAGTTCTGTTTCTCAGTTCCTGCTTATAATCACAAGTTGATGTTTTCTCAAGCACTTAAGTTTCACAGTTTGGAGCAAGGTACACAATATAATGGTATCTTTCTACTTTCAAAACCTAGCTGAGATGGAATGGATTATGCTTACAAATTTATGGAGACAAGAGGATAATAAAACAGCTCTACAAATATAAATTCCATTGACCTGCTGCTCTGCAGTTCCCCATTTCTAAAAACAAATTTATTTGGCTGATCTGCCAGTAATTATGGCCCTTCTGAAATCTGGCTAAATGCCACACTGAACAGATCACAGATTTATCCAAGCCAGCAAATTAGTTACTCTCTAGGGGGGAGGAGGAGGGAAGCTTTTATTTTGGTGAAGGAAAAACATGCGGGGAGAACTGAAATATTTCATTTTGTGCAAATAGGCATTACTGCATAGTCAAAGACCTTTTAAAAAAACCACTCAGAGCTGAATGTTTTAATTTCAGAGGAGGAAAAAAGGTCCAGCCTTAATATAACCAGTTTAAAAGGCACCATGTACTTTCCTACGGCCAAATAAATCCATGGTGACATTTCTAACACTTTGTGGCTGCATCTACATAAGACACTAGTTGTACAGTCATTACTGTGCATTCATTTAGTACTGGTATAGACAAGTCCTAAATGACTTTGCAGTAACCCAAGTTACTGCATAGTAGTGCCAACGAATGTCTTTTTTGTGACGCTACCAAACAGTAGCCTAATACTACTGGACAGTAGTGTAGTGTCACGGTTGTTGCCACATAATGCTATTGTGCAGTAGTATCAGGCTACTGTGCAGTCAGGGTCTCATGTAGACGTGACCGGTTTCTTCTTCAGCTGGAGAATAATGTCCCTAAACCTAGCCTGAAATTTTAGCTCTTTAATGTTTTGGTTTGGGGTGCTGGCAGAGGAAGAGTTGCTGGTTACCCCCTTCTCTTCTTTCTGCTACATTTGTCAGGTTGTTTTTAAGCCTTCCTCAGAAGCATTGGGTGTTGGCTGCAGCCAAGGCTGGGATTTTGACTGACATAGGTGATGTGTGCCTCCTGAGGCTGGGGTGGGGAGGCACTGCAACCTCCAGCAGGCAGCAATGCAAACATTAATGGTGAGGGCAGGCCGAGCAGGGACCTGTCCGCAGGTAGCAGCAGGGGCATGGGGGGGATTGCCCTGCAGCCAGGCGCCAACCCCAGAAGTGCACACCCGGACGTGCCAGCAGCACTTCTGGGGGTAGTGGGGAGGCACCAGCGCTCCGCCTGCCACCCCCCCCCCCCGCCCTAAGCCGAGAGCACTTGCTTTCAGGGGAGGTACCAGCACTCTCAGGGGGTGCATGTGCACCCCCATGCACCCCCTACACATTGCCTATGTGGACTGGGGTTCTTGCTTCTTTGCTCAGGGTTAGTCCAATTGCTATATTCAGGTCAGGAAGAAATTTTACCCCATGGTCAGGTTGGTATGGATTGTGGGGGGGTTTTCCCTTCCTCTGTAGTGGTGGGTAGGGCCCTCCGCTGCGTTCTCTTGAATGTATATTAACAACCTTTTATAGACGCAGGACATTGGCTGCTATGGTTTCCCTGCTTTAACTGTAGCAGGTTAGGGTGTTAGGTCTTGTGTGAGAGTTGATGAAGAGTTTAGATTATGGATAGGGATGGTCCTGTCTCAGGCTGGGAGTTGGATTAGATAACTGCTGGAGGGCTCCTTCAAGCCTTATTTCTCTATGAAAACTGTGAGATCTAGATAACACCAGAGGGGCAGCATCTGTGACTGGACTCTTTTTTGCTGGAAAAGTTCTCCAATTAAAGGAGTATTGTAAATCCATTGCAACTGTATTTCCATGTCGGCACTTTACCAGTTCCTGCATATTTACTTAAACCAGGAATGAGAATCTCAATTTGTGACATACCCCAACATGAATTTAAACTTAGACTTTCCTGTTCATGGAAATTGTAGTTGTCTTTCCTCCTGATAAGCATAATAACCCAATTAACATTTAGGCACTTATTTTTGTATTTTATTATTCTTTGTAATAATAAAATGTTAATTAAACCAGACCTGCTGTAATAAAGACAATTTTAAAAGGTATCTCTTTCCTAGAAAGCAGTCTCATAATGAGTTCGTTGTCCTTCATTTACTGGATTTGTTTCAGGAGAGTAATGGAATCAATTCATCAGCTGCAGCTTTTAAAATCGGGTTAGATCCCTTTTCTTGCTGTTTGGCAGAATCATCATCTCATAGGCTTATGGGTGTCTCCAATGTTCCTGATTACTAATTTCTGCCAGAGATTAGGAGATGGCTTATTAGGATGAAAATTACAATCTTATCTGGCAGTGAGGACAAAGAAGAATCTTTTGCATTTCAATCCATTGACAACAGATAAGATTGGCAGGGGTTAATGTATGGGTGAACTCTGTATTTGTTTTTTGTGGGGGGAGTAAATGTATCTGAGGAAATGCATGCTCAATTTTATTCTTCTTTAAAAGACTTTTTGTTCCTAGTGGTTCATTGTCAGAAATGCGTTTTTTTTCCAAGTATCTGCCAAGAGTGCCAAAACGGCGTGGGAAAATAAGATTATTTTTATTTGATCTTTATATAGCCCTTTCAATCCATGCTACAGGAAAATGCAGGACAGCAATAGAACATACACTTATAAAGGAACTGGAAAAAAAGACATGAAAACCTAATTTTAAAAACACTGAGTGAATTACACGACTGCGTATGAAGTATGCTCTCAAGCCACCAAGACGAGCTGTGAGAATGAACTATATTTGGAAATTATGCAAGACCCAACAGATTGTCTAGCTCACAATTCCTGATGCATCCACCGCCTTAGACTGGTTACAAAATACAGTGTCTGTCTCCATTACAGAGCAGTCCCTGTAATTGAGTCATGTTGTGAGTGTAGTCCCTGCACTATTGTGTTTGTAGTGGAGACAAAGCCAGAGATTGACATCCTACAAGACAAATCTATAGGGAGCTGTAAAGTGGTAAATTTTAGAAACAAAATACCCCTGAACTTAAATCCATAAAAGTGCTAGTCTCTATTACATTTGAACAAGAAGCATTGCAATGTGAATGCTATAAAGAATAGAGACAGTAAAACATGTATTTTAAATTAATTAAAAAAAAAGATTGAATGGCCAGGAAAACTTCCTAAAATCATACTGCTGTAACTGAAAGGTGGAACTGCAAGAGCCCTCTACCTGGGATCTCTTCACAACATATTGTCAACATTTCATAGAAGCAGGATATTGGCTGCTGTGTTTCTCCTGCTTTACTTGCAGCAGGTAGGTCTTGTGTTAGGTCTGAGTTGTCAGGGTTGATGGTAGTCTTATATAGAGTTTAGATTATGGATTGTATAGGATGGTTTGGATAGGGATGATCCTGCCTCAGGCAGGGTCTTGAACTAAAAGACCTCTGAGGTCCCTTCCAGCCCTACTTCTCTAAGATTCTGATTTTTCAGCTGCTAAAACACAGGAAATGTTAAGTATTTATGCATATTGAGAACAAATAATCAATAATGACATACCTTTGAAAACAGTAAAATAGAGTAAGACAAGCCAGTATTAAAAACCAACAGCTAAATTCTTGGCTTCTGATGCAAATTAATTTCCATAAATGCAACCCTAAAGGTAGAACACAGAATTTCATTCCCAATTCATAAAGACTCCATCTTATGGGATATCAGTATCAAAACCTTGGGAACCATTCAGATGTTAGTATCTGCTTGTGTGTATCTTTGCTAGAAAAGACTGGAAATGAATCATAGGTGTGGATATCAGTGCAGTTATGATAATTAAAGCCATAATAGGACTCAAGGCCTCAAGGAAAAGTGAACATAAAATGAAGGAATGTTTAGGACCCTGTATTAAGTTACACTAAGATAAAGCATAGCATCAAAAGCTCGGCCCATGCACAGGGCTTCCTTTGGGTCCTAATCAGAGCCAATAGAAGTTGACAATGGGTTGAACTTTCAGGATGATCCATGCTGAAATAGTGCTGAGTGATTGACACTATTGGAAACATAGGTATCTATATTCAGTTTAAGAAACTCATGCAAATAAAGATGCTTTTAAATATTTAGCAGATATACTCCTGGAGCTCCTATGGCAGTTGCTTCTGCTGCAATGAGCCTAGAAATGTAAAGAAAGGAGCACCGCCACAGGGCATTACCTGGCTGTGGTTTTGTCTGGTTAGAGTACTGTGGGGCTGGAGTGCAAAATGATGGCTTCATTTCCTCTCCGATACTAATATCTGATATTCGAAGTAGTTATTTACAGAGAACTAAGTCAGTCAGAAGTCCTAAACTTTAGAAAAGCTGATTTTGATAAGCACAGGAAGCTTGTTGTCAAGGCCCTAAGGGGCCATGACTCAACAGGAAGGGAGTCCAAGAGGAGTTGATTGTTCCTTAAGGGAGTGATCCTGAAAGCACAAGGGAATGTCTATCCCATCTCGGAGGAAAGGTAGCACAAGGGCACATCAACCCTCTTGGCTCAGTAGGGAACTCATGAACCTCCTACGCCTAAAAAGAGAGGCTTATAAAGGATGGAAGACGGGAATCACCACAGAGGAGGAGTATTCTGCACTGGTCCATACCTGTAGGGAGTGAACCAGGAAAGCCAAGGCTGCAACCGAATTCCAACTGGCTACACATACCAAGGACAATTAAAAGTCCTTTTTCAGATATGTGGGGAGTTGGAAGAATAGCAAGGGTAACATTGGACCCCTGCTAACCCAAATATGAGAACTGACAACTGACACACAGGAAAAAGCTAACCTGCTTAATGGGTACTTTGCATCAGTTTTTCATCAGGCCAAAGGGACCACCCTGCTTAGCATGATGTGAGGTGGCCATGGTGAGGGTGAATTTATGCCCAGCATCGGTGTAGACCTTGTAAAGAAACACCTTGACAGGCTGAACACCTTCAAGTCAACTGGTCCTTACAGGTTGCACCCCAGAGTACTTAAGGAGCTGGCCAGCGTCATAGCCCAGCTACTGTTAAGGATATTTGAGAATTTGTGGTGCTCAGGTGAAGTACCTGAAGATTGGAAGAAGGCCATTGTGGTGCCCATCTTCAAGAAAGGGAGAAAAGTAGAATTGGGGAACTACAGGCCAATCAGCTTGACCTCAATCCCAGGAAAGATTCTGCAAAATATCATCAAAGAAACCATTCTTGACAAACTGGCTGATGGCAACATCCTGAGGGACAGTCAGCATGGGTTTGTTGTGGGTATGTCTTGCCTGACCAATCTTAGTTCCTTCTGTGACCAGGTGACATATCACCTGGATAAGGGAGAAGGGATTAACATCATATATCTGGACTTTAAAAAAGCCTTTGATCTGGTGTCCCATGATCTCCTCATAGAAAAAATGGCCAACTGTGGCCTTGGCTACATCATAGTGCGACAGCTAGGGAATTGGCTCTGAGGCCAGACCCAGAGCGTGGTAGTCAACAGAAGTGAATCATCATGGTGCTCCATGACCAGTGCTGCCCCCCAAGTCTCCATCCTTGGACCTGTTCACTTTTTAATGCCTTTATTAACGATGTGGACACTGGTGTCAGAAGTGGAGTGGTCAAGTTTGCCGATGACACTGAACTTTGGGGAAGAGCATCTACACCTGAGGATAGGTTGGTGATCCAGGCTGACAGGGATAGGCTTAGAAAGTGGACAGATATAAACCTGATGATATTCAATACTGACAAATGAAAAGTGCCCCACCTCAGAGGAGAGAGGGGGACCCACAGCACCCTTATAGGCTCAGCAGTGCTACGCTCACTAGCACCATGGTTGAAAAAGACTTGGGGGTTATGACTGACCACAAGACGAACATGAGCCACCAATGCGATGTCATAACTGGTAAAGGAAACAAAACTCTGGCTTGCATCTATAGATAGTTCTCAAGTAAATCTCAGGATGTCAACCTTCCACTGTATTCAGCCTTGGTGAGGTTGCAGCTGGAGTACTGCATCCAATTCTGGGCTTCACACTTTAAAAAGGACGTGGAGAAGCTTGAGAGAGTCCAGAGGAGAGCCATGCACGTGATCAGAGGGCAAGAGAGCAGGCCTTATGAAGAGAGGCTGAGAGCCATGGGACTCTTCAGCCTGGAAAAGCGCAGGCTCAGAGGTGACCTGGTAGCAGCCTATAAGTACATAAGGGGTGTGCATCAGGATCTGAGGGAACGCCTGTTCACCAGAGTGCCCCAAGGAATGACAAGGGCCAATGGTCACAAACTCCTCCAAAACCGTTTTAAGCTGGGCATAAGGAAAAACTTCTTTACTGTCTGAGCCCCCAAGGCCTGAATAAACCCCTTCCAGAGGTTGTGTAGGCACCTGCTCTGGACTCTTTCAAGAAATGTTTGGATGCTTATCTTGCTGGGATCCTTTGGCCGCAGATGCCTTCCTGTCCCTGCGGCAGGGGGCTGGACAAAATGATCTTTTGAGATCCCTTCCAGCCCTAATGTCAGTTTCATATATTTCATAGACAAGGGAATAGAGTCAGTATCTCTGCCTCCTTTTATCAAAGCAAGACCGGAAATTCTTAGAGGAGTTTGGGCCAGAAATACTCCTACTGCCTGCTAGAAGCTAGTGTCATGCTCATAGATTTTTAAGCTGGCATGAAATTATTGTGACATAGTCATGGATTTTAAAATATGAGCCAAAATGTCATGTATGCATGGAAAAGCTTCAGGAAGAAAGGGCACCAGAGAGAAAGAAAATGAGAGGCAGTTAGCAAGAATTTAATCCGGTGAAAATATTGTTTTTAACAAGGTTTACCAAACCTTGTCTGAAATCCCACAATATCCCAACGGAGAATGAATAATTTATAATAGTATCAGTTAAACCTGAAGAAAGAGCCTCTGGAGAAAACTAGAGAATTGGTTTAAAAAGATAAGTAATTAGCTTGACCCAAGAAATCAAGGCACAAATATGATTTCAGAAACTAGACAGGAAAGCAACAAAAGAGTATAAAATGAGGAATAATTCTGAGAGTTGCCATGAATAGTGATGGTTTTCTGAAGCTGATTAATTTTGCCAGAGACAGAATGTAACTGTGTCAACTGAATCAATTGAAATTTGTTGCACGATGTCATAGAAAATTAGGGTTGAAAGGAGGTCCTCTAGTCCAACCCACTGCTAAAAGCAGGACTATCCCCAGCTATATCATTCTACCCAATGCTTTGTCTAGCTGAGTCTTAAAAGCCTCCAAGGACGGAGATTCTACCACATCTATTGGTGACCTGTTCCAGTACTTTACTACCCTCCTAGAAAGAAAATTCTTCCTAATATCTAACCTAAACTTCCCTTGCCACAACTTGAGACCATTGCTCCTTGTTCTGTCATTTGCCACCACTGAGAGCAGTCTAACTCCAGCCTCTTTGTAACCACCCTTCAGGTAATTGAAGTTTGCTATTAAATCCCTCATCAGTCTTTTCTCCAGACTAAACAAGCCCAGTTCCCTCAGTCTCTCCTCATAAGTCATGTGCCTAGCCTCCCAACCATTTTCATTGCCCTCTGCTGGACTCTCTCCAATTTTTCCACATCCTTTCTGTAGTAGGGGGCCCAAAACTGGACACTGTACTCTAGATGTGGCCTCATCAGTGCTGAATAGAGGAAAAGAATTGCTTCCCTTGGTCTGCTGGCAATGATCCTACTCCTAATACAGCCCAGTATGCTGTTAGCCTTCTTTGTAACAAGGGCACATTATTGGCTCGTATTCAGCTTATTGTCCACTGTAATCCCCAGGCCCCCTTCTGCAGAGCTTCTGCTTAGCCAGTCAGTCCCCAGCCTGTGCCAGTGCATGGGATTGTTCCATCCTAGGTGCAGGATTTTGTATTTGTCCTTATTAAACCTCATGAGATTTCATTTGTCCCAATCCTCCAATTTCTCAAGGTCTCACTGAATCCTAGCCCTAACTTTCTAACGTGTCCACTACTCCCTGCAGCTTGGTGTCATCCACAAACTTGCTGAGTGTGCATTCCATCCCATCTTCCAGGTCACTGATGAACATATTGAACAAAACCAGCCCCAGGATCAACCCCTGGGGCACTCTACTTGACACTGGCTGCCAGCTAGACTTGGAGCCAGTCATTGACTACTACCCTCTGAGCCCAATGATTCAGCCAGTTTTCTATCCACCTTACAGTCCATTCATGTCAAAAGAAGAATTTGGATTTGCACATTTTAAAATTATTATAAATGCTGATTAAAATAGAATGGACATTGACAGCCTTGTATTACTTAGACACTTTCTCTGGGACAACTTGGTGCTTCCACAATGCAAGTATTAAATAATAGTAATATAAAAAGGATCTAAAGTGGAAAGCGGAGTGTATGCAAAATTACTCAAATTAACATGTCTGCCAAAGTTTTCAATAATAGCCACCCAATAAATAGATTTTGAAAAATAACTATTTTTCCATAGCATTCCCAACATGAAGTGTAACATGATCTCTAAGAGATGCAAGCTTTTATTTATATACATTACTATTTGTATGTATTGCTATTAGAGCTACTTTCATAATCTATCAGTGCATTTAACTTCCTCCTAGAAAGCAAGAAGACGCTGATCAGCAAAATGTCATTAAATAGCAGGGGTGTGCGAAACAGGCGATATTCAATTCAGATTTGGATTTGGCCTGAATCAGGGACAGTGATTTGATGCGTTGATTTGGATCACTGTCCCTGATTCAATTCGGGCGAATCCGAATCTGAAGTTTTGATGCTGATTCAGAGAATCAGCAATTTGACCATAGACACAGCTTTAAATGTTTTTTCTACATACCTCAACGTACCAGGAGCAGCTTGTGAACGCTGCAATGCTGGGGCAGCTGGAGCGTCCCACAGGGGCATGGTGGGGTCCCCCCTGTGTGCTTGGTGGCGAACCCAGAAGCAGACCAGAAGTACTTCCAGTCCACTCCCGGGTCCACCAGGGAGCGCGCTGGACCCTCCCCGCTTGGTGATCAGCCATGGAGGGACCCCAGGTGCCCCCCCAAAGGCACCAGTCACCAAGCTGGGGGGGCACAAGGGTGGCCCCTGCAGGCTCCCCGACAGACCTGGAAGTGGACCGGAAGTGTTTCTGGTCCACATCTGGGTCTGCTGCCGAGCACACTGGGGAGCCCCCCATGCTCCTGTGGGACACTCCATCCACCCCAGCATCACAGCCACCTGCTATCTTGAGGTACGTAGAAAAAACGTTTAAAGCTGTGTCTGTCCAAATCTCCAAATCTTTTCAAATCTCTCCAAATTGATTCAGAGGGTTCCAATTCGATTTGGAGAGACTAAAGGGTTTCCTGATTCAATTCGGATTCGGCGATTTGGCTGCCAAATTGGGCCGAATCTCCGCCAAATCGAATCAGGGACCGAAGCTTCACGCAGCCCTATTAAATAGTAACCTCTAATGACTTGCATCTGCTTAGGAACTCTCCCCTACCAACAACAACTATAGTTGTATTAGTCTGAAATCCTAGCTGCACTAGTGCAACTCATTTCTTTCACTTGCCTGGCATACCTACATAACATATTTGCTACACTGAAAAATTTTTAGTCATATTAACTATATCAATATAAACAAGCATTTGATCTGATTTCCTAACTGAAGACCCAACGTTCCAGAGGAAAGTGGTAGAGGTTTCTAAAGTTGTACAGAAATTCTGCAACATTCATTATCTCTTTCTGGTATTGAACTGATCAAATGATAAGACATTTTCTTTTGCCTTTATTTATTTTATTTTTTTTTGCAAAGAGTGACTCCAGACAAAAAGAGGAAAAATTGCTGATTGCAAGTCTCATAGCTTCTACACACATATATTTACTTATGCATGCAAATCTTTTGTTCCCTATTCCTACTTAAATAAATATTTAAAAGTGATTTTGATGCTCATAAAAAATTGTAGATTGACATCTCTAGCCAGTGAAGGCCTTTAGCCACAAAACATACAGGCCAGACTTGCCCAGTGCTACAAAAATATGCTTCAACCCTGATTTCATAGATTTCATAAACATTAGGTGCTGGAGGGGCCTTGTGAGATCAAGTCCAGCTCCCCTGCCAAAAGCAGGAAGTCTGCAGGGATCAAATGATCCCAGCAAGATAAACATCCAAACACCTTTTGAATGAGTCCAGAGTAGGTACTTGCACCACCTTCGGGGTGAGTCTGTTCCAGACCTTGGACATGGAGTGTAAAGAAATTTTTCCTTATTGCGTCTGAATTGGCCTTCTACAAGTTTGTGGCTGTTGGACCTAGTTATCCCTTGGGGAGCCCTGGTGAAAAACTGTTCTCCCAGATCCTGATGCACACCCCCCCCCTTATATACTTATAGACTTCGAAAGGGATAAGAGGGTAGTTAGGTCTTTATAAGCATGTAGTCTTGGGCTTTTCTTCTGTGGTTGCCCGCAAGGGAACTGTTTTTGACTGAGTGCATTGTATACCTAAGCAATAGGCAATTGGACTTGAGATCATCAGCTTCTGTTGGTATAGGCCATCAAATAGTTATCCCATGGCAATGACTCATTAAATCACATTAATAAGACTGCAGACTTGAGTCGGAAGATATGATGCAGCCTCTTGTACAGTGTGCAAAGTGTGCCCTTGGAAATGAGTAA
The DNA here is from genome assembly GCF_052110815.1 of Crocodylus siamensis. Taxonomy (NCBI): domain Eukaryota; kingdom Metazoa; phylum Chordata; order Crocodylia; family Crocodylidae; genus Crocodylus; species Crocodylus siamensis. Next base: position 53,899,899 of record NC_143399.1, read on the forward strand.
TCTTCTAGCCAAAACACATACAATGCAGGACTATTAAACTCAAACTCATTAGTAAAGTGGATGGGTCTTAATGCCTTCATTGAGCGCCTACATTCTAACAAAGTAAGAAATGAAGAAATTAACACAATACACAATTATTCTGTGCCTCCTCTTAGCACTTTCTTCCCATCCTTTCTGAGACGACTGTAAACAAAAACAGATTGATGAAAAGAGTTCCCACTGAAAGAACCACTTTAATGTTTCCCTGCTTTGGGATCTGTTCTGAAAGAGGCCACTGTGCATTGCCAGCCCTTTCAGCGATAGCATAAGAAAGGGCTGTTTGGTGCAGTTCAATTTACCCTGACAGGCCACCCGTCTTCCTCGTCCTCCTCCTCCTCCTCCTCTATTTGCTTTGGGTTCTAGCTAGAGGATGCTGGTGCCAAGCCATGGAGTGATAGCGGAAGCAGGGTCTCCTTAAATACCTTTTCTCTGTGGAACTCTCTCAGCTGCACAAAAGGCCGTTTAACTGAGAAGGCTTCAGTATTCCTGCCATGTGGGTTTGTTTATTGGCCTGTCACCTAGAACAAAGGACCGAAGCTTTTTCACGTTTAAAAGGATATCATAAACCATGCAGAATATCCTGGTAGGAACATGAGAACGCTTGCAGTTTCTAGATGCAGTGAGAAGAGGAGCAGTGGGGATTGGCTGTTTATGTCCTATGTGTGTGAGATGTTGCAGGGAGCTGCAAGTCAGTGGTTGTTTTCTTAAACTATTTTTGTGCTGCAGGTAAGAAGTTATGACTTCTTAAAATCGGGAAAGAAAAATTAAGTGTTGAAAATTACCAGACAGTTTTTGTCCTCCTCTTTTGATTTTTCCTGACCTTGTTAACTTTCAGGGAGAGCCTTATAAACTTGCAGTGACACATTTAGCTACTTATAATGTAACCCTTTTAATCCCAAAGATGAGCCAATAAGGTCTCATGGATCACTTTTCATAAGAGGAAAAATTGATGATAGTCAAGTGTTTCTTTGATACAGTGGCATGCTTTTTTGATATAGCAGCATACGGGTAGGTACCAATTCAGAGGGGACACAAGAAGGGTGCCACTGTCATCCAGGGCACAGAAATAGCTTGTTATGCCCTGCTTTGATATAGTTCTGCTTATTTATGAAGAATGTGCACCGAATCCTATTTCTCTGAGCATAAGAGACATTAAAAAGGAAGCAGTTTCCTTACTTGGTGCTCCAAGCCTCTTTTCCACCCAGTGCTCTAGCTAGAAAGCTCTTTTTTTTAGCTTTCTTGTGCTACAAATGTCCTTCTCTTCTGCTTTTTTCTCCCTCTGCTTCTGTGGTGCATCAAACTGCTTCTCTCATGCATGGATGCCCTAGCCAAAACAATACCCAGCCACGTGTATTTGTATTCAGAAGCTGACATAACTCAGTTCCTGATATGTGTTGCATGTGGCTTTAGTTTTTAGCTGTGACTCCCACAGTTTCAGCTATCTTAGTCTGAAAAGACCTTAATTGCTTCTACGATATATCCTGGATGTGAGGGGTGCTTCTATGCCTGTGGGGGGTAAATTATGACCTGCAGGCTGGATCTGGCCTGTGAGGCCATTCTATTCAGCCCGCAGCACCCCTAAAAAATTTAGAAAATTAATATTTATCTGCCCTTGGTTCCTGTCAAAAATGAGATGACCGGGGCAGTAGGACCCAGGGGAAGCCCGGTGGGCTCCCACAACTTCAGGGCCCGCCCAGCCCTGCCCCCAAAGCTGGAAGCCCCAGCACATGGCTGCCCCAGGCTGGAACCGCAGGTAAGGAGGTGGAAGGGCAAGGGAGGACCCCGGACAGGGAAGGAGCCTGGGAAAAAGCGGCCTCCTGCTTGCCCTGTGCCCAGTTCCCTTCACTGCAGCTACTTGCTGCTCACGTGGGGCTGCCTGTGCCTGCTCAGGACAGCCCCAGATGGGCTGCGAGCAGCTGCAGCAGGGAACCCTGGCCACGGGGCGGGCAAGGGGCTGTTTCTCTCCCACCCCGCACTCAGCTTGTCCCCTGGCACAGAGGAAAGCAGCCCCTCCCCCACCACATGCCTGGTGCCCCGCACTGCAACTGCTCACAGCCTATGTGGGGCTGCCTGTGCCTGCCCCAGACAGCCCTGTGCGGGCTGCAAGCGGCTGCAGTGCAGGGTGCCGACCATGGGGCGGGGGAGGGGCTGCTTCCCTCCCACCCCAGCGCACTCAGCACCACCTTGTAACACAGCCCTGCTGCTGGCCTGGGCCCCATGCTGGCTTGGGGCTTGCCCACTGGGGCTGCGTGTGGCGACAGCAGCTGCAGCACCCCCGCTTGCCACACTAGGTGGCGTTTGACACTGTCGCCTCTGGGCTGCCCAGCACATGAGCTCCAGGTGGGCAGCAGTAGCCACCACTGCTCAGTGGGAAAGTGGGGGGGCTGCAGCTGCTGCCGCCTGTGGACAAGCCCGGAGCCAGTGCAGAGCCCAGGCTGGCAGCGGGGACAGGTTACAAGCTGGTGCTGAGCACAAAGAAAAGCGGCCCTTCACTCACCCTGTGGCTGACACCCCACACTGTAGCTGCTTGCAGCCCACGTGGGGCTGCCTGTGCCTTCTCCAGACAGCCTCACCTGGGCTGTGAGCACCTGCAGCAGGGAGCACCAGTCATGGGGCGGGCGAGGGGCTGCTTTTCCCCATGCTCACCACCAGCTTCTTCCCTGCTGGCGAGCAGGGGTTTGGGGCTGTTCATTGCCCCCCACCTGTACCGTAGGGCTGGGGGGCACTGGGAGTGAACAGGTGCAGGAGCCAGCAGGAGCACGGGGCCTGTACCAGTGTCCCGGGGCCAGTGCTGGCGGGGCCCAGAGCAGGGTGGCAGGAGCATGGGGTCCCAGCCAGCAGGGGCTCTATGGAGCCAGGCCAGCTCCCCCCTCTCCCTGCTGGTGCAGCCCAGCCCAGCTCCACAGACCTCTGCAAGCCTGTTCCCCACTTTGGGCCCCACCAGTGCTGGCCTTGGGACATTGGTCCCAAGATGGTGACCAGAGGGCAGGGCTACCCATGCGGCCCATGACAGCCTGCCAAAACTGGGTAAGCAACCCTCCACCCAAAATAATTGCCTGCCCCTGTGCTACGCCCATCATCTTCAGGATTTCACTCCAGGCCTGTGAGAGAAATCTGGCTGCTCCATACCTCCTGGGAGGGGAAATGGGGACCCACTTCTCATTTTGGAAATAGGAAATAGAGGAATTGTGTTTGCATTCTAAGATACAGTAGTAAGCTTTAAAAATAAATGTCCACAAATCATACTTCTACTTTATTACACGTTACTTGCAGTTATTGTAACCTGGAGGTGGGCAATACAACTATATTCCCCCTCCCCTTGTTTATAGGTCTTAGTTTCACTAACATCCCAAATAAAAATTTCCCATCCTAAGAGTAATGAGATACCATCTGACTGAGAACTTGATCTTTCAGGGCACTCTGAACTTCAGCATCCATCTAAGACCAGTAAGGACTGTTCACAAAGCTGAAAGTCAGATTCATATTTGAAGGCCCACCCTATTTTCACTAGGGTATTTAACATCTTGTATGATCAAGCTCTTCAATTGGAAATGGCAAACCTAGCTATGTTGTAAACTCTTGCTGAGATCACAAAATTGGGGGGAGGACCCATGTTTTCTTCTCTAGTCTCAGTTAGTCACTATATTGTATGGGAGGACAGTTATTTTTTATCTGAAGTGTGCTTTTTAAAATTCCTGGTGCCTGTTCCCCCAGTCCGCTCCCCCAGCCATCACCATCTGTTTTTACGGATTGTGAGCATTTATCTTACTACCACAGGGGACTTAATCCTATGAGGTACTGAAGCTCAACAATATGCATAAGCATAAGAGAAGTCCCAGTGGATTAAGTAGGACAATTAAGTTGTTTAAAGTTAAATATGTGCTTAAGTGCTAGTTCACTTGGGGCCTGTGTGCCAGACTAATCCCTACATGCCTTTCAAAAGCAGTAAGTTTTACTGGAATTACTTAAGTGCTGGGAACTCCTCGCTGGTGTCGCGCTACCAGTGTGCCTTACAGGCAGAGTGCTCCCAGGGTGGATGTCAGCAAAACTGGAATAGTTGATTCCACCCCCCAGCAAAACTCAGCTAGACCAGCAAATGTGCAGTGTTGCCAGTGTGCCTAAGTCTATGGAGGGCTTTTGCAGATGTAGCTCTTAGTCACAAATCTCACCTTATTTCACCTGACTGACCTAGCTTTACCAACAGATGCCTGTAGACTAGGTTGGAGACTGTTTCTTGGCTAAGGGGGAAGTAGGTAACTCAAGCTAATGAGTTTTCAGTCTAAAGACTACTCTTTACCTTGACCTGTTCACATGTGTGAAAACTAATGATTGACTTGCCTTTGCTAGGATTTTACCTTGAGGTGTCTCACTTGAGTTAAAAATGAACCCTTTTCTCCTAGTGAAGATAAGGCTGCACTGTTGGAGGATTTTGACAAAGACTATGGTTTTTATCCCACCTGAGGATGAGGGAAACAAGGAGCAAACCTGAGCTAATTAAAATGCTGTTTGCCTTCAGCCCAAGCATTCCCTTTTCCCTTCCTTGAGTGGGTTGACTGAAAGCCATTCCTTATGCTGCTGAATTTGATGTTAAGTGAGAGATGAGTATGCAATTTGCAAGTTGTAAAATGCAACTTAAAATACTATACTTATTCAAATCCAAGATGAGGTTTTCCCGCTATTTAACATAGCTGGGGGAAGCCTCTCATTCTGGATTCAAATACAAGGCAGTAAGGGGGTAAGCAGCTTTTGGGCCCATGCCACAGGTGTTGTCTTCCCCTTGCAGCCTCTGTCCCCCACAGCCTTGGGCCACTTGACCTCTCTTCCCCCCCATCTCCCCTCATGCCCTGTAGCCTCAGGACCCCTGCCTCCCTTCCCTCTGTCTTCAGCCCAGATTTGGGGCTGCAGCTGCAATGCCACCACTGGTGCTATGAGCTGGGCTGGGGCCATGCTCTTGCCCAAGGCTGGAGCAGAGCAAAGGTAAATGTGGGACTGGGAGGCAGTGAGGCCAGAGGCTGCTGTGGGGGACAGGCTATGGGGCCCCAAGCCTGCAGAGTTGGGGGAAGGAGAGACAGAAGGCCTGAAGTTGTGGGGGGGGGGCAGGGGAGGGCAAGTGGTAGGGGGACAGACAACGGACGGCAAGGTGTCAAGGGGCAAGGAGCAGGGGTAAAGCCGCTTGATCCCCCCCATTGCTTCCCCCACCACTTGCCCTACTATTACCTGCCCCACCACTGCCTGCCCTACTGCTTGCCTTTTCCTCATCACCTCTGCCACTGCTGTCCTGCTGTAGCACTATCAAAGATGAGTTTAAGATGATCCTCCAACAATTAGATTCTACACATGGAAAATTTTATCTATTTAATACATTTTCCATGTATTGAATCTAATTATTGGAGGGTCGTCTTGGATTCAGATAAATACAGTATTTGAATGTGAAAACCCATGAGTGTGAGCAGGATGCTGAGATGGCTATTTGTTTTAATTCAAACAGGGTGTTAGTTTTGCTTTTTAATTCAATTAATATGTTGGACTGAAATCTCTCCTTGTTGTTTTCAGGGATCATGTGTAAAAGATCTTTATGTCATGCTTCAGGAAAGCGTAGGAAGTATCCTTGGTATTTCAGCCAGTGTGTTCACTCTCTCCCTTCAAATGCTATTACTGCCTACACAAGTTAATTGGAATCAGAAAGCTGACAATGCTTAAGAAGTAGAGCAGGAATCTGAACTGACTCTAAGCCTCATCAGGAAATAAATTAATTACTTAGATGTGGTCATCACAAATGAAGCAAACCTGGAACTGCCCGATGTCTTCGATGCACAAGTTTTACTCTTTTTCCCAGTGCAGCACATAAGGAAGTAAAATAGCTGTGAGCAGTACCCCCACTTCGATTTTAAATTCATGGACTTGGGTGAGGTTTTTTTTTATAACATTGTGAAGATTTATTTAGCATGTTTCTTCTGAAACATTTTGTTTCCATCTCTTTGTGGTGTAGCATGTTTTGCTGTCAAGAATGGAATGGAAAAACTAGAAAATGAAAAGAGAAAGGGGGAAGAAATGCCAGTTAATGTCAAATGTTTCTCTTCTACAGTGGCTTCTAATAGCAATAATGACTCCCTGTGCAGAGCATTTCCTAGGGAATAAATGACCAGCCAGGCTTTCCATTTTGGGTTATCTAGTCCCCCAGGCTGTCATTAATTTCTAGGAAATGTCCTAGGCCTCAGTCATGGTTCTTTAATGGTGATTTTCTCAGCTGCACAGCATGTCAGTGTTTGATGACAAACACTTCATCACCGGTGCCTAATCAGAGAGATTTGTTCAGAGTTTAGAAATAGCACAAAGGTCTTTGACTATAGAGGAAGCCAGGGGGTTTTAGTATTTCTGAAAAATGTTGCCATTCCCTCTTCTTCTTCCCAAACTAGATGTTTTATTTTGGGTTTTTTTAAGTTGATCTGGTAGCTCCAGAGCAAAGGTAGGTGAGTGATTGACAAAACTTAACATGAACTTGGTGATTATCTTTTTGCACTACTGACCAACAAACACCCTGAGTATTTCTGCTTGGTGATGATGATGCTGTAAGGCTGGCCATAGAGTTTTGGCTAGGAGAAAGCAGAAGTAGAAACATAGCAGCTCAGTGGACTTGAGCAAGAGAGACATTGTTATGAGCCTTTCCTCCCAACAGGTGCACAATATATTGGTTGTACCTTTTAGTCAGTGCCAGTTTTCCTGAGTGAGATGTCTTTGCAGACTTTCTTTTGTCTAAAGCCCGATACTGTCTAGGGCTTTGCAGTTTTTAAACTTTTAAACTCTCTTTGTGAACATAAAAGCCTGGCAAGATCTGGACCCAGTTTTCTGCTCTGTGGTAAGTAGCACAATTCCATTTAAGTTAGTAGAGTTTCACCAATATTTATAAAGGTTGAGTTAGACACCCTCTACTGAGAGAGTCCCATCAGGTTTTTATTCCTGCAGGACCCTTCCTATTCCCAACTTCTTCAGCGTTATGAGCACACCCTATTTTATTTTATTTTAATTGTCCCCAGTAGTGAGTTACTTGGCATGTTGTAGCTAAGAGTTTGGCCAGTTCGTTGGCATGTTGCAGCTAAAAGTTTTTACATGTGCCCTTGTGGAGGTATGTGGTGCCCAGTACCTAGGAAGGAAGAGAAGGAAGGTTGAAATATTCAAAGCCACTTGACACTAAGTCCCAAGATGTATGTAAATATTTGGGGCTGTTTTATGCTGCAAAAAAGAAGTCCTCCTTGGTGTCAGTGTGGAAGAGCATGCCTTTACAAGGGATTCTAGGGTGAATGCGTGCCTTGTCCAGGAAGTCTGGTCAACTTCAGTGGCCACCTATACACACATGCCTAACACCTGCTCTGATGCATGCTAATTAACACTCATTGGAGCTGGCTTGATTAATTGAGCTTGCTGAAACATGCTAGTTAACATACTTCAGCAGTCTTGGTGTCTCGTGTATTCAGTAGGACTGTGCAAAACAGCACCATTTTGTTTTGACTTCCATTTCGCCACTTAGAAGGAACAGTGGGTTTTTTTTCATTACATTGTGTTTCGAGGCACTGTTCCGTTTCATTACATCGAAACTGTTTCGCTGTTTTGACACGTTTCAGTATTTTACCCATGGGCTGTAACGGGAAATAATGAAAATGCCTATACCTTTGTCATTTCTTGCCTGATTCAGATGAAAATTGCAGGGATGGTAGCCCCTTCTGAGGACATGAAGCCTGCCAAATTTCAAGGAAATGCGTCCAACAATTTTTGTGAAACTGCACCTCAAACAGTTGAAAGCAAAACTCCTATCACTTGCTGGCAGCAGCAGCATGCTATCTTCTCGTGCACAGCTCTGGAGGCCCACACCCCTGGGAGGGCTATGGGGCTGTGCTGGACTACTCCCAAGGGTGAAGGACCCCAGATCTGCATGCAGGATGACAGGAGGCTGCTGCTGCTGCCTGAGGCTGGCGTTGAGTGCAACCTGAGCCCAGCATTGGGAAGACTGCTGCTGCCACTGGCCCCAGCCAGCAGCGGCAACCTTCTGTCATCCCATGTACAGATCTGGGGGTCCTTGCGCCTGGAAGAGCTATGGGGCTGTGCGGGGGAGTGAGTTTACAGCAAACTTTGGTCTAGCAGCAGTGTCCCTTCCATTGTTGCTGCCTGCCCCAAGTGCCAGGGAGAACCCAGTACCACCCCTGCTGCAGCCCCAGGAGCAGTGGATGCCGTCTACTTGCAGCCGTTGGGCTGTGCCAAGCCACGGGGCTCAGGGCACGATGCAGCCCAGCAGCTGCAGGCAGCTGGCGTCTGCCATTCCCAGGGTGGCACCAGGCTCTTCTTGTCACTCGGTGGCAGTCCTGGGAGGGCAGGTTGAGCTCTGTGGGGCTGGCGGACCCGTTTGGAGCACAGTCCTGGTTCTCTCTCACCTCCCACCACTGGGCTGCACTCCCAAGCGGCTCTACCAGCTCCACAGAGCTGAGCCTGGTGGCGGGAGGCGGGGGAGAGCCACTGGCCACAGCTGCCTTCTGAGCGGCTCTGCCACTGGCTTTCCACCCCCAGGCTCAGCTCTGTGGGGCTGCAGAGCCTCCAGCAACCAGATTGTGCTTGCCAGGGATGCGCTTAGATCCAGGGCTGTGTTTCAAGCGACCACCAACCCCATGGAGCTCAGACCCGCAGCGGGAGAGCCAGTGGCAGAGCTGCTCAGAGTGCAGCCCTAGCAAGCGCAACCCAGCAGCTAGAGGCTAAAAAGCCCCATCATGAGCCTGGCAGCAGGAGGCAGCAGACAGCCACTGGCCAGGGCTGCAGTTGGAGCCAGGGCTACTCTCGAAGTGGCTCTGCCACTGGCTTTCCCACCACCTTCTACCATCAGGTTCAGCTCCCTGGGGCTGGCAGAGCTGCTCAGAGTGCAGCCCTGGCTCTCCCCTGCCTTTTGCCACTGGACTGCTTCAAAACTTGAAACATTTCAAAACTTTCAGTATGTTTCGAGTGCCCTCATTTCATTTCAAAGCTGTTTTGAAGCCTTTTGTTTCATTTCGATTTCACTGTTTTTAGCTCAAAAAGCTTCAAAACAGCTTTGAAATGAAACATCCTTTGAAATTTCTCACAGCCCTGGTATTCAGCATCCCCACACGTAAAAATTGTTGCGGGAGTGCTTTAACCAAAACTTCAGTTAACACTATCTCTGCTGCTGAAGTCCACTGAGCTGCCATGTTTCTACTAAAGCTTTAGTTAAAGTGCCCTTGCTGCCATTTTGAAGTGTGGGACACTGAATCCTCGAGATGCTGTGGGTGCTTTAATGAGAGTGGCTCCTGAGGGCTGCTCTAAATAAAGTGTCCCACCCACCACAGACCATGTGTAAAGACACCCAGAGTGTCATTGTGCCTAGTTCCCTTCATGGTGAAATAGGATTAGAAGTGGTTTCTTGCACCCATGTACAAGTCTAGTTCCAGTCAGACCATTCATGTAGAGTAGTTATATGGCATCACACTTGTTTGATAGCATTTCTAAATCTTTTGGCAAATAATAAGCAAGCTTACATTTATCAAGGTTGGTCTGGTGTTGAACAGTATAGCAGTGACTGCCATTCTGGTTGGCCACTTTGAGAATATCGCTCTTTACATGGAATTGTAGAAAAATAGGGCCTTGAAGGACCTCAAGTGTCCCATTTAGTCTAACTCCTTTTTGAAGCCGCATCATCCCTCTCTAAACCATTCCAGACTACAGGAGACCCTTGCCATTCATGGGAGATCCGTTCTGGAGCTCCCCATGAATAGCAAAATCCTCAAATACTGATGGGGCTCCCCATCAGACCACACAGCCGCCCCCTGCTCCTTCTGCCCCCCCCCAGCTGTTTGCAGGACTCTCCCACAGTGCCTGGTCACTGACCCCTTCCCTCCCGTGGCTGCCTTCGGTGCCAGTGGCAGAGAAGATGCCACCACCGCCAACCTCCCTGTCCCCAAGGCTCCCCTGCAGTGTCTGGGGACCAACCCCTTCCCCCCGAGCGCTGCAGCTGCCTCCAGGGGAGAAGATGCTACTGCCACCACCTCCCTCCATTTTCATGGCACACTCTCTCCGCCCACCTCCTGGCTCTGCCCTCCCCCATGAATATCCAGAGTTCAGGAATAGCGAGGGTTTCCTGTAGTTTTTGTCTAACCTGCACTTACAAATTTCTGATGATGAAGACTTAAGGGTTGATAGTTACAAGAAGTAGAATACCTTAAAATAGTAACACTTTAGCTAGCATTCGTGAACAGAGGTACTGTGTTCCTGGAATCCCTGTTTTAGGTTTCATCTGAAACACATTTCAGTTATCTGGTAAGGATTCTTTGATACACTTTATAAGGACAAGAATAATAGCTCCATTGTGCAGGCTGAATTGTAGTAGGGATAGTTATACTTTTGCCTGTATATTAATCTCTTGTTGATTTTATTGGCTAAATTATTTATCTTTACTCGCTGTTCTCAAAATGGTTGTTTTTTCTTGCACAGTTGTGATGATTCTGGTGTTTTACTTCAGAAGTAGCTGTATTCTAGTGCTAAAGTTGCAAATCCACATATATCTAGTTATAATTGTAAATATCTTTGCAAAACTTTTGGCTGAACCCACTCTGACTTGAGGACAAAAGGTATGTGAGAATTTACTGTTAAGTAGCTACAATTACTTATAGCTTCCCGTGGTTACATGAGACTCTTTCACGCACATAATTATAGAAGATTTGCAAACTGTGCTGTGTATTAGTCGGCTACACTCATTCAGCGAGCAAGGGGGTACAGACTTAAAATTCGTTTTCAAGACAAGGGAAATGTTACACTTTTGGAACTCAAATCTGGTTGTTTCAGTTACCTTCTTGCTTTCCATTTTGAACTGTGCATTTATTAGGTGTGTGTTTCTCTTTCAAGGGTCGTGATTACTGTTCAGAAGAGGAGGATGTCACATAGTGCCAGTTCTGCCAATCAAAAGAATACTGCTGTGTAAATAGATTACAACCCAGTCAAGATCTCTTGGAAGTCTTCTAGAGCAAAACAGCACTACATAATAAAAGAAGATCATTTCCACATTGTATTCTCCATTCAATTACAGTGTTTCTTAATGGACAGATAAGGAATATTGCTAAGAACTCTTGGAACTGTCTTTGTTGCTGCTAGTTAAAACTTGTTGCAACTTTTCACTTTTCTGTGTCCAGATATGCAGCAAATCCTTAAAATTAATCTGAAAGATGCTGTTGATTTTACTAAGGCTACTGGCCTATTTTCTATTGGGTGAGGTAGTATTATACAGAACTTCCATAACTGAACATGCAAGCATCTAAGACCCCTGTATGCTGTTTGTCAGTCCACATGTGGGCCGGAGTGCTTCTTATTCCTGGTGATTTCAAGCTTTGGAGATGGGATATTTCGCCATGGTAGGCCTGGTTTTTCTGCTGAGAAGAAGATGAGAAACTATTATCCATTAAAAGCATGTTATCACACATACTGGAAGTGATACAGGAGCAGAAATCTGTATTTTAAAGAAAAAAGTTTCATTTAATAGGTATCTTAATCAAGGACTAAGCTTGCAGTATTGGTATTGCTGAGCGCAAATGGAAGTGTGATCGCAATCATTTTGATTCCCCTTTTTTTCTAAGAAAATAAACATTTTACTGTTGTTATGTATTCTTGTCTTTTACTGTTCATACAGTACAGCCTCCAGTGAGTCTGGAGGATGGGAAAAGCAAAATTAACCCTCTGCAGTGACAACTCCAAGATGCTAACATTTTAAAGCATCTATCTGCAAGCCAATTAGCGGTATCTGTTGTGTGTTCTGTAGAGTTTATTTTTCCATATTATATGAAGAGGATATCTTCTCAAAGGCAGATGTAATATTTTTAACAAATATTGTCATGAGTAAAAATAATCCTAAGGAAAAAAATACCTTTTTGTATTTCTTCTTTTGAGGGTGTTTAATGATGCCGGCATTTGTCTTCATTTTTTATATGACAGCATAAACCCCACAGCACAAGAAGAAACTGTCAATACATCATCAGGGCACAGAGGTTTCTGTATTCAGCTCATTTCTGTGCTCTTTTGTTTGTTTGTGTGTGTGGAACAGACTGTGAATACTGATGACAGTACATCCGAGATTTTCGAGCAGGACTAGATGATTTAGGTGCCTTGATTTTTTTTAGATGCTCAACTTGAGATTCCAGTAAGGGCCCTGATTTTCAGGTGACTTAGCACTGAAAACCCTTTAAGATATCTTAAGCTAAGTACCCAAAGTCAGTAGTCACATGTTCAACTCTTGACCTAAAGTTACAAACACCAAGACTGAGTGATGGAAATTCTAGTGAGTAAAGAGATCTCTTGAATAAGCAAACAGGATACAGAGATTTTATTCTGTTTGGAAATCTTGTTTGAAATAATACTCTGTTGTTTATATAATTTAAGGAGCAATGGTACACTCAGAGTTGCTCCCACCCCTAGCTTCTTCCTCCATTTCCGTAGGCCTTGTTTTAATGGTCCGAGGGCAGAGATAATGGGCAATGAGCTGAAACCACCTTTTCCACCACATGTATACCCTTGAATGTCAATATGGCATTATATCAATACATGTTAATGTTCTTGTTCATGCAGGACTGGTTTTAGACATCTCTAGAAAGAGTAATTTGCCAGGAGGATTTCATAAGTCTGCTGTATCAACCTGACTTAAAAAAAAAGTCAGTTCTAAATCCTGAACCCTGCTGAGAGCCCTCAATCTTTTGGTGATCTCAGAGAATGTAGCATGAACTGAATTAATGTAGCTGATTTTAACATAGAGTGTTAGATTCCAGTAAGGGCCCTGAAAACCCTTTGAGATATCTTCATGTGCCCCATCTTGCGATGCCATGAGCGTTCTTGTTACACAAATTGCCAATTGCTCAAATCACGAGCAAGACTTTATAAAGGGGGATAAGGCAAGGTACTGTGTTTATTATTTACATGAGTTAGACATAGAGGTTCAGGGCATCACAAGATGGGGCACAAAATCAGTTATAGAAAAGTAGTTTGCAGCATAAAATGCCTGGAATAGTAGACTTTCACTGTCAGCCTTCAAATTAGATGAATATTTACCTTGTTTTGTAGCTGAAAATTACAGAATTCTGGTTTTCCCAGACCTCTGTTTGATTTTATTAGCAATGTTCATGGTTATTTTGACATATGGCATGTCCCAAACTGATCTGTACTGTGCCTGTGTCCCACTATACTGAACTCATTTTGCAAATGAAGTAATTGCTCAACCAAATAGCCAGCCCCTACAGGAGCACCAGGAACATGCATTTCAGTTCTTCATGCTACCTTGGAACTTGATCTTGCAAGCTTCATCCATGCAAGGAAACCTTACCCTAGCAACTGCCATTGACTCAAGAAAACAATGAAGGAGTGTGGGACCAGGCCCTTGCTTTCCAAATATAGTTTCCTAGTTCCCAGGTGATAAATATTTCTCACCATTCAAGTTGTGTGTTTAATGTATGCACAGCAGTCCTCTAACCTGTCCTTCAGTATGGAGTTATTTCAGTGTAAAAAATGTATACTTGCCCAATGATAAAACAGTATATTGGTTGCTGTTGTGTACTGTGTGAGCCTAATCAAGGAGGAAAAAAAAACACCTTGACCCTTTTCATATCTCTAATGTGACTGTACTAATAAGCAGATAGTGTTTTAAGTCTTTGTGCAAATTATAACCTGACTTGCATATTGCTGCCTTCAAGTGACAATGCCAGCAAATGCTTGGGTGGGCATCTGTATTGATGGTTGCAATGATGTAGGGAAGGAAGCACTACGTGGAGAATTTGGAGGGAATTAATAGTTGTCAGTGGAAATGACATGGAATTCAAGACTGCCCAATGGCTGTGAAGTGATTGCCAACAAGATTTATAGTTGCTTTTACCAATTACATTGTGCAGTAAGTGTGAATAGTGAATTTTACTCCTGTTCAGCTCCAATCCTAGGCCATAGCAGTGCTTGTTATCATTGACAGCTACCATATAGAAAGAAGATTTTGCATTGACAGTTTTCTGTATTCTGACTTTGTTTTTTTTGCCCAGTTGACTAACTATCTGTCTAAATATTTGAGAGAGAGAGTTCTTCAATGGCAGTAAAAGGAAAATAACTCTGTTTACTGAAACAAAATGTCAGACAGCAAAATTAATCATCTCTAATTTGTCAGATTTATGAAGTAACTGGATTTCCAAAAATTTAAGGATCTGTTTTGGACACTTTGACCACTCAGATAAACAAAACCAACATTTGTTTCCTGAAGACTTGGTCAGTGAATTGCTAAGAAAACTTCCATAAAATTAGTTGAGAGAAAGCAGACTGCTGGCCAGAAATGGTATACCATACTATCAGTGAATGACAGAACCTCTATAAAAATTGAGAATTCCTAGAAGTACTGTCTTAACTGTGAATGTCTCTTCTATTTTGTTATGAGTGAAAAAATGATATTGGTTTTATGATAGAACTTAATGGCACCAGAAGCAGGACTAAACAGGCTCTTTAGATAATTCATTGTTTTTAATCTCATAATTTTATCTTTTTTTAAATTAGGACTTTGTCCAGACTGATGTTAGTTATAAATCTAAAAACACAGTGCCAAGACCTGTAACAATGTAAGCAGATTACTGTAGTTACAATTTGCAATCTCTCTTCTCAAAGTTGTACCTCAACCATATGCAGTGGGGGGATGAAACTGTACCTACCATGTGTGTGTTACTGATTATTTTAACTGTTTTTTACTCCAGAGTTTGTTGAGCAAGAAGCACCAAGAAAATGAACGTAGACCAAACTGTTATATTTACTAATTTGTGTTTACTCTCAAAATTAGGGTGATTTCTGGTTCCTTGTTCAAAGCCTGATTGTGAAACAGCCTTGTGACATGATTTGCCTCTCTTCTGCCAACAAAATCGGCGCCGTTGGAATTGTGTTCTCCACTCTGAGTCCTGGTGAATTCTCACTGAAATATTCATGAGTGATTCATAGATGTTTGGGTCAGAAGGGACCTCAACAGATCACCGAGTCCGACCCCCCTGCCTAGGCAGGAAAAAGTGCTGGGGTCAGATGACCCCAGCCAGATGCCTATCCTGTGATGTTCATGAAAGGTCAAATTGTGACCACAACTTCTTAGATTTTCAGAAGTGTGTGCATGTGTGTGGTGAGCAGAACTAGGCAGATAATATAGAGCCTTCAGAACAAGGACTCCATAAACTAATCCTAGAATACTCTATACTTGCTATGCTAAGATTGCTCACTATATATTGTCTGGATTGTTATGCTTTTCCCATATAAAATACCAAGCTTTTGGTCCCACAGAAGTGTGTTCCCTGTTTAAACTCTGGTAGGCACCTGGGGCAGAACCATAGGGAATTGTCTGTATAGTAGCAGCTCGGTACAAAGGCAAAATGCCAGCGCTGTGGGCTACAGAGAACAGGAGAGCAATGATGAGGCTAGTTTATTTGTGGTGCATCCAAATTAAATACAGTGAAGGTGCAATTCTCACCAGACCCAGAGTAGAGACTGGCAAAAGTTAAAATTCCACCTTCAGAGAGTCAGAGTAAGCATTTTGAAGTGTTGGACTGAGTTAAATCTCTCTCCCTAGGCCAAAGAAGGTCTTCAGCTGTTGGCACTTAATGAGTCAGACTCCAGCTGGGGCTGGTACCTCATCAAACAGTTGACTCCTCCAAGTTAAGTTTGGAGAAGAAGCACCAGAAACTGTATCTCAGTCTGTTCTTTCATCTTCCCAGGAATATGTCTCCCTGTTAGGAAAGGAGATTTGAGCTGCTTTGCCCCTGAGGCAGTTTTTTCAGCCCAAATTAAAGGAAGTTGTCTTTTTAACCATTGCAGCTGGTCTACATAATTTCTGAAATTAATTCCTACTGCATTTTTTTCCAGGGGCTCGTAACTGTCTAAGTTTTCACATGCCAAATTTTGGAAAGTAGTTTCTTTACTTGCTCCTCCAGGAAAGCAGCAACATTGGCACGTGCAAGACTGAGTTGTGCTTTCTACAGTAACTGCCATCTTAGCTGAAGAAAGAAAATGAAGACACTGGTGCTGATCATTTGGACAAGAGGCTGCAAGTCAGGATTTGTACGTATGCAGTTGTGCTGAAGTGAAAAGATTTTCTTTCAGTGATATCCTCTTGGTTTAAGAAGTGTTCTTTTGAAGCATAGGCTAATAGAGTGCATCAGAGTTGATTTCTAAAATAATATAATTTAAGGTTGCACTAAAGGTGCATGACTGGTTGGGGGCTATCTTTGTTATAAAAGTTGAATCCTAGGTGTTTCTTTGGGCACTGAGGGGGGAATCCTGGATCAGCTCAGCTTTGTGGACGTCTGTTACTGTATCATTTTAATCCCTTTGCCACTTATATTTAAAAAAAATAGATGCAGATGCTGTATCCAGGCTGGACTTGTTGGACTTTATTATTGATCTCCAATTTTGCCAATGAGCTGCCTCAATATGCTAGGTCTAAAGTAGTTTTGGTAGGTGATGTAAAAAATAAACTGTGGCTCAGCCATAATATTCAATGGAAAATGCTTTGCACTGTTGTATAGGAAGAACTTAGTTTTAGGATCAAGTCATTCTTGTCCAAGCCAATGAGCTTCTACAAGGCCAGCTTTCATTTTTTTGCTCATGTGCAGTACCTACTGTTGATGGCCTCTAATCAATGGTCACAACAGAGGATTGTGGCCTCATAGGTAAAAGCATCTTGAGGTGTGTAACTACATCCTGTGCTTGTAAGTGGTGTACCTGGCTGATGGATCTTTTCTACCTCCAGGGTCTCCTTGTCAGAGCATTGTAACTGGGCTCTTTGGGGCAGGATGGCTTTTTGAAATGTTGTAGCCACATGGAGCACGCACTCGTTCTATAGAATTCCAGTAACTTGCGTTGCATTATAGCAAATGTTGGTTGTAAAGGCAGGAGAGAGAGTTCACTTCCTAACTTCTGTCATTTAGGAAAAACATACTAACTCATTTCATGTACTTAGCTCTTGGTTGCTGCCTAATTTTGAGGCTTCCAGATTAAAAGAAAGACATAAGCAAGAGACTGTTAATGCCCAGCACTCTTTGCTTGTTAATTGTTTGTGTTCCTGAATCAGCTTATGGTGACAGGCAGTGCTGGTACTGAGGCTTAATTAATTTAGCTGTGTTGCTCTAAAGCAAGTAGGCCTGTATTTGTATCCACATATATCCTGTATGTTAAGAATAGTATAGAGAGGTAATTAACTCTGTTAAGTCTGACATCAGGCAGAAGGTAGGGTAGATTTGCATTTTATAAACTAACTAAATCAAAGATGTATAACATAAGCTTTTATCAGCTTTATCAGATGCTGCATAGGGACTGCGACAGGATACTAGGGATAGTAGTAACAGAATAAAATCTTATCTGAAAGGAAGACTACCATAAAATCCCTGTAGATAGAAATTCCATACCCGAATAAAAAGAAAATAGTACTAAGATTGTACTACTGACGACTGGTCAGGAAGATAAAGGTGATCACAAAATGCTTAGGGAGTCTAAAGAAGCTACTAAAATGAGATGAGCAATATTAATGGGAGACTTCAGCTCTTTTCACATAGGCTGGGTAAACACATCACCAGAGTGAGATGGAGAGATAAAATTTCTGGATGTAATAACTGCTTTCTAGAACAATTCTGCTGGGGAAGACTTAGCAAGTTTGGGTTTTTTGCAAAGAGAAATACTGCCTCACTAATCTGTTGGAGTTGCTTGAGGGTGTTAACAAGCATATAGACAAGGGGGATACAGTTGACATAAATTTGGATTTTTCAAAAAGCTTTTGATAAGGACCATCACAAATGATCCCTTTAAAAAAAAACCAAAACCTGAGTTGCCACAGAAATGGAGGAAAGGTTCTTTTTGTGGACTGAGAGCTGGTTAAAAGATAGGATAGGGCTAAATGGCCACTATTCAGGATGAGGAATGTCAGAAGTTGGGATCTTGCAAGGATCTGTGCTGGGCCCAGTTTTGTTCAACCTCTTCTTTATCAATGACCTGGAAATGGGGGCTGCACAGAAAAATCTCAAAGTTTGCAGGTGATACGAAATTATTATGAGTTGTCAAATCCCAAGATGATAGAGGAGCTGCAGAAAGATCTCACCAAGTGAGCAAGCAAAAGAATTGCAGATGAACTTCAATATTGATAAGTGCCAAGTAATGCGCATAGGGAAAAATAACCTCAATCATATGAGCACAATGCTGGGTTCTGAACCAGCTGTTACAACTCAGGAGAGACACCTTGGAGTCATGGTAGCTAGTTTTATAAGAAGCATCAGCTCAATATGCAGCGGGGACCAAATAAAACTTAATAAAATATTGGTATAATTAAAAAGGGAATTGAAAACAAAACAGAGAACATCATCACTATACAAATCCATGATGCATTCACACATTGAATACTGCATGCAGTTCTGGTCTCTGCATCTCAAGACGGATGTTATAGAATTAGAAAAGGTACAAAGAAGGGCAACCACAATGATCAAGGGTATAAAGTAGGGGGTTATTGCTTTATACTAAGTTACCTATTCACTATGTCCATACCAGGGGGACTAAAAAGATTATGCCTTCCAGGGAAAGGAGATTGTGGCTGGGTGGGAGGGGGGAGTATATGATAGAGGTCTATAAAATGATGAAGGGTATGGATATAGTGAATTAGTAACTTATTCACCAAGTCCCAAGGTACAAAAAATAGGGGTTACCCAATTAAATTATTAGGAGACAGTTTTAAAGCTAACAAGATAAAATACTTAACACATAGGTAACTTGTGGAACTCGCTGCCACAGCAGCAAGATACCGTACTCAGATTCAAAAATGGACTAGACAAATTCATAGATGATAGTTCTATTAATAGCTATTAAACAGAACAGTCAAAACAATGTTTCTTCTGACAGCTGTAAACCAAAAATAGTGGATGCTAAAATAATGAACAGGGGATAGTCTACTCTAGATATATCTGTTTCAATGCTCTCCCTCTAAATCATCCACTCTTGCCAGAGTCAGAAACAGGATATTGGGCTATGTGAATCATTGGTCTGACCTAGTATGGCATATCTGTTGTTATGTTCATAGGTGAAATCACTGCATATTGGTGACACCTTATATATATAAGGCTCTTACCCATATATTGTAATTTTCATTGATAGATCTCTAGTGTTTTACAAAGCATGCAATTATTATCCCCATTTTTGCAAGTGAGGAACTGAGGCACAGAGGTGGAAAAGTGATTTGCCAAGGTGACCCAACAGATCAGTGGCAGAGGTGGAAATGGAAACCAAGGCTTTTGAGTTCTAGTCCATAGTGCTTATGAATCTGATGAAAAACTGTGGTAAGGTCCACAGCTGCTTTGAATGCAGGGTCTTCCTTTCAAAGGAGCAATGCAAGTTTCTTTCTGTATGTGTGGTGTGTCAGCAGACTGCAGTGTGAGTAATCCCACAAGTTAATGTGCTCCATCACCACATGTGTACAAACCCATCATAGCTAATTCTTGGGGCCAGAACTGAAGCCCGATAAGGGCAAGAGGGAGGAGTCACTGATGTCAGTGGTTTGGACTGAGCCTTTGATAAACTTCTATTTTCCCAAGTACTTGCTCTAAAGTTGAGAGTGTTCAAAGATGCAGCAATTCTGGACATGCACAAAACAAATGCGATTAGAAACATGTTTGATAATCCTCACTGCTCAGCATTTCATAGATTTCATAGACATTAGGGCTGGAAGGAACCTCAGAAGATCAAGTCCAGCCCCCCGCCCAAAGGACAGGGAGTGAGCTGGTGTCATAGGATCCCAGCAAGGTAAGCATCCAATTCGCTCTTGAAGGTGTTCAATGTAGGTGCTTGAAGCACCTCTGATGGCAGGCTGTTCCAGACCTTGGGGGCTCAGACAGTAAAGAAATTCTTCCTTATGTCCAGCCTGAAACAGTCTTGCAGTACTTTATAACCATTTGACCTAGTCATCCCTTGGGGCGCTCTGGTGAACAAGCGTTCCCCCAGATCCTGGTGGTCACCCCGATAAACTTATAGGTGGCCATCAGATCACCCCTGAGCCTGCGCTTTTCCAAGCTAAAGAGCCCCATGGCTCTCAGCCTGTCGTCGTAAGGTCTGTTTTCCTGACCTGATCATCCACGTGGCTCTCCTCTGGACTCTCTCAAGCTTCTCCACTTCCTTTTTGAATTGTGGAGCCCAAAATTGGAGGCAGTACTCCAGCTGCGGCCTCACCAAGGCCGAGAACAACGGAAGAATCATGTCCAGGGATTTGCTTGAGAAGCATCTATGGATGCAAGCCAGTGTTTTGGTGGCTTTACTAGCCGCAGCATCGCATTGCAGGCTCATGTTCATCTTGTGGTCAATGATGACCCCCAAGTCTCTTTCTTGCATAGTGCTAGCCAGTGTAGCACTGCCGAGCCTATACGGATGCTGCAGGTTTTTTCTTTCCAAGGTGGAGAACCTTGCATTTTTCAGTGTTAATTTCAGTTGGATCAGTGTACTTCTTAAAAAATCCAGGCTTATGTGGAGGAAGAATCTGTTTTGAGACCCTTCTTTTTCTGGAAAAGAAGAAAATTCATCTGTCTTTGCTTCTAATACAGCATTCTCTCTGTCCTGTCTCACTTCCCCCACCTCACACTGGGGCTGCTCAGCCTGCCATGCACACATGCCATTTTGTGGTGGCAAGAAAAGTACAAGTTTTTTGTGCATGTATCCATGTGTGTGTGGATCCTGTTGTGCTTTTGTCACCTGGGCTAAGGACAGACGGTCAAAAAGCCTGAGGTTGAATCAATTCAATCTTCAAAGGTTAGTCTAAACTATGTAGATTGAACTGATAAGCAAGCGACCAGACATTGACTTTTGATTCTGGAAATGCAGCCACATGCCTGCAGTGGCCCAGGCCAGAAGCCGGGGGGGGTGCCAGGGCACACCAACAGTCCTGCTCAGCTGAAGCAGACAGCTTGGGCCAAAGCTAGGTTGCCCACCCTGTGAGAGGAGGTTTGTGGGGAAGGTGCAAAGCACCTTGGGATGCTGGGAGACTGTGAATTAACTTGAATCTGGAGGATACCTGGGACAGAAATTCAATAAACCCATTTAACCTACCTAAATCAGTTAAGTCTGATATACTGCATCCATCCAGGTTTATCTTAAACTGGTTTTGGCCATTTTGAAAGCAGTTTATGTGCACTGAACTTCTGTTGTTACAGAATTGAACCAGTTTCTGATCACTTATATGGGTTTATGTGTAATTTCTGTCCTTAGCCCTTAAGACTAAACTAGCACAAAGTGGCTTGAATTAGTCTTCTGTTGTAAGACCAGAAAGCGAAGTTTTCTCCCCGTCATGTTTTCCGCGAGCCAGGAGGGCCATGTAGTTAAGGCTCTGGCAGGTGACTTGGATAAGGGATCTTGAATCAGGACCCTTGTTGTGCTTTGCTTTTCTATCTGCAAAATGGGACATGCAGATTTTCAAGAACCCTTGATCGTTTAGATCGGGGGTGGCCAACCTGTGGCCCAGCCAGCCTCTGTGCGTGCCAGCATAGTGGCACATGGGACAGGGAACAGAAAGCAGAACAGCAGATTGGGCAGGGAGCAGAATGGCAAATTTGGCCAGGAAAAGGGAATCACAGTGGTGCTCGGGGAGGCTGCAGGGTTTAATTTGTGGTATGCCTGCCAAAAAGGCTTCCCCCCACTTGTTTAGATGATTTAAACCCTTTCAGTCAGGAACAGTGTCTTGCAGTGCATATGCATCTCTGGCCCAACTGGTTCATGTGGGATCTTTAAAGACTGAGATGCAAACAATAGTAATTGGTTATATGGGAATGTAGACACAGTCTGTAATATTACACATGATGAGTTTTTCACATTCTGCATTTTTAATCAGTGTAGAAATGCCTACACAGAGGGATGGGTGCTTGTTAAAATCAAAGTAAATGTTTATTTTAAAGATAAATGAGATAGTCACATGAGAATAAAATGAGAAATGAAGCCCCAGAGAAGCTGTTAAAATATAAAAACTAGACTTAAGATGAATATTCAAATCTCAGCTTGTATGTTAATTGTAGCAAGTTTACAAAACAATAATTAACTGTCACTGATTTGGAGATAGAGAAAAAATCTTCTGTTCATCTGCCTAGTTAACACACTGGGCCTTTAGAATAAAGGATACTTCCTACTGCTGAATGAACCCAGCCACAGAAGAGTGAATTAAATACGAGGTTTTAGGAAAAGAAGCCTGATTTCTGCCCCGCCTTCCCTCAGCCTCCAAATGCTTTCAAACCCATTCTCCTGTCATACTGCCAGTAAGCGTTGCTACTTTGTAGATCAAAGGGTCCAAATTATTCTTTCTTTTCTGCCGTCCAGGAGAGCCAATCTATTCTACAGTACCTGTAGGACTAACATTTCTTCAAGAGACCAATATTGTGATCTCTCCAGTAGCCAAAATTGTATATAAAACTTTAAGCTAAGGACCTTATAACCCATATGCAACCCTTCGGTTAAGCCACTACTCTGTGTGGCTTCCATGTTAATGATTTCCCTGCTAAGAATTAAGGTTTTTCTGGTTATTTGGCTGCCTATTTAGGGCAGACTATGCATACACAGGTATATGAGATGTGTACATTTAATGTACACAATATAAAATTCTGTAGTGCATAGAGCAGAAACCCTTGTAGCATAATGCCAACAGATTTGATTTCTGACAACAGAGGAAAAGTGTGCTCCACAGTGGGCACATCTACATGTTCATTAAGGCACCATAATTACAGGACATTAAAAGTTTAGTACCTGTAATAACAGGTACTAACAATGTACCATAATCGGCAGTACGCCAGCACACGCTTTTTTGTGATGCTGATACGCAGTAGACTAATTGTTATTCTACTATGCATTAGCCTGGTCTTGGTCTACCATGTATTAGCATAGTTTTTGCCTGCCACACTAATGCGCAGTAGAATTAGTCTACTGCACATTTAGCACCTCATGTAGATGTGCACAGTAAAAGACCCCCACTGGAAATGCCTGCATCTGGGCCCTTCACAATTAAATCATTGCATCCAGTTTGTCAGCTGATCCCCACAGCTTGGTATTACACAAGAAGTAAAATGCTGTCTGAGGTAAAGCCAACACCACAGACTCTTTAGAAGTAAAGCTACAATAAGCTATCCTGGAAGTAGCAATGTATTAGACCATATTTGAAAGAAAAGGTATTAATATCTCTGACCAAGGCTAAATCATACAAAATGAGCCAAGAAGGTTATGAAGATCCAACATGAGTTCAAAGTTGCAAAGCTAGGCCACCCTACCTCCACCTCTCTCCAACACACAATATTTATTGACAGTTCTTCTAATTGTGCTCCTCCCCTCCCCCCACATTGACAGAATTATTTTAATCTTTCCTGGATTTAGTCTCTCTTTCCTTATCAAAGCCTCAGTCCCAGCAACACCTTGAATAAGTCAATTCAGTTAGACAGTGGGTGACAATGTTGAATGCCGGCTGTATTTGGAGACAGAGTTTAGCATGCTGTATGCTACTTTTACAACAATTACTGATGTTGAACAGGTGGGATGATTAAACAGGTGGGAGTCCCCTACACAAGAAAGTCCCTAGAGAATCAGAAGAACAATCATCATGTGTTACCTTTTCGTCCCTTTTAGAAAGGGTAGAACAGTTCTGCATGAACAGCTTGACATATCTACCCTTCCTAGGCTGAGCCATTAATTCCCCATGGCCAATAAAATCAATGGCAACTGATAAATCTGAAAGAGGTGTATGGACACTTGGTTTTCTTGTTGGCCAAAGATTAGTGCCTGTCAAAATCATTGAGGCTAGGGACAGACATTACACACAAGCTGGTTTAAGTGATCAGAAACTGGTTTAAACCTGTAACAGAACAGATGTTCAGTGCACATTGGCTGAAACCTGGTTGAATGTAGTATCAGACTTAACTGATTTGGCTCAAACCAGTTTATATAATGTCTGTCCCAGATCCTTGCTGGTTTAAGATGAACCAGACTTCCCAGCATGCTCTCTGGGCTGGGTGGGGCTCTCTGCTGCACAGCAGAGCAGGCCCCTCCCCTCTGCTCTCTAGCCAGAGCTAGGGCAGGGTATGGCCAGACGCGGGCCTGCCATGGCTCCTGTGGCAAATTTCTCCCTCCGTCCCCTTTCCCCCACCCCCACCTTACACCATTGGCAAACCCTGGGCACTGCAACTGCAGCTTGCCAGCCCCAGCCATGCCTCCATGGCTTGCCTGCAAACAGGCAGGGATGGAGTTAATCACTCTCTCTGTCCCCTCTTTCCCCGCGAATGCCATGGTTTTGGCTGCAGTCTTTGTGGCTTGCACAGCAGTCCTGGAGCAGGGGAGAGAAGCAAGCAGATCTTGTGTGCAGATCCAAGGCCTGCTGCAGCTGTGAGCCCAGAGCTAAGACTTGCAGGACCAGCCTGAGAGGTGGAAAGTGTTGGTAAAGACCTGACAATCATAGGTGAAGCGTGGGGGGGGGCACATCCCCCCTCCCCCCCAAGATTGGCTGCTGCCAAAGCTGCTGCTGGCTTCTGTGGGCGGTCACCACCCATCCCTCACTGATGATGTGGCCACCAGCAGCTGCGGCACTCCCCACTTGCCACCACCAATAGCACGGATGATGGCTGTGGGCAGTCCCTGCCCACCACTCACCAACCCCCGCCCCCACCGCCAATACCACTGCAGCCACCTGTGGGTGGTCCCCACTTGGCCTGCCCTCACCACCACTGTCACTGCGGCCACCTACGGGTGGTCCCTACTCGCTGCTGCCACAGTCCTGCTGCCAACACTGCTACCACCACCTGCAGGTGGTCACCCTGCTTCCCTAGCCTCCAGAGGCACACATCATTCATACTGACAGTCATTCATCAGTGATCACCCTTGCTGGAGATTTAGTTAAGACAAATTGCACCAAAGAATGCAGAGAGCTACACTTACATTATAAAGCAAAACATGTAAAAGCCTTTCTGAATGCCTGCCCTCAGGATTAGTAAAACTAACTCTTGTCTTTCTAGCTGACATTTTAAGTTAGACTAAGTTGTGTACGCTGTGTTTTACTTGGCTTTATCTTAGCTTAGGCAAAGATTTTTGGTAGTTCCCTGTTGTATGCTTTGCAAATTGCTGTGTTCAGTACCTTGCTTCAGAGAGAGGACTTTTTCTCCATCCCCTGTGTGCTAGCCTGGGCTGGTGCCTAGTCATGCCCCCTCTACTCCAGCAGGGAGGGGCAAGAGCCTTGAAGAGTGTCTTTTTTCCCACCCCTTTGGCAGTGGCTGGCAGGCGTGCTCTAGTGCCCCCGGCTTCTGGCTTGAGCCACTGCAGGCATGTGCCTGCATTTCCTAGTTTAACAAAACATCTCTGTCCAGCTATTAATCAGTTTAAGCTGCACAGCTTAGACTAACAGGCAAAAAGTGAACCAATTCAGGCTTGGGCTTTTTGAATGTCTGTCCCTAGCCTGAGTGTTCCCAATGACAAGCAAAAAGGAACTCTTGTCTTCTCTAGCTATTATTAAACAGGTGGATTGTAGATAAAGTGAGAACTGGGAAGATAACCAATGTCAAGAAGTGGTTTCTCATGCAATAATGTATCAACTTCTTATTGAAGAGAAGCTGCTGGTCTTCCCTCCTAAAAAAAAAAAAAGCTGCTAGCAGCCCTTTCCAATAATGGAAGTACGTTTGCTAGTAACCATGAAGAGCAAAGATTTTAAATAGTGGCATAAAGCACCACCAGAACTTTATTGAATGATGCTGGCTAAAACCCAAGCAGAAAACACCCTGGCACCTAGAATGCCCCCTAGAAGCCTGTCAAACTATCATGGTAGTGCAACAAAAGTTATCCCAGGGAGAGAAATGTGCCTGTACCCCAAGATGAGCATGCAAGTCTATCAGTCTGCCCATTATCTGGAGGAGGTCTCTTGATCACTAGTTCATTGGTGGTTTCCACTAAAGGCCCCTGTTTTAACTTCCAGTAACTCTAACATCTTCTTCTTTTCAGATGAAATTTTTGGTGCTTCCTTTCAAAGTGGAAGGATAGTGTGACGTGTGGTTTTGTGTTTTGGGGGGACTCCGAGTCACTTCTGAATTATAAAATGGTTCTAAAATATGCCATTCCTTCAAGTGTCTTAGGGAAAAACCCGAACCAAACTGAACTTTGTCATTTGAAACTTTGCAAGCACTGAATTCAGGGGAAAATCATTTGTTTCTTTGCTAAATTAGAAAAAAAATGTTTTTGACCTAGCTGCAGTGTAGCAAGAGCTGGTTGCTACTTAAAAAGATGAGTCCTTCTATTAGTTTCCTTTCTTCTGTACCAGAACGATTTGATTCACTGATGCTATAATATGGTAGTAGTTCTGAATAGTAGCTTTTTTTAAAACCTTGAAATGATCAGTGCAAGAGACTTGACACCTTATTTCAAGGTTTTGATAATAGTGACAGTTTTACCTTAACTGGGCTATTAAGAAGCTTTTCCCTGAATATGTATTAAGCTGTTTCAGTGTAATGTAATGAATATATAAGGCTGTAAAAATTAACATTCTGCATCATGACATGGTTCTTTTCCCTCAAGGCCTGAAGGTTTATAGACCTCTATTCGAGCAAAAAAATATGTTCTTTCTGATTAAAACAGAGAGACAAGTTTTTGAGAGATTGCTATTATAGAGTAAATTGATATGTGAGGACTGAGAATGGTATTCTCAGTTTTTAGCATTCTGCATCTATTAATAGCTTCTCTGAATGAGTCATACAGGGGTGCATATATTCACAGTTGAAGAGAGCTGCTTCGTAAAAATAGCTGCTATGTAGTGGGTTTTCTTAATGCTGTAATGCCAGTGCAAATAAGATTGACATCACTTTGCAACAATACCTCCCAGGCCATAACTTAAAATAAACATTAAAAGCTGTGAAATATAGAGCATGGCTTTTGTATCATAAAGTGTCTATGACAATACTCTGTGTCTTGCTGTAGCACTGTATCCCCTTCCTTTTCTTCTATAGCTCTTTTTTGGTTTTCTCAGCTGTTAAAAAAAAATATTGTTTTAAAATCACATTTTCTACTTTTCCTAAACTTGTATTTGAAAAGCTTGGGGAAGGAGAACAGAGAGACTGTGTGTACATAAAGAAGGGTATATATTGCCCCCCCCCCCAAAAAAAAAAAAAAACACTACCACATTCCCCCAACTAAGACATGCACCTCATTCTAGGAAAACAACTTTTTTAAAATGCCTGTCATGGTTGAATTCTGACTAGTAGGTAATCCTGACTTCAGTGACTGTGGCTGTGTTAACACTGTATCTCTACTCCCCCTTCTTGAGACCAGCAGAGAAAGAAGCATGACAGCCATTGTGCAACAGTGTCTGCTTGCTTCTTCTCCTTTCTATTCCCTGGTTCTATGCCCATGAAGAAAAATCAGCTTCCCCATTTAAGATATTCACCCCAATTTTGAAGGGTTGATTTTTGGGGGAAAGCTGCATGTTGTATGTGGGTAAATGTGATATGTTTGTGACATGTGTGGCAGAATATTACAAAGATTTTTCCCTGTGGATAACTGCAGAACCATACAATAAAAAGCACTGTTCATCTACCTTTGAAAGCATTTTGCCCATACCTTTATTTTCTTGTAACATTACAAACCCCACAATAGAAGATCTTCACCCAGTTACCATTTAAAAATGACCTAAGATCTCATCCTTATTGCAGCGCACAATGTGCACAGTCCAAACACACACAACCCAAAAGTATACTTGTGTACAACTGGGGACAGCTTTAACTTATGACAGCTAGAAATAGCCAACTTGTGCCATGGAAAAAGAGATAATTTACAGTGTCCCAAGGAGAGATTTGGCATTTATTTCTAGCAAGTCTCAAAGTGAAAGCCCTAATAACCATAACATATATAGACGAGTTACTGGGTAGTTTTAGATGACATTAATATTTCCTCTCCTCCTCTGGCCTTTACAGTTAGACTTGTGTAGCTAAATAAAGTCTGGTTTTACAGAAAATTGAGTCTGTAAATAGCGTGTGAAAACCAGTATAAACTGCTATTTTTTTTCACATTTCAAATGCTTGAAAAAGCTTTTCTGTAAAATATGCCCTATACAGAGTGTGTGTATAAGAGGTTTATTAGCAGTCTTCTGGAATGACCTACATAGCTCCCTTATGAGTTTAAACACATGAATAACACCACTGGGCCAAAACTCCCAGTGCTGGAACAAATATGCCATCTTGCGATATCTAACGCTTAGGCACCTAGTGGGTGAAGAATCCAAGTACATAAGCATACACACATATTTAGACATTTGGTGTTGGATGCACAGCCTTCCTTGTACATTAAGGCCCTAATTCAGCCAAGCATCTGCTTACATGGCTTGCTGAACTGGGGCCAGAATTAGCCCTTTGTTGCAAAGTGTCCTATAGTCTTTCTGCTCCACAGTTTAAGAGAGTGACATCTGAGACTTAATCTCCATCAGCTTTTAATTGGTTGATTGAACTTTCTTTGGAAAAGCATGTTATAGAGAGACCATTTCAGCAAGAAACATTTATTAACATTATCTTTTTATTTAGTAATTGAAAATGGGACTCTTGGCACCATTAAAATCCAACAAGTGTGAGTCTTGGTTCCTACAAAGAAAGCTATTTGGGGCTTGACTTTTTTTTTCTTCCAGATATTTTAATTTCCTTCACCTTCCAGGAAAGTTCACAGGAGACTGGGAGCACAGGGCATTTTTGAAGAATTAGTTCTTCATCCTCAATCATCTAGGTATAATACCATACTCAAAACTTTCCTTAAAAGCCTCAGTAAAAAACACATAGGGTTTCCTGTTCTGTTTTTTTTTTTTAATTGTTACAATAAACATATCCAATTAATAGAACTGTTGTCTTAAAATAATTTTCTTGCATGGATTTGTTACAAATACCAGTGCAACACGTAGAAAAGATGTTTAGCTCTATCTTTAGATTGGGTCCATATTCTCTTGCATATCTCTTAGTTGCAAATAGAGGTGGATACTTTTAGCCCAACTTCCTTTAATGAATATTCATCAGAGCCTGTTTTGTACAATTTAGTTATGGCAACGACTTAGATCATTGCTGACAAGACGGTTGTATTGATTTTTGACTTATGGTTATATTGAAAAGCACACTGTCTGGTCTAGTTTAATTTTACTCACCAGGTATTTTTTTTTCTTTAGGAACATTTTCTTGAAGTTCAGCCTGAATTTTCCCTATAATAAATTAATCTCATTAGTCACAGTTATACACAAAGGCCACAATGAATAATTCCCCTGCTACTTTGGCATTCAGACCTGGATATCCCAGCTTCTAGGTCTGTGTGTTCATCACTGGACATATTGCCTTTCTTCCCTTGCTTCTGTGATAAAGCTTAGGGATTCTAGGATTCACCTGTTTTGTAGGATTTTGATCAGAGAATTTCCTTTGGTTCTATATAGGTTTTTAATTACTAAAGCGACACATTAGCAAATTACCTGCCTTATCTATGGGTAGCGGTGATACCATATATGTTGCACCCTTGTTTTTAGTCTCAGACTATGTATGGTGGACATCCAAATCAGAGAATAAATTTATAATTTGGCTGGACTGGGTTGCCGTCATTCTCACTTCCTCATGTGGGTAGTTCCACTGGAGGGTGTTTTGAATCTGGCTCCAAGAGCCATGAAAACTTAAGCTGCTTTTTGTTATTCGTAGATATTAGGGTCAGAAGGCACCTCAGCAGATCATTGAATTCGACCCCCTGCCCCAGGCAGGAAAGAGCGCTAGGGGCAGAAGACCCCAGCCAGGTACTTGTTCAGTCTCCTCTTAAAGACCCCCAAGGTAGGAAAGAGCATCCCCTCCCTTGGAAGCCCATTCCAGATTCTGGTGACACTTACTTGTTCTTCTTGATGTCTAACCTGAATCTGCTGTCCGTCAGTTTGTGGCCGTTATATGTTGCCAGATACCTACCTGCCTCTAGACTGTTGCTTTAGTGGACCACTTTCTTGTTATTGTTGCAATGGCAGATAAGTATGGAAAGTTGTTGGGGCGTGTCTACATGTACATTAACGTACTTTAGTTAATGCACATTAAGTCTAGTACCTCCATCATGAGATACTAGAAAAATGCACCTTAGCCTGTCTTAAACCTCATTAACTAAAGAGCACAGTTTCTTAGTGATGCTTTAATGTGCATTAAAATAGGCTAATGCACGCATGTAGACATGGCCTTGGTAACCAGAGAAGAAATCCCTTTAGTTATGTCAAATAATATCTGAATCTAATGGATAAAGATGTAAGAGAAAATATCAGAATATCCAGAAAACACAGAAAGCTACTTCCTTTGAAAATCTGAATCCCTAAATGACTTGGGAAAGGCATTGCCGGCAGCAGAACATGATATCCCTAACAGGTCACAAATCTTCTTAAGTATCTAATACTCCTTTCTGTAGTTTGTTCTATATTTCCTTAAAATGGTTCTGTGCAAACCTCAGTAACCTACTGTGCAGTTCTTTGTTCACCTTTAGTGTTCAATGAAATTCTGTTCAGTGTCAGAACTGGGGGAGTACAACTATAATCAATGAAGTAATTTGCTGGCCTGAGCTATGCTTGGGTCAGGAGAAAAGAACAAAGGAGTGACCCAAAATGACAGAGAAAAAGGATTGTGGGAAGAGGAGGAATGGAAATGACATTGAGAGGTGCACTCATATGTGTTCTTAGGCCTCTTGCAGCCTGAAAACTGGCTTTCAAAGGGCATTAGATCCATCCTTATTTTCCCTTTTTCTGCCAGAGAATTTACCATGGGTGTTCTGATGGCTCTTTAAAGTCCCAGCTCAAATCCTTCCCCATTAATTGGGTGCTGGCATAGCAATGGTGGGTGGATGGCCCTTCAACGGGACATCCATTCCCACATCTGGCCATACCGTGAGCTGGAGAACCAGAAGCAAGAGGGCAGCGGCAGTCTGGCTAATAGAGGTGTCAGGGCACCCAGCCTGGGAGCACTCTGAATAGCTTTGTTGGAGGACCAAAGGATCTGCTAATAGATCCAGTAGATCCAATACCAGAGTACCAGAAGGACTGAAGAGCACAGTACAGGACCCAAAAAGCATTTGGAGGCCACCTAGCAGTGGAGTAGGTGGAGAGAGAAAGAGACAAACTGAACAGTAAAGAAGGTCCAGAGAGACTGGAGTACTCATCACCCGGCTTGTGACAGTATATAGTTGAGGTGGGGCGCTCATTTCTCTCTCCACGCTATTGCTGATTGAGCCAGTGTGTGAAAACCTATTAATGGGAGGCAATGAGGCATGGGATGAGTAGAAAGAGAACCAGGAAGCTACTGTTTGCTCATCTATAAGGGATGGTTGTTGCTGAAGAGAAATCTAGGGCTTTCAGTGTGTCTTTACATGCGCTCCGGGGTGTGGATGGGGGGCTGCTTTAATTAGAGTGGATCCAACGAACTTTAGTTATAGTGCTCCCACCATCGTTTTGAAGTGCGGGAATGCTGAATACATGTGACGCAGAGGCTGCTGCTAATTAGCATATTCATTAATCAAGTTTTCTCTGATGTGTGCATGTGTTAGCATGTGTTGGAGCAGATGTATGGCGTGTGTACAGGTGCCCTCAGAGACTCGGTCACAGTTCACATCAGGGAAGAGGGAGCACTGGAAGAGTCTGTAGACTGAGACATTCTCCAACCTGAAGAGTGGGATAGGATGCCAGGCCCTGCAATTCTTCCCCTTACTGACTACTCAAGCACAGCTCAGTCTGACTCCCAAGCTTTCCTGACTAATGGCACCATTGGCAAGCTCTCACTGGGCTACTGCCAGCTCTTTTTTGGCTTTCTCCCATTCTGCCCCTTCTTGGGCTGGCAGAACTCCAGAGCTCCAACACAAGTCTTGGCCTATGGCCCACCCATGGCCTGAAGACCAGGAGAGTCATTACACAAGATGTGGGGCCTCTGATAAGTGACTAGGACACAGCAGACCTGTTGCAAGTGGGCTGGCCAGGCCCCAACTTTGCATGGTTGATCTTAAAACCTAGTTTTCTTTCTTTATTAAGCTTAGAGAAATGATGCAATATATGATGTGGACTACGAGTATAACCAGAGAATCATTAAATCACTGTTAGCTGGCTGATCAAATGCAATGCTTATACATCTGAACTGTGATAGAACAATAACCTCCTCCTTTTTTTTTTTTTACCTTTGCTATGCATTGCATAAATACAGAAACCAATTAGATTCTGATGTTAATTGGAGATTGGTTTTCTTATGTAATCACAAAGGTAACCATGCAGGTGTACCCTACTTCACTACTTTGGTATGTGTACCAATTAAGTTAATCCTTATTGTTGAACCTCCCTACAAACCTCTCTATCTTCCAGCAAGATATGTCACTTGACTTATCTTCCAAGTACAATCTGCAGATGCCTTAAAACACCCTGTTCATTGTCTTTTTGGCAGCCCAACTGAGACTGATCACCTTCCAGGAAAGGAGAGGGAAGGAGGGAACTTGATTAGAAGCTGAGACCTTGTTAAACTAAGGTAAAGAAAGGGGCATGGGGGGAGAGGCTTTGTTGAGCCAAGATTTTGCGGAAGTCTTAGCAAGACCGTGGCAGAGGCACAGGCTCTCTAGTCTATCCACAGTCCTCTAAGTGGAGCCAGAAGTTAACAGACTATGTATGCTGCAGTTATTCCATTCAGGTGGAGACTGGAATGTGATTGACTTGGGAAAGAGAGAAAACCAAAGGGTCAGAAAAGGTCAGCCATGATGAAGGATGTCCTGCAACTGATGTTCTAAACCTTGTCAATGAACTAAAGGTGATGATAAATCCAACAGCTTTAAAAACAGCTAGAGAAGGAAAAGGAGGCCAAAAAAATATAGAGAAAGAAGTGTCTGCTCTTCAACAGTAGGTGGTAATTGGCAGAGAGGAGGTGATGGCTTGAGTCACCTAAAAGCACAGCAGGTTGAAGGATTTTTAAGTTTCTCTCTTTGATTTCCTAAGACAGCGACATGAGGAGAGAACCGCAGCTCCCCTATTGTGAAAGGGGACGTGTGTTTTGAGTCATAGCTAGAAGTTGCATCTGAGAACAAAAGCTATACAAGTGAGCCCAGAGGAAGAGAGTAGGCTACTAAAATGTGGAGTTTGGTCTCTGCAGAGAACCTCTACCAGTATTTACCTCCACCAGTTCCAGTTTGTACAGGGAAGAAGCAGCCAAGGGATTTATTAAAGCAATTTGGGGATGTTGAGGTAGTCCACACAATTGATCGTGTCCAGTGCTGTACCTGGGTTAATTTTTCCATTCAAGAATCAGCCCAGAGGTACCTGGAAACTTTAGAGAATAAGACCCCAGTTAAGGCGACCTAGAGTGAAAGCTGCCTAAGAAATATTTGACATAGGCTCCTAGTCCTGCCCCTGCTCACCAGGCCTCAAGTGGCAAGTCACAGCCGTGCAGGTGAAGGACAGTCGGAGATGGTTTTTTGCCTTAAGATGTGACTGCCCCAGTAACCTGAACAACACTAAACCAATTAACATTTGTGTGGCTTACGACACAAGGTGTAACACGGCCTGCAGACAACTCCTAGTGGAGGGCCAGAGGGTCTGCTGAGGCAGAGGTTACAGAGCAGGGTGAAGGCCAGAGGCTACAAGAGCAAGGTAACAAAAGGCTGAGACGCTGAGCACTAAACAGGTATGTTGATGAGAAGTTGCTCGAGTTCAGAAGGGCATTTGGGGCTTGATGTGAAATATGTGAGACTTGCTTTAGGAATCCATAGGTAGGGCAAGAGTGTGTGCAACTAGCATGGTCCATACTGGGAAAACCAGCCACCAGCTTACAGCCTCCATTTTGCTAAGCACTCTATGGACACTAAGGCAATCCCTGCCCTGGGAAAGAGTGTGACTAGACATGAGCAAGGGCAGGAGGAGCAATAGAGAAAGGTGAAGCACCTGAGGTTGTCAGTGGCAGAGCTGGGACTACAACCATGGTCTTCTGACTGTTGGTACATGTCCCTGTTCACTAGGTCACACTGCTTTCCATGGCCTTGCATTCCTGAAGGAAATGGAGCCAGGGATTACTGTTACTCTCACTCGATCCTAAGCTAGGGCATTATAGTTTGGAGCTGCTGTAATCATCCCTCCCAACATGTCCCCCAGCTCGAAGTCCCTACTCCTGGGCATCATTCAGGGGTACTAGTGAATCGGAAGGAGAGGTGAAACCCACTGAGTCCCCCTTTACACTTCTCTTTCATCTTCATTCAAAATTTTGAACAAGACTAGGTCCGTGCAGCTTGTGTGATCTGACAGACCAGCTTATCAGTACCTCTGGCCCCCATCCCTTCCTCTGTGGGGAGTAGGGGAAAGGGATGTATTAATCCACTGACCGTACATGGTGAGGTACCTTTCCAGGAAGGGAGTATTGTACCTGTTTTCAGTACACTAAGGTAGATTGCCTTTGTTTTTTTAGTAAATAAGCTGCTAATTTTTCCGAGATGTCCTCAGTTCCTACACCCATGTATCAAGAGCTCAGCGTGCTTCTGTGTGAGCTATCGGGGCTATTTGTCAGGTGGCGCAGAACAAAGCAGCAAAAGAGATATTTAGGGTGGAACCTCCCAGATCCCTTATTAGATCTGTTCTTCTGCCACTGGGGATCCTGCTTAAACAGACTACCAGCCGTGCTTGGAAATGGAGCTGACACTTCGTGCCTGGTCGTGCTGGGGGGTGCTTTGAATCAGACTGAGAAGACAAAATAGGTCTTGGAAAAAGAGTGGGACAGGGGGAGGTTGCAGCTGCCTTTGTATTTCCTAAGGCTGGTTGGGAGGGAAAATGGAGAAGTTTCATGTTTTCTGATTCACTCCTCCAGTCGCAAAAGCAGAGCGCTGGAGCTGGCTTGCTGTTAGCGTCTCCCCCACACTGTTCTGATTTTAGTTGCTGGGAAAGGATTTTTAGTACAGAACACTGCTCTTGGAGGCAACAGATTCAAACCTCCCTCGCTCCCCTCATCCTGCTCATAAACAGCGAACAAATAGGCAGAGTTGTGCTAATTGATGAGGAAGGAGGGTGATGCCAGGATAATAGTGCCAGGCAGGTGTGAGAGACGGCCCCAAGCTTCAGCATTTGAATGGGGAACTCGGCGTGACTTGGGTGAGAGTGAATGATCTAATTTTGTAGAATAAGGTTCCATTTAAAGTATGTTTTTCTGGTCTTTACAAGTGTAAAGAAAATTTGCCAACCGTGCACTGAGTGTGGTGGATGCAGCTCTACATGCTGGAGAGCAGACAGCTTTGAACAGGTGGCTGTGAGATGTGTGAAGTCCTCTATTCCTTTCAGTCCTGTTAGGCTGTTACATTTCAATCCCAGTAATGACACATTAATGGCAATAGTTAACCATTTTGTTATGGCTCATGTTAAGAGATGACGTGGGGAGCGAAGTGGGACTGACACCAAGAAGGGTGGGAATTGGGGAACTGGTCCAGGGTAGGATGAGCAGAAGGGAGACGAACGCAATGAAGACAGCAATAATCGAGGCTGGATGAGGAAAAGAAACAGGGGTCAGGAACAGTGGTACTGTGAAAGGGAAACATCTCTTACGGAGGGTTGTTGCTTGTGACTTTGGGCACTAAACACGCACTAAAATGGAAAGTTCAACTGCTGTACAGAAGCCAGAGTCTATCTGTTAGTCTTTGTGCAAACCTCCACTTGAAATCTGTGGGCAATTCACTCTGTACCTGGACCCAAGTACTACAGTTAGGAAGAGACTTCAGCCCTCTACACAAGCTGAGTTTGTCTGTGTGATATAGGAACGCATGTCATACTCCCCACCCCCAGCCAGACTGGGCTATGATAGTGATGGTGTCCTTCTTTCACTACGTGGGGTGGACGGGGTGGGCCAGTAACTCAGCTTTTCCCGGCAGCTGCCTCCTTTGCTGTGAAGGGCCTTGTATGGTCCCTCTATAATCGCTAGCTGTTTCAAGGAGTGAATGGTGGTTTAACATTGCTCCCAGGTGATCCTTTGGAGCGCTATGCTACAGTGAAGAAAGTTTCATCTTGAGCTATTCATCTCCCTGTTGCCTTCATAGTTTCATAGTAGCTAGAGTCGGAAGGGACCTAGGTAGATCATCTAGTCCGACCCCCTGCCTTAGCAGGAAAGAGCACCGGGGTCAGATGACCCCGGCAAGGTGCTCATCTAACTTCCTTTTAAAAATCCCCAGGCTAGGAGCCTGCACCACTTCCCCTGGAAGCTGGTTCCAGGCCCTAGCCACCCTGACTGTGAAGTAGCGCCTCCTAATATCTAATCTAAACTTACCCTCCGCCAGTTTGTGACCGTTATTCCTGGTCACTCCTGGCAGCGCACGGGGGAACAGGGACTCCCCCAATACCTGCTGATCCCCCCTGACCAGTTTGTAGCAGGCCACAAGGTCCCCCCTTAACCTTCTCTTGTGGAGGCTAAACAGGTTCAGGTCCCGTAGCCTATCTTCATAAGGCCTGCCCTGCTGACCCCTGATCATACGAGTGGCCCTCCTCTGAACTCTTTCCATACTGTCCACGTCCCTCTTGAAGTGTGGCGCCCAGAACTGGACGCAGTACTCCAGCTGCGGCCTGACCAGTGCCGCATAGAGGGGGAGGATCACCTCCCTGGACCTGCTCGAGATGCATCTGTGGATGCATGACAGGGTACGATTGGCCTTCTTGACTGCCTCCCCACACTGCCGGCCCATGTTCATCGTGGAGTCGATGACGACTCCAAGATCCTTTTCCGTCTCCGTGCTGGCAAGAGGGGAGTTCCCCAACCTGTAATTGTGGTGCCGGTTCTTCCTCCCCATGTGCAACACCTTGCACTTATCAGTGTTAAACCCCATCCTATTCTCATCCGCCCACTGTTGCAACCTGTCAAGGTCAGCTTGTAGCCTATTGCACCCTTCTAGTGCACCCACATCCCCCCACATCTTAGTGTCATCAGCAAACTTGAACAGGGTGCTTTCTACCCCCTCATCCAAGTCACTGATGAAGATGTTGAACAGTGCAGGCCCGAGGACCGAGCCCTGCGGAACCCCACTGCCCACATCCTTCCAGGTCGAGAAGAACCCATCCACTACCACCCTCTGGGTGCGGCCCTCCAACCAGTTGGCGACCCATTTGACCGTGTGGGCATCGACACCACAGTCTCCCAGCTTTTTGATGAGGACAGGGTGAGAGACAGTGTCGAAAGCCTTCCGGAAGTCCAAAAAGACTACATCCACAGCAACCCCTGCGTCTAATGATTTGGTGACCTGATCGTAAAAGGCCACCAGGTTGGTCTGACAAGACCTGCCACTGATAAACCCATGTTGGTTGCCCCTGAGCATGCATTCCCCCGCAAGGCCCTCCTGGATGTGTGCCAGGATAATTTTTTCAAAGAGCTTACCCGGGATTGAGGTCAGACTAACTGGCCTGTAATTTCCCGGGTCCTCTTTTTTTCCCTTTTTGAAGATAGGGACTACATTGGCCCTCTTCCAGTCCTCCGGCACCTCGCCAGAGCACCACGAGTGCTCATAGAGCCGCGCCAGGGGTCCCGCAATGACCTCGGCCAGTTCCTGTAGAACCCTAGGGTGAAGATCGTCCGGACCAGCGGACTTGAACACGTCCAGCCTCTCCAGAAGTATCCTAACTAACTCCTCGCTAACCCCTGGCCCAGGCGTGTCTCTCCCGGGGCCCGAGGGGGGCCCAGCAGGGAGGTGGCTGAACTGGTCCCTACTTAGGAAGACAGAGGCAAAGAAATCGTTAAATATGTTAGCTTTGTCATCTGGCGTGATGACTAAGTTGCCCATCGTGTCCTGCAGGGGCCCCACATTACCCGGGACCCTCTTTTTACCCCCTATGTATTTGAAGAAGGACTTCTTATTGTCCTTAATCCGGGAAGCTAGTCCTATCTCCAACTCTGCCTTGGCCCTCCTGACTGCCCCCCTACATCCTCGGGCGACTATAACATAGTCCTTCTTGGCGATGACCCCATCTCTCCATTGGGTATATGCCTCCCTTTTAGCAAGGAGACATTCCCGGATGCTCTTAGTGAGCCATGGGGGTTTATGTGCCCTCCTGCTCCCTTTGACCCTTGTTGGGATTACCTCCCTTTGGGCATGGAGGATCGTCTCCTTAAGGAGCAACCACTCACCTTCGACATCTGATTCCCTTCCCCTCTGGGTCCTCAGCGCTTCCCCAACTATCCTCCTTAGCTTGTTGAAGTCAGCCCTCCTAAAGTCTAGGGCTGTTGCCTTGCTGCAGCCCTTTGCCACCTTACGCTGGATGGTGAATTCCAGCAAGCGATGATCACTGTCTCCCAGGTGGCCCATCACCCGCAGCCCCCTCACCAGGTCATCACCCGTGGCCAGCACCAGGTCCAACAAGGCGTCTCCCCTGGTGGGACTGTGCACCTCCTGGGTTAGATGGAGGTCCTGCACCCTGGCTAAGAACCGACGTGAGCGATCAGACTTGGCTGACTGCTCCTCCCAGCAGATGTCTGGGAAGTTCAGGTCCCCCATGATGACCACATCCTTAGCCCTCACTGCCTCTGTAAGCTGACCTAAGAATTCCAGGTCGAGCTCTTCTCCCTGGTTGGGAGGTCTATAGTAGACTCCCACCGTTAAGTCTCTCTCCCCTGGACTGCCTTTTACTCTAACCCAGAGCACCTCAGAGTGCCCCCCCTCTACCCCCATGCTAATTAACGAGGAAGTATATTCCTCCTTGATGTAGAGTGCTACTCCTCCACCTTTCCTTCCTATCCTGTCCTTCCTGTATAGCCTATAGCCCTTGACACTCACCGCCCAGTCATGCGATGAGTCCCACCACGTTTCTGTGATCCCTACTATGTCAGGGCTGGTGACAGCTAGGAGGAGGGCGAGTTCCTCCTGCTTCTTCCCCATACTTCGAGCATTCGTGTAGAGGCATTTGAGGCCTTCAGCGGTTGTGCCCACTGACCCCCTAGTCTCAGCAATGCCCCGTCCCCCATCGCTTACCTGTTTCTCCCTTTTGACCATTGGTCTGGGCTCGCTGGCTGTTGCTGGGCCTGGTATCTCATCGTCTCCTCCGCCCTCATCTTCCCCCTCCCCCGACGAGCCTAGTTTAAAGCCCGCCGAAGGAGGTTCACCAACCTGGAAGAGAACACACGCTTACCTTTAGGGGAAAGGTGGAGCCCATCCCATCCCAGCCTTGTCAAGCTCCTCAGTTATGCCCCAACATTTCTAAACCAGAGCAGAACAAGGTTGAATGTTTTGCTGTTGGCTGCTTTTGTAAATAATAAGGGCTGGTGGCCTGTTGAGGAAGAGAGTTCTTGTATGCTGGCTTCCTAAGTCTAAGGACTTGTGTGCAAGCTCCTACTCCTATTTTCTGACAAATAACCCTTTATTTCACTGCCCATCTTCCTTGGTCACTCTTCTTTCTTTCTCTTGCTTCCTTACATGTCTGTGTAGACAGTCTGAACAGACTTCTTAATGTAAGGACCTCTGGCTAATTTATTTCCATCTCCATTTGGCATGCTACTTTATTTGCATTTCTGTCCATTACTGCTGAAACACTAGGCTGTCCAGCTTTCTAAAACAGCACTGAGGCAGCTGAACACTGTCTCCCCCATATGGCATAGTAATTCCCCCTGTGAGCATTGCTTTCAGCTCATTCTGATTGTTGGTTTCCTCGCATAATCTATTTAGTCCACAGAGAGCGTGCCTACATGTGCAAATGCTGCTGGATGGGTTTACTGCTAGCTCTCAGTGCTAGCTACCCCAGTGGTGGATTTGGGGCAGGGGGCTGAGACCTGCCTCCCCTCCCCCCCCCAGCTCTTTCCAGGCCACATGCCTTGATCAGGGCACAGGGCTGGGAAAAAAGCTGCGGGTCTGGGACCTACCCCTAACTGGGCCAGTTCCCAGCCAACCCTGGGCTGCACAGGGAAGTCTGGATGTGCAGCCTGGGGCTACAGTAAAAGCTGTGTTAACTGGCACTTTATTAGCCAGAAAACTCTATTAACTGGCATCCAAGTGATGCAACAAAGGTGAAACCGGAAGTACCACTTCCAGGAGACTTCCTGTTTCGCTGCTGCAAGCTGAATTTTTCTTTGCCACTTTTTTGGCCCACAGCCCAGGGTGAAGCAGTCTGCGTGGGAAAAAGCAGCCTGCGCAGGGCCCCCCTCCCTATCCCCTGGCACACTGACGCCGGGGAGTGTACCAGATGGTGCACATTTGATTAACCGGAATATTTGATTAACTGGCATCCCCCATTCCTGGGAGATGCCGGATAACAGAGCTTTTACTGTAGTTGGGGACTGCCTGAAACAGGACAGTCCCCAGCCAGCTCCAGGCTGCACATGCAGACTTGCCCATGCAGCCTGGGGCTGGCCAGGAGTTGTCCTGGTCAGGGGCAGATCCCAGTCGGCTCCAGACTGGGCAGGGACCTCTCCCTGTGCAGGGAGCTCCCTGCCCCAGCTCTGCAATTGTGGAGCTGGGGCAGGAAGCTCCCTGCTGCTAGGGCAGGGGGACATTGTCCCCACCCAGGCTCCAGTGGTGGAGCCTGCCCTGGCTGCAGGCAGCCTGGGGGCAGGGAGTAGTCTCCCACTCCCTGCTGCCTGGTTGACCAGGAGCAAGTTTGCTCCCGGTGAGTTGTCTACACATGCCTTACTGCACAGTAGTTACTCTGCAGCTAATTTGCTGTTTGCATTTGCAGGTAGCGAATTAACTGCTGAGTAGAGTAAATGACGGTGCAATGAGGGTCTGCATGTGTAGACTATGCAGTAATTTGCTCTACTGTACGGTAAATAATCTTGTGTAGACGCATCCAGAGTGCAGCCAAGAAAATTCAGGCTCCACATGCTCTCTTTACTACACCCCTTCACAACTTGTTCCAATAATTTGTCTCAGTGCTGTTTCCTTGGTTTCAAATAATGACCAGGTACCCCTGTCGGCCCAGGTTTAGCTGGTGTGTTGATGTATAAGAAAAGCACTAAGATACCAGTTGTTACCTGTGGAGTATTTCTGAAACTCAGATCAATTATAACCTGTGTGAAGGACATGAGGCGATACTTCTGAGTCTGCCTGCCTTTGAACTATGTGTATTACTCTCCAGGCATATCCTATCACTCTAAGAGTATAATTTTCATGGAGTCCATTCCCCCAAGGTCAATGGAAATAGAGAGTGATTGACTTCTGGCAGAAAAATGTGGCAGGTCTCTTTACTGTGGGTTCATCTCAGCTGACTTGGGGGACTTGCACATGTGACAATGCCACAATGTACACGTGATGAAAATTTCTCTTTGTATGGCTTGATTCATGGATTGCTAGGGGCTAGAAAGGACCTTGCAGATCACAGGGTCCATCCCCCCCTTCTCTAGGCAGGAAGACAACTGGGGTTAGGTGATCCCTGCGAGGTAACTCTCCAGTCTCCTCTTGAAAACCTCCAGGGTAGGTGACTGCACCACCTCCGGAAGGAGTTTATTCCACAGTCTGGACATCCTGATTGTGAAGTTTTAATTGGTATTAAGCCTGAAGCAGCCTTTCAGGAGTTTGTATCCATTGGTCCTAGTCTTCCCCGGGGGTGCCCTAGTGAACAGTTGCTCACTAAGCTCCTGATGCATTCCTCTGATATAGTGGTAAGCTGCTATCAAGTACCCTCTCACCCTTCTCTTCTTTAGGCTAAAGAGGCCCAGGTCCCTCAGCCTTTCCTCGTATGGCTTGAGAGGGTGGACCCTCTCAAGTTTTTCCACGTCCTTATTGAAGTGCGGTGCCCAGAACTGGACACAGCACTCCAACTGCGGTCTCACCAGTGCAGGAGTGTCACTTGGTTTTACATGAGATGCATTGGTTAGTGCATGCCAGTGTGGTGTTTGCCCTGCTGACCATTGCCTCGCACTGATGGCTCATATTCATGCGATAGTCAATCATTACTCCTACGTCCCTTTCAGCCCTAGTACAAGTCAAGCTCTCACCACTGAGCATGGATGTATGTTGAGGGTTGTTTGCCCCCAGATAAAGCACCTTGCACTTGGAATTGTTAACCTTCATCTGGTTCCGGTCTGCCCAGCTCTTGAGCCTGTCCAGGTCTATCTGTGTCAGCAACCTATATTCGGATGCTGCCTCATAGCTTGGTGTTGTCCACAAACTTGGTCAGCGAGCTTTTCACTCCCCCATCCAAATCATTGATAAAGATGTTGAAGATCTTAATGGTGTCACACATTACATGTATGTGAGTTTTGGGGTTTTTAAATGAGTTTGCATGATTGCAAGCTAAACTACATCCCAATGTAGTTTAATTTGGAACATTGCAGCCATTAGTCATCTCGCCCCTGGGTCACAGGAGAGGAGGGCATCAGGCTCCACAGAAAAAAAGGGTCAGGTCCCTCACTGCTTCTGCCTTCAGCAGGCTCCTGCAGTCAGCAGGACACTTGGGGCAGACCTGGAACAGGTTGGCTTGCCCCTGGGGCAGTGTGGGGAGGCAACAGAAGAGTGCCAGGGGGTCTTGGCAGCTGGAGAAGGTGGCGGGGATGGTCCAGAGCATGCGGGGCTGTGCTGGTGGGCTGCTAGCTTCCCTAAGCCCGCTCAGCCTTCCAGCTCCCCATGCACCATCCTCACTGCTTTCTCCAGCCATGAGCACACCCTGAAGGCAGAAGCGGTGAAGGATCAGGCCCGTTGCCGCTTCTGCCTTCAGCAAGTGCCTGTGGTCACCAGGACAATAACATATATGTATATATAGTGACAGAAAAATAAAATCCACTGTTCCAATTTAGAGGGCATAGAGTGCAACCCTAAGGCCTAAAACCCTGTCACATGTACAAGCACCCTTGGTGACTACCTCTCATCTAGAGGTGTGTCTGTTACAGATGTTTCAGCAAGCAGTCATTGATATGAAAACAACTG
Organism: Crocodylus siamensis; assembly: GCF_052110815.1. NCBI lineage: Eukaryota > Metazoa > Chordata > Crocodylia > Crocodylidae > Crocodylus > Crocodylus siamensis. The sequence continues at coordinate 53,942,808 of NC_143399.1, forward strand.
AAGTCTCCTTGAGCACCACTAACTGTGTTAAATGCAACTCTTATGCTATCTTGCTAGTAGTAATATTTCAAAACTGCAGAGCCATGTTATCTTCCAGAAGGGATGCAGGGCCAGATATTAAACAGAGCAGGGGCGTCAGGTACCCTGCTTCTATTCCCCACTACAGCGCCCCATGCAGTGAGGGTTAACACCTCTCTGGCAAGTTACCCTTCTCTATGGGTGGATCTAGGATTTTGAAAAGGCAGGTGCAGATGGTGTGGCATATCATCACATATAACACAAGACATATTTTTCTCCAGGTGAAGAGAAAACTAGAAGTTAAGAGGCTAGCATAATTTTTTCAGTTCAAGGTCAAAGCAAAAACAAACATAACAATGGGAATGTGCACTAATTTGCTAGATTATATTTACAATTTAAAAACCAAAAGAGCTAGACAAAATAGTCAAAAGATATTGTGGCATTAGTTCTCTGGTCATTTTAGTTGCACGTACATCTCATTCAGTTTCATAAAACAAAGTCTAGCCTTCTTGAGTGTCTTGATGGTGCCTCCAATACTTCACTGTCAGTCATTTCTACACCTGAGTTAAGGTTTTTATCTACAGCTAAAACAGCCTGTAAGGCTGTGCAATAAAAAGGGGGGCACTACCAGGAATGGCTACCGGACAGCAAAATTGCAGAAGAAAGGATACTTTGACTAATGGAACATCAAGACCATTAAAATGGAGAGAGGGTTGTTAACACTTGCCAAGTGCAGGGATATTAACAGGACTCAGGGAGATGATAATTAGTCATGAAGCCAATTGACTTGCTCAGCAGTTCCTGAATAGAAATGCCACTGCCCTTCTCAGCAGTTGGTTTTAAAGTTTGGTTAGAGCAGGGATCAAAGAGGGGTGCAACTGCACCAGTGCACACCCCATCCCTGGATTTGCCTCTGCCCATCTGTTAGGCATATTTAATGTAGCCTAAATATTCAGTGGACCTAAACTCCAGCAGGCTGCTGAGGGCCTCCCATTCCCACTGAAGAACAGGCACATTGAGGCAACCTCTATAACCAGCCCTGTACAGCCAGTGGACCCAGCTTTTTGCAAGGAATTTGTGTCCCCATTTTACATCAAATGTATGAAACTTTAGAAAGCAAACAAACAAAACAAAGAACATGTTTTAAATTTAATACAAAGCAACTATGCAAAAATAATATATTTATCTGACTTAAAATAATGCTGTCAGTCTGCTAAGAAGGTAAAGGATGATGCATTTTTCTGCCCAAACCAAAACTCCTATAGGGACCATTCAATATTTCTGAAAACCTGGTGTCTGTCCATACTGCAACACAGATCCTGCAGCACCTACTTGGAAGAGTAGTCATTAGCACTACTCCAGTGAATATAAACTTCAGACTGGAGCAACATGCTCAGTTTCAGAAGTAGGTGTTTAAACTGAACATGCTCCTTTCTTACCACTGGGTGGCTGTGGCCTATAGTGTTCCCTTCTTAAAACTCATTTTCCTTGCTCTTATACAAGTCAAACCTTCAATATTCTCAGGTCCTTAATATTTTTGTTTAATAGCTTTCATTGCCAGCACCACCAGTTTGACTGAGAGTCTTGACAAGGAATAGTCGAGGAATAGAACTATCTACAGCTCTGCTTGAAAAGAGTGGATTGGTCTGTGCAGTACACCTGCCCTCTACTGGACGAAATAACAAACTATGGTCAATTAATTTAGTTTTTGGTAAGAATGTGGCAAATGGGATTGGTTCACTGCATAAAGCCCTCCTTCTGTTCCTTATTATGGCTGTATGTTTTTGATGGCTTTTAACTTTCAGAACCAGTTATGCAGAATGAAAACTTGTTAAACATAAATCAGTCTTTATCCAGTCTTAATACTGAAATAAGAAGCTGCTGCATCTCTATGCAGAACTGTTTGCCACTGCCCATTTATTTAAAATAAAAACCAAAATGCACCAACTAGTAAAGGCAAGCGAATATAGCTGATGAAACCTAAAGGACTACTTAATTGATCAGACTGGGGTTTCATTTTCCTGCATGGAAACCAAATGTCCTGTCATGTTAAAGGTCTCCAGGAACTAGGATTCTTAGTAGTCTTTCTTGCAGGTTTGTTCTTTAGTCTTATTTTCCTTTTCTTGATTTCATCCCCTGATCTCAGTTATTCCCCTGCTATTATACCTAGTTATATACAGTTATTCCCCCTGTTGTTGTTATATTCCCAATTATTATACATGCTGCAAATACTTGAGGCTGGCTATCAATATTTAGCCAAATTTTCTCTAGTCTGTCTGTCTTGGGAATCAGACTCTTCAGGTCCTTCCATCATAGCTGTCAGTTTTTGGTCTTCTCCTCAACATGTAGTCTGTCTTTTACCGTGAGGTGCTCAGGACTACATACACTAGTGGGTGTGAGAATAACTTGAGTTGCTATCTTGCTTCCTGATTTCAGGACCAAAGAAAGGTATTTCTGGGCACCAACACAGCATTAGCTTTTTGTTTTATTTCAGTGTACCCCCCTCCTCCAGTAAGTCACTTGGAGATGCTTCCCCTGACCAAGGAGTGTGTACAGTACTGCCTGATGCCAATGTTCAAAAGTTCTGAGCACATGCGTGCCATTATGCACAAGGACGCAAGCAGGCAATATACTCAAAAAGCCACAAGTAAAACGGGATCTGTGACCTGATGGAGGGTGCTTGCAACTTAAAAACCTTGTCTCATCACTCCCATCAGATTCAATAAAAGGTGTTGCATTACCACTACTAAGGTAGCTGTGAGAGTCCAAGAATATAAGAGCAGCAGAATTGATTAAATAAGGTATGTCAAGTCATTCAAGATTAACGCCTAACATTTTATGTCATAATTTAGCGTTCAAACACTTTAGTGTTTTCCCTTCTCTCAGGCTTTAATAGCAGAATTTAACTAGGGCTGATCCCTCAGCTACCTGGGATGCCTGCTGACTTGCTTGTACAATTCAATTTTTTTTAAGTAAGTAAGAAAAGAGAAAAGTATTTTTGGTTCTTGTAACTAGCTGAGCACAGCACACCAGTCCCCATCATTATAACAGATCTCTATACAAAGTGTAATTCATTTGCAGACTTACCCTGATAACCTACTAATACATGTATAATTTCTTTATTGAATGAAATTCAGTAAAGCAGTAACGTATTTTAGTCACTGCTGGTAGTTCTTGTGCTTTGGATGAGAAAGCAGAGACTCTTTTAAATAAGAACTTCATATGTGGATGTCAGATTACCTTACTGTTATGGAAAAGCTGGGCATAAGGAAACGCCTTTAAGACTGTGACTGTAGTAGCCTTCCTTTGAGATGTCAAAAAAATCCAAACAAACAATAAAAAAAAAAAAAGCATTGTGGCGGTGGTTGTATAGTAGTAATGGTACAATGGAGAGAGAGCTAAAAAAATGTTTCTTTGTTAGTGTGGTGGGATGTGGAGGCTTAACTCTCATACATGTGGGTTTATAGAGAGCTGGGAGTTTATGTCCTACCCCCCTGAAAAATCCTTTTGCAGTAAGGTACGTAAATGGAAAGGAGTATTCAAAGGAAATCTGCAGCAAGGGGAGCTGAGGGCAAGCTGGGAGACTGTCTAGAAAACTGGAAGAATGCCAGATGCTGGCTCAGTGCAGATGCACCATGTAAAAAATCATCTTTTTCACCGCGGTGGCATATTTGTCTAGTAACAGAAATCTTACTTTCTTGTGCTTATATTCTTATCATTTTAAGGTTTCAAATGGCAAGCAGGGATTTTGATTTTTCCTTTAAGAAGGAATAGACTAGAAATAAGGTACACATCAGCAGATGTTTTCCTAAGACATGCAACTTCTTGATATCATTGACCTAAGCAGCAGACTTGTGCATAATACTTGCTTCAGGTTTCTTAGAACTGAAGCCAGTCCCAAGGAATATAAGCAGGATCTGTGATTGGTAATAGATGTAAGATAACCCATGCAAGTCTTTGGTCTTTTCTTTCCTAGACTGAGCTGGCCAATCAATAAAGGAATAAATCACAGAAGCCAGAGAGAACTGAGTTTTCTCTGAAAAGCTGCTTATTGCAAGTATTTGGCTACAGGGAGGAGTAGCTATTCCTGAAAGCTTTTGAAATGTAGAATGAAAACAACAGGTGAGGAACGTACCAGATCTTCAAGATACTGAAGTTTTACCTCACTTGGAAAGTCAGATTCTTGAGACAAACTTCTGGGTGCTCTTAAAATTCAAACAGAATGGATTAGGAGGAGCCAGCTAAACCAGCTGCTCAGAGCCAGGGATCCTGTTTTGTTTTGTTTTTTATTTTTTTAAAATCCCCCATTTTCTGATTTAAAAAGATCCCAACTCCACATTTTTCCATGGTTAAAATAAAACGCCTTGGCCTCTGTATTTCATTTTAATCATGGAAAAATGTGGATTTGGGGTTACTTTTTTAAAACCAAAAATTGGGGTTTTAAATCGGAGAAAACCAGGATCCCTGCTCATAACACAGGCCGGTAATTCCTTCCAGATCATCTAAACTTGAATTAAAAACCACATCCCACACTGCGTCATTCCAGCATTCATCCTTACCTGTTAAATTCAGGGTAGGAGAGTGTGGTAGTAAGGGTTAACTCCCTTCCTGAGGGCTGACATGCTGACATCAACGGCGTGAGTGTGGTCTTCCTGCCTTTTCCTGAAATATGAGTAGGGATCCAGGTTTTCTGTTTCCCCACAGGAAAACAGAGAGAAACACAGATTTCTCATTGTAATGGAGAACATGCAGATTTTGCGCTTTTCCAAAGAGTTCCAGCCTGCAAGGAACCAGGAGTGGGACAAGGCAGTCGGGCAGTGGGTGCCAGGCAGCCTGGAAAGCAGCTCCTGCAGGTAAGTCTGTGGGGGGCAGGGAGGGAATGAGTTGGGCAGGGCTGGGGCTGCTGCCCAGCTGGGCAGTGCAGAGGGCCTGGGCCTTGAATGCTCAGCTGCAGGGCCCCGGCAGGAGCAGGATAAGGCTGCGGGCAGCTCTTGCAGGGGGTGGGTTGAAGCTGGCACCCTGCTGCTGTGTACACACCCAGGGGGCCAGGGGAAGACCTGCACCCCCCCAGATCGGTGTGCAGGGTAGGGGTAGGTGTGGGCTGCCTGCTGCAGGTTTAGGCTCCCTGCCCTGCTGCCCTGCCCAGGGGCCTCTGGAGCCCAGCAGGTGGGACCTGGCATAGCAAGCTAGAGCAGGGTTGGGTGGGGAAGCTCCTAGGTGCTGTGAGGACTGCAGCACCTGGCAAGGCATCCCCTACCTGTCCCGCAGCTGTGGGGCTGCAGAGAGGTGGTGTGGGGTTGTGCCTTTTGGTGCTGCAGGGAGGACAGGGGCTATGTTGCCATGGGCGTATGGAGCTCACAGTGGCAAGGAGCTTCCCCACTGTTCTGTTGTGCTGGGTCCTACCGGCAGCAGGACGGGGACCCGAAGTCCACAGCAGCTAGCCTGCACCTGCCCCTGGCTGTGCCCCATGCACAGATATGGGGGCATGGGTCCCCCCTTCTCCCCCCCAAAGCCAGCTCCACCCCCACACCCTAGCTGGCAGGCTGCACCCCTGCCCCCACTCTGGCTGTGGGGCTGGAGGGAAGCTGGGCTCTGTGCTCTGCTGTGCTGCAGAAGCTGCTGCCTCCCATGGGTAGCAGCCAGGGCTTGGATGCTGCTGTAGGGGGCACTAGCCCTGGCAGGTGGGGGCCCCCTTCAGTAGGGCTGGGGGGGGTAGGGAGCAGAGGGTGGGGGGCAAGGGGCACCAGCAGGGCTGAGGGGGAGCTCTAATTTTCTATGATAAACTCAAAATCAAATACCAAAATGTATAGGTATTTAGAATGTATTTTATTATAGTGATTAAGGCCGCTGATAGGCTCCCAAAATGCTTTAAAATGATAAATATAGCAATAAAACATTGTGTTCAGTTGATACATTTTCTTGATTAAAATCCCCCAAATCCACAACCCCTTTTTTTAATCAAGAGAATTTGTGATTTATTTATTTATTTATTTTTAAATCAGAGAAAGCCAGGATCGCTGGATGAGAGAGCACAAAAGGTACAGAGTTACCCATCCTTTGTAGGTGGCTAGTGAGAGACCTAAGGTGATGAGAAGGGAAGAGTCCTTACTCTTGTCAGGGCAACCTGTTAATGCTTACTGGGGAAGTACTACATGTATAAAAATACAGGCCCGACATCAACATTACAGGGAGGGGCACAATTCGATGTTTTCTTACTAGTCCCAAAGATACCACATGACAGTCTTTGCAGATATAGCATCAATCCAAGAGGAACTGCAGAACAGTAGTTGCCACCTAGTAAAATCCACAGTCCTAAAGAAGGTGCTTAGGCTTCTCCACAGAAAACAAGAGACAAGTTAGGCACTGAAAGACAAGATCCAGAACAGGCAGGACACTGAGCAGGAAACTGCCATAAAATAAGCCAGTAAGAAGAGCTGCAGCTAGGGAAGTACCTTAATCCACACTCCTTCAGGAAATGGGTACCTAAAGCTTATGTTTCAGGGAGCAATTTCCCTCCATCTGGGCGAGTGTTTAAGGAAGAGGCGTCGGTGTCATCGGGCCCATGAGCCACATGAGTGGCATGTGGCCAGTATGCAGGCTGGATCAGGCCCATGGACTCCCTTCCCTTCCTGCAGCATCCATGATCCAGCAGTTGTTCCAGCTGGCCTGGCACCCAAGCTATGCATGATGTATATCCCAGAGCAGCCAGACTGCACCTTACATGGTGCCCACCCCAGCAGCTTTGAGACTGGCTGAGAAGTGCTACTGGGGCTTGTCTGAGGCCTCCACCCAGACAGAGCCCACGGGGGGGCTGGCGTCCCCCACCCCCTGGCCTGCGGGAGCTGCCCAGCAGGGCCTGAGGGGGCAGGGACTGGGGACCCCCACACCTGTCCTGCAGGCGCCCGCCTTAGGGCCCTGGAGGCGCAGGTGAGGGAGCTCCAGGAGGAGGTTAGCAGGCTGAGGGGAATCCGAGAGGCAGAGGAGGAAATTGACAGGTATTTTCGTTCCCTGCAGGGTTGTAGGACCAAGGAGGATGCACCTCAAGAAGTGCCCTCCACTGTTAAGTGGCAGACGGTCACCTCCTGTGCCAGGGCTGCTCGTAACACGGCAGCACCAGTTCTTCCAGTCCGGCTGGAGAACAGGTATGAGGCCCTGGCAGCCCTGGAGGAGAAGGAAGGAGAGGACGAAACTGGAGCGGAGGCAACTCCACGCTCACTGCGTTCCAAGCAAGCTGAAGGAGACAAGTAGGCCAGGAAGAGGAAGTGTCTTGTGATCATTGGCTACTCCATCCTGAGAGATACGGAGGGCCCCATCTGTCACTGGGACCTCTCGGCACGTAAGGTCTACTGCCTACCCGGAGCAAAGATTCAGGACGTGAAAGGGATGCTCCAGACCATAATCCAGCCCACCGATTATTACCCCATGGTCCTAGTCCACGTGGGCACTAACGATGCAGCCAGGAGCACCCCTGATTGCCTGATGGAGGACTACCACGCTCTGGGGCGTGTGCTGAGAGAGATGGGCACACAGGTGGTTTTCTCTTCTATCCTGCCAGTGAGTGGATGAGGCAGACGGCATGAAATAGGCATCGCGGAGACCAACTGGCGGCTACAGGACTGGTGCTTCGAGGAGGGCTTTGGCTTCCTCAGCCATGACCGGCACATCACGACGAGAGACATGCTTGGATGGGATGGGCTCCACCTTTCCCCTAAAGGTAAGTGTGTGTTCTCTGACAGGCTTTAAACTACGCTCATCAGGGGAAGGGGAAGGGGAAGATGAGGGCGGAGGAAACATCAGACTGCCAGACCAAACAACACCCACAACTACAGCCCAGCCCAGCCCAACAAGCGAACAGGTAAGCAATGGGGGCCAGGGCAATGCTGGGGCTAGCGGGGCAGTACTTGCATCCACAGGAGGCCTCAAATGCCTCTACACAAATGCTCGTAGCATGGGAAACAAGCAGAAGGAACTCACCCTCCTGATGGCTGACACCAGCCCGGACACAGTGGGGATCACGGAAACGTGGTGGGACTCTTCGCATGACTGGGCGGTGAATGTCAAGGGCTATAGGTTGTAGAGGAGCGACAGGATAGGAAGGAGAGGTGGGGGTGTGGCACTCTATATTAAGGAGGAATACACATCCTCATTAATTAGCAAGGTGTCAGAGGAGGGGCACTCTGAGGTGCTTTAGGTTAGAATACAAGGCAGTTGAGGGGAGAGAGATTTAACGGTGGGGGTCTACTACAGACCTCCCAACCAGGGAGAAGAGCTTGACCAGGAATTCTTAGGTCAGCTCACAGAGGTAGTGAAGGCTAAAGATGTGGTAGTCATGGGGGACCTGAACTTCCCAGACATCTGCTGGGAGGAGCAGTCAGCCAG